>NW_008238833.1:1187625-1188182 GCF_000691975.1 Corvus brachyrhynchos | reverse complement strand
CGACAGCCCACCGGCAAACACCCGCCCGCCGGCGCGGGCATGGAATATGCAAAAACACAAAGAAAAAGTGGCTGCTGGACTGTTCTGGGGGCAAAATGCTGGAAGTTTGTAAGTGCAACTCTCCGTTTGTAATTACTGTCTGAAGAGGGGCTGGGTTGCTTGGGGGTTTTTTTCCCTCTTCCCCTTCTCCCCCCTCCTCCGTGCTATTCTTGAAACTGTACTTGAAACTGTTCAGTATCTGGGAGTAAAAGGGAAAGTACGCGAGAGGAGTTCTTTGCCTGGGTCCGTAGCTTGCTGCTTAATACTAAGGGGGGAGATGAGCACTGAAAGCAATACGGATTTATCCAGTGGCTGAATTAAGTGAAGGCGAAGCGTGGTCTGGAAGTCCACTGACTGACATTGTTCCGGACCGGGGGATCTGTCTCTCTGATTTTTAGAGGAACTACAGTTTAGCGGCAGCCAGCAGGACACAGTCGCACGCCGAAGAGTGGCCAGCAACGAGCGGGCGAGAGAAACGAGAAAGCACAAAGACTGAACTAACCCGCACCTCCTCCTCC
>NW_008238833.1:1176150-1186554 GCF_000691975.1 Corvus brachyrhynchos | reverse complement strand
GGTGTGGCCGGTGGGCGCGCCCCGCTCCGCCTCGCAGTGGTTCCTGCCAGGCGCTGGACCCCGCGGTGGCATCGAGTGTGTGAGGAGCGGTGGGCAGGCGCCGAGTTGGGGGGCTGAGGGTTGCGTGTGTGTTCCTCGAAGGGATTTTGGGACTGCTCGGGGTGTTGTTTTGGGTTTGGTTTGGCTTTTTTACATCACGCTGTGGACCTAAAAACGAGTCGCGCGCCTCTGCCATCGCCCTGCCAAGGCGGTGACAGCGGCATCCCTGAGGAGGGCACCGGCAGCCGACGCTGTCAGCGCAACCCCGAGCAGGGGTGAAAAGTAGCGCTAGAGTATCGCCTGCGTTCAGAATTGTCCCCCCTGCCCCACTCCATCCCGTTCGCCAGGGCTTCAGGCACGTATTCTCGCTCAGTTCTTGCCGTGCCCCTGGAACTCGGGCAGTGCCTACGCCCGGGTCAGCGGTCACTGCCCGGAGCGGAGCGCCCGTGCCTGCGGGGCAGCTCCGAGCGCCGGCCTCGCCAGCGATGCTCAGGTTGTTATTGTCACCCAGAGCGTTTCGCGGAGCAGAGTTACGAGAGTTTTCCAGGCACTGCCTCTCTGTAAATGATACGTTGACCTTTTTTCAACTGGAAATTGCTCTGAACATGTCAAGGAGGTGAAGCCTTTTCTCCTCTTTCTTTATTACGAGCAGTCAGTTCACCACGCTTTTGAAGGCGTATGCTGCGCTGTGCTGCCTCCCAACTCTTAATTCTCGGCACACATGCGAAACATAGAGAGGAGTGACTGCGTCCTGATAGGCCCGCGGCTGCTATTCGAACAGCTGAAAATAGATCGCTCCCTCTGCTCCAGACATCCAACTTATCTTTCTTAGTGCCTGACGAATGCTAAAACGGGACCTTTGTGGTCGTTTCTCCCTTCTTACCCGTGCGGTGCGTGGATCGACGTTTGGGGCCGCGTTACTCAGCATCAATCGTGAGGGTGATGATGTAAGCGTTAAACGCGATAACATTGTGTCCGAGGGGAGTATAGGCGCTTCCACCTGACTCAGTGTTCAGATTAAATCTCCCCACATTCCTCGTCACAATCAAGAAAGCCATTATCTTATTTTTCCAGTGTGTATTAATGTAATGCTTTGCACTTGCCTTATGGGAAAAAAAAAAAAAAAAAAAAACTTTTTTCTAAAAGTGCACGCCCCAAAGCCATTATCTTATTTTTCCAGTGTGTATTAATGTAATGCTTTGCACTTGCCTTATGGGAAAAAAAAAAAAAAAAAAAAAAGGCTTTTGCCTAATAGTGTACGTCCCAGAAAAATTCACTTTCTGAAATCAGGCAACAGGCCCATGAGGAGTTTTTTGTTTTGTTTTGTTTGTTTGTTTTCAATTTTTTTTTTTTTTTTGCTAGTTGTTACTATTATTATGAAATAGCTGGAGACAGCTGTTTGGAAATGCTAAATGAAACAACTCCCAAGAAAATACTGAAAGATTTTCATCTTTTAAGTGCTGAGAGGTTGTCCTTGTTTCTGAAATACCACTAATGCTTATTAGCCTGCTGCTTGCTGGAGATACTGTGCACGGCCCTCGCTCTACGTTGCATGTTGCATTACATCCCAGAAAACTCCACACACATCTGTCCTTGAGAAGCAAAGAAGTCTGACAGAGTCCCCACCACTTTTGCATGCTAGCCTTCGGCAATCCTGCTGACAAGGTGTGTGACTTCAGTGAGCATGATGTTTGGGGCCCTGAACCGTGTTTTGACACTGAGGAAATGCTGGCTCATGAAGCAGAATTGTTGTAATGGTATCACTGCACATCCTCCCACTCTATGCTCGACACAGACATTCCTCATTTGCTACTCTGGTAGGGCTGCCTAATTAAGAAACAGAGAAAGGCATCGGTTCAAAGTCATGTCTCTGTGTCATGGAGACACACCTTCTCATTACCAAGAGCTCCTTAGAACGTTGTTACAAAAATTAGCAAGGAAAAGCAAAACACACAGTGTCTGAGTGGGATGAATTCAAGTGGCTGAGGGTCATACACCAGGTAGTACATCTTTGTGTTGCTGTTCTTGAAAATTCAGAGGGCAGGGATGAACCAGGAAAGAAGAGTCTTGCTTTTCCTCCAGCCATAGCTGGAAAAGGAATTTGCTTTGCCAGTAATTCCAAGGGTACTTGAAGAGGAAGGACAAAGTAGACTAAGCCTGTTGTCCTGTGCATTATAAATGCACAGGGAAGGGAACAATATCTGAGCAGAATTCATCCTCTGTGGGGTGATTCCCAAGAGGAAATCCAGTGGAAGCCTCATATGCACTATTCCTCTAATTCCAGAATTATTCCTAACAGCAGGTGTGAGGTGCACAGGGCCCTGGAACAAGGGGCAGCTCTGCGTTTCAGTTGTGGCAGGTACAGCTCTGGCACAGGGAAGCACAAGACAAGAGCATGGGTGCAAGTCTCACACTGAGCATGTGAGACTGGACGCATATCTGAGTCCAAGGGGAATGTAAAGCTCCACCTGTCTTGCTGTAGCTCCACCAGTTTAAAAAACTCCACAGCTCCACACAGATAAGTGCAAAGGCAGTCATAACTCTCGCTGGGGAGTTCTGGCTATCAGGAGGCTCTTTGTCTGCAAAACCCAGCTGGGTTGTTTCCTCTGCTTTGCAGGTCCCACTGCTCTTGTTACATGCGTGCCTGCCGTGTTTAGTGGCTTTGGATGGGTCATTTACACAGTTGGACTCAAGAGTAAATATTTGACACTTGGTAACATTTGAAACAATGTTTCCTTGAACATATCAAAGAGCTTGAAGTGATTATCTGTCATTGTTGATACTATTATTTGATAATTATCTTTTCCCAGTGGACAGTTTAAAACTGGCAGAAGAGAGAGTTTTTAGAGGAGTTTGGTTTGGCCTTAATTTAACAGTGTTACTTTGATTTTTGAGAAAGTATCTTTGGCAACAGCATTTTCTAATTGGAGACTGGGGATCAGATTTTTTTAGCTGGACCAATGGATGTGGGTGTGTGTGAATGAGAAATTTATTCTTCAGGACACAGCTAGGGAAGCTTTTGTACTTTCTGCCTTCCTGCATTTCCCAAGAGCTGACATTTGTTTATTTATATGGTGTTGTTACTCTTCATGGTGCAGAGAGGAACAGATAAAATATTCTGTCTTTCCTTTATACATACATCTATATGTATGTATATGCCCTCCAGCACTTAGCTGTTTATACTATTTGTGTTATATATAAACAGTTAGTTCTGGAGGGCATTCCTCAGTGGCTTAAGCACTGAACTGGTAATACCAAAGTTCTTGCACTTCAGTTTCAGGTCTCTGGCAGCCAATTCATTCCATTGTCCTTCCGACACAGGCTGAGCACTGCTCATTTTGGTCTGTGCAAGCTGGGAACTCTGTCTCATGGGCATTAGTGCATCATTCTAGTCAGGTTCTTTCATCGCAGCCATCACCCTGGTGGCTCTTGAGTGTGTTGTTCGTCACCAGTCACAGGTGACTTGTTCTACTTTCGCCCATCTCACGGTTGTGTTGAATTTATCATTATAAGAATTCATTTAGAATGACAATTAAGTGCATTAATATCTTCTGTACTTGGAAAAGTGACTGTGAAAGTGGTCCACTCCCCAGATGTAGCCTGCAAGCAGGTGAAAAAAGAAAAGGGAAAACAATCCCATGAAAGTGATGTATCCAAGGAACAGGGGAATGTATTAATTCCTCCTGCTCCCCTAAATTCTCATCAACAGCTGTACAAATCTAGAAGAGTCAATGGGTTGTCCCAGTTCCCAGAGGACCTCAGTGCAAAACAGGGTTGCTTGACTGGTACCAAGAGCCAAGATTGACTTGTAAAACCTCGATCTAGGCACTTATTTTATGTGGAGATCCTGAATTAATTTCCTTAGGACTTTTTTTTATGATCCACGCTGTGTTTGCTGAGGTTTGGCTTCCTCTGTGCTAGTGTTAAAGATCCTTGAGTATTTTAAAAGGAACGATTGTGCTCTGGTATCTTTGCCCAAGTTGACACTTACCCTATCTCCCAAGCTCTTTGTTTTGTTTGCTGGTTGGCTGCCAGGGTACCCTGCAGAAATACCTGCATTTTTTGGTTGTGGACATACATAACATTCGGAAGCACTCTCAAGCAAGCAGGATAAGGTGACCAGCTATGGGGTGAAGTGATGTTATGGTGTGGTGAGGACAGGTGGATTAAAGAACAAACCATTCTGCAAAGCTAGAGTGCAATCTTTTGACTGATACAAAGTTTGGTGCGAAAGCAATGGCAATGTTCTGTTTGTGAGGTGAAGGACTGCTGTCTGCTCCTTGGGCTTCTGCAGGAGCCAAGCTGCGTTCTGATAATGAAAATTTATGTATCTGAGTCAGGTAAAATAAGTCATACTGCCCATGTGGGTGGAAAACACTGATCTGCTGTTATGGGCCCTCTGGTCTGCTGCAAGCCATTTGGTTAGGATGGGCATGGGTGCTATTTTAAAATCTTTGTTCCCCTTAACCGTGAGAACATTTTCCAGACCAAAATCAAGAAACTCCCTGGAAGCTGAATAGAACCTGTATGTAATGAACATTTCAACAAGTGAATTTGTTAAATTTATGCTAGTATGTAGGAGCCTTTTCAGGCCTAGCTCTCCCATCAAATCACTTGCCCCCTTTAAAACTTTTTAAGCTTTGAATAAATTTAATGGAAGTCTCCTCCATTTTGCAACTGTTTAACAGACTATTTCCACCACCAAAGTTTCTGTAGGCAGTGAGCAGAGGATCAATGCCTCTGCCTGGACTTGATGTGCTCTCCAAGGCCAACCCATGGGCTTATTAACGTCCGTGGCTGTTTTGTCATGTCCTCTGAGACAGTTCTTGCATCCCCTGCAGAACTCAAACTGAGTCTCTTGTCTATAGCACCACAACAAAGGAAAGTGATATTCAGCTTCTGTTGGTTCTGCTTTGAAAAGTGTGACTCCAGCAAAAATGTGAGCTGTTCTGTGGGGAAATCTGAACCTTAGAAATGTATGTCTGAGTCAGAGAAGCTGTTTTGCCGAAACTTTGATTCGCATCACTATTAGTACTTCTCCCCTTGCAAAGAACACTCCCTGCAGAAGGAGTATGTGGGGTTCAGTTAGGTTGCAGTGACCAAAAAAGCCTCAGCAGCTAGATTAGTCAGTTAGCAGGTTAAGAAAGCCCTCAGTGCCTCTCTTCCTCTTCCTAACTGCTGTCAACAGTCCCTTCTACCAAGATACTGCCTTCAGACGCCAGTTGTAGTTTACCTTTCTTATTAAGTCTGCTGCCTTATGAAACTGAAACTTCACCCATCTCATTACTGGAAAATAATTGCTCCATCCAGGTCCCTTTGACAACTTTGGGAAGGGTGGTATCTCCACTGCTTCATTTATATTGCACTTCCTCTGTGGTGTAGGAGGAGCTGGAAGCTGGCAAGCTGCTCCAGCTAACAAAGCACTGGCACAGAGGTGCCGGGTCTGCCAGAAAGTGTCTCTGTGGTCTTGCGAATGTCTCCTGCTGTGCCACTATTTCCCTTCTCTGCTTTAGCTTTTCTGGTGGCACAGTCTCACAAGCACATGGGACCTTGGGTTCTGCTGAAGGCTCAGCTCTCCATGACAATGACCTGACACCATCATGTCATGGAATTCAAGCGGGTGATTAAAGCAACCACTGTGTTACACCTTATAGAGCACACAATCAGCTACATGGTGCCTAGAAGAGCTTTGGCCACTTGGCTGCTCTGAAGAGAAGAAGAGGAAGGTCTTTGCTCTTTGACCTCTCTCCAGTGTCTGCATGTCAGCATTGCCCTGTATGAATTCCCAGTGGTGGTACTCCCAGCAGCAGTAGGATGAGACTGATGGGATTCTTGACAGGTCCGTGGTTTCCACAAATCTTAATCAGCATCTGTCAACCCGAAAAGGGTCTTACCTATATCATGCTACTCCATTTTGGAACAGCTTTGAGCAGTGAAAGAGGCAGTGGTCTTGGCTGCAGAAAAGAAGGAGTTTGTGCTGAGTGCGATTTGGATCAAATTTTCAACTTAACAGTAGTAAGATACAGATCTTTTTCTGTGCTTTTTTTTTTCTTTTAAATAAAAGCATAAACTATTTATGCCCTAGATTCCCATTGGAAAGCTTCTTATAACCACTTAAGACCCAACTTGTGAATTTGTTATGCCTTGTCAGGTTCTTCCAAAGTATTTTTAGATATAGATACAGTCCCTAATTGTACTGTAGTGCCAACACCGATACCTCAACCAAAGTACCTGCAACTCTCAAGCAACAGTTTTTAGGTGAGCATGCTGTAAACTAAAATCTAAGTGTTTCTACTCTGACTCTAGGATCTATTCAACAGATTACTCCTGTTATTTCACTTCCATAAACCTCAGTTTCCTCTATGAAAGATACTATTTATCATTTCTGTAAAGTGAATTGAGATGCAATGGTGAGTTTTATGGCTCAGAAGCCAAATTCATTACTGATGGAGCCTAAGACAGGAGTTTTGAATGTTTGCTTTGACAAAACCTTTGAGGTGCATTCAAATCACCTTTTCAGCCTTTGACCCAAAGATCTGAGTACTGGAGATACAAACCCGAATGAGTCTTTTACGTAATCACATGACTTCCAGACCTAGGCTTTCATGGCACCATGTTGCCAATATTCACAATAAAAGTGCAGGATGTGGCAGTGACCCTTCTTTTTAGGAGAGAAGAGCATTTTTAAACTTTCTGTTCATAATCATAAATGTGTATGCTTTATATTTTCTTGCTTTACTTGCTCTTGATTCTGCATCCGTTTGTGCTCAAATTAATCTCCCAATTAAGTCATCTGTGTCCAGGTTTCATGTGCTTGATGCTTCAGCAAACTGGGAGCAAAGTGGGACTGGAACTGAGAGTGGTTACACAAGTCATCAGCTCTCTGTGAGGCTGCAGCTGCTCCCCAGTGAAAGCAGGTGGAAGCTACCTTGCCCTGCATGTGTTGCCTCCCATCTGGTAGTAATGGAGGATGGTTCACATTTATGGCTCAGGGTGAGAAAAACACTGAGGAAATATTGCTTAATTGAATAATTTACACAAAATTCCAACACACTTACTGAAAAATTGTAATTTATTTTATTTTTAATTTGAAAACACCTCACACCTGTAGTTTCACCTACAGCTGTTGACATTTCCCTGAAGAAATTCCTTTTGTTCAGAAATGGCTCCTGTAGCTATTTTTATCTGTGTCACTCAGTTATAATTCTGATGTGCTTGCAAACCCAGCTGAGTTAAGGTGGAGAGAAATTAGTAGCAATTAGGAATCGGTGTGAAAGTGCTTCTGACAAGTGAGGATGTAGATCTTGCAAACCCATTTACCTGCTTCCTGAGCCTGAAGCTGGCTGAAAGACTTGGTAAGATCCTGGACTAGCAGATGGAACCCCAAGAGGGTTCATCGTGGCCATTCTGTTTCAAAACAAAACATGCAATTGTGCAAGAGTCATCCCGGTGGTACCCTGGCTTTATTGTAGGTCTCTGCAGCCACCTCCCTAGAGGAGATGTTATACAAACACCCAGTGAGAACCATGCCCTTCCCTGCGTAGCTCAGGGCCTCAAGAGACAAGATAGACAAAGAATGGAAGGAGGAACAGAAGCACAGAAAGGTCAAGTGTCTTGCCCGAGGCCAAACAGCAGGTCAGTGGCAGAGCTGGGAATGGAGCCCAGATTTCCTGACTCCTAGTCCAGCACTCTATTAATCATCTCTTTGCTTTGTGTTCCATGGCCTGTTACTGATCATAGGAAATGTGAGGATGACTTTCCGACAGCTTCAGAATTGCTTCTTAGTTTTGGAAACTATTGATCATCAGCGCATTATTGAGATAAAGAGGTCACGTACTGGACTCTTGTATATGTATATGCACTAGAGGATTCAGAACTAAGTGTTCTAGGTATCGATTTCAATCCAGGAAACTGAAAAGCCATATTTCATAATCCCAAATATTTCTTCTAAGTCAAATTTTTAAAGTCTTTTTTCCCCCCTTACATTATGTACAAAGGAGTTTGTTTTTATAACATTACCCATCACAGTTGAACTCCTATATTGGTGCTTGCCCTGTAAATTATTTCTTCCTTGAAAATTAGTTACAACAGTCATTTAGCTAGCAGGGATTTTCTTCCCAATGGAATTTACCCATGAAACAGTCAGAAAACCAGTAAGTCAACAGTCCTGAGACACTAGTGATCCTTACTTATTTTCATTCCTCACTGTAGGATGTATTCAGTTTCCAAAGTCTTTCAATGGATTATCTTGATCACAAAGTTAATTATACCTGTGAGATTTTTTTTCTTCCCAAAAATTTTGGCTTGAGGCAAAACTCTGGCTACTGTGGTAATGACTTACTGAGAGTCTCTTGTAAACAATAGTATAATCACTTTCTTATAGTCATGGCAACAGTGTTTAAGCAATGAGCTTACTGAACATAAAATGTGCACTGTCTCCACTGAATAGTTATTGCAGCACTGAAGTGTATGCTGCTCATTTTCAGAAGACTCCGAGACATAAATTATTCAGCAAAACAACACTGCTCCAGAGAGCATCTTTGAAATCATTGCATTCTGTACTAGCCAAAGAAGGACGTTCATTGGTGATGACAGGGCTGTGTTTAGTTACTGCACAACAGTGTAGTCTTTGGTCCAGGTTTGTTCCCACAGAGTTTAAGGGTGTCTGTCTCAAACCACCTGAGGACTGTGCTACCTGTTGGCAGGGTCATGCTTCCACTGGTAATGTTTGCTGCTGTGGAGGGCAGAATGGCTCAGGAGAATGCATCCTGCACGTATCATGGTGTGAGAGGTGGTGACTAGGTGCAGAAGGAAGAATTTGGTTTAACAAACAGGGGGTTTACTCCAGCAGAGACAATCTCTTCCTTGGGCCAGAGGATCACATGGATCCCTACTCAGTAGGTTGGGGAGGCACCTTGGAGAGTGGGCGACTTCACAGGAAGCTTCAGAGCTGAACTCCAAGACAAGAAGCTGTCCCTGATTCTTCTGTTTATTTTGGTTTAGTACCTCCTTATTTAAATATCTAGACCTGAAGGAAGGACCTTGTTGGCAACAGTTGTTGTTCTGGGATGAGTCATTCCACCAGATTTTAGAAATACCACCTCAGTGACAGCTGGGAAAAATGCTGCATTGGGCTGTTCAGTTTATGTTTTTCACTTTGGAAAATCAGACCATTTATTTAGGGTTCTGTTGCTTTAGAAACCATCTCCAGACACTCCAGGTTCCTTTCCTTTCCTTTCCTTTCCTTTCCTTTCCTTTCCTTTTCTCTCCTTTCCTTCCCTTCCCTTCCCTTGCCTTGCCTTGCCTTGCCTTGCCTTGCCTTGCCTTGCCTTGCCTTGCCTTGCCTTCCCTTCCCTTCCCTTCCCTTCCCTTCCCTTCCCTTCCCTTCCCTTTTTCTCTCCCCTTTTCCTCACTGTTATGGTATCTCAACATCTGAGCTTTTCAGTCTTGATTATGATCTAATTTGCCCCTCCTGAAGCCACCTATGGGAAATACTGTGGACGTGGCACTGTGGAACATCGGCCTAATGTAGGATCAGGCTTTTTATTTCTGATCATTATGCTAGTTTGTAGTCAATTATTTTGTTTTCCAAAGAAATGCATTCTCTCTGCTTCTCTGAGAGCTTTTGGTTCAACATCCTTCCAAGCTAGATAGACTTGGTGATCAACATGCGGCCGCTTACCTCCATGGCCCAGTTCCCGGAAACACTTATGCGTGTGCTTAATTGTGCACACATGGGTAATCGCACTGAAATCAAGATGTGTCGAATTAAACAAGTCAAGAAATATTTGCAGGGTTTGGTCTTTGTTCAACAAACAGGCCTCAGCCTGGCTGAAGTCCACAACATGCTACAAAAAGAATCCTAATTCAGAAGTAGTGTATTAATTATCAATTGACTTATTTCCTTAAACCAGTTAATTCTGTACTTCTAGAAACTACTTTCCATTTTTCCTGCAAATCCAATTGCCCTTCCTTTCACTCTCATTTTTCCTCCTCACTGCTCAACTCCCAGCAGACCTGAGCTGCCAGCCACATGATCCCCTTTTATAATGGTTTGAGTTCTGACATTTCGTTTTTCCTACCAACTTTGTGTATTACCATAATGGTTCCTAGGACATATTTTGGCCAGCTTTTAGGGAGAGAGAGAGTGTCACAGTGTTTCAGACATTCATTTCCAAGTGCAGTATTAAATATAATCCTTATAATTATAGCACTGCCACTTGGACCACTGTAGTTCGGGCTATGTCAATATGTCGTCAAAAGCTCTCTTTTTCAGGAGCTGGAACTCAGTCATGTTGATTGAATTGAAATTTGATGTCCAGCAGCTGCAAATACAGTCTTCCCTGCCCCCCCTCCCACCCCCCC
>NW_008238833.1:1163304-1176084 GCF_000691975.1 Corvus brachyrhynchos | reverse complement strand
CCCCATCTCCCTGCTTTTTTTTCCCCCTTTACCACAAAATCTTCTTGCTTTCTGTCAAAGTCATAGTTTAGAGAACAGCTAATGGCTGATTCTAGGCTCAGTTATTCTGAGCCATCCCTTTGGGTAAGTCTAGACTGTCCTTCAAGGGCTGTCCTGAGGCAACCTGAAGGCACAATCTGCTGTCTGTATGTGGATGGTGAATCTGAGAACACAGCCCCAGGTGCAGTGTGACGGCCATCCTCAGACTAGGCATGACCACCCTTCATGTAGGAGCTCCAAGGATGCCATCAGTGTCACTCTCAGCAGCTAAGGAAGCTGTAGATGTGCCTGGTCTGAAGTCTGTGAAGCTCCTGTGTAAGCACGCTTGGGAGCACCACAGTCCTCTCTCCTCTTGTCCCCTTGGTCAATCCCATACAGACCTCACTATTCATCTAAGCAAGGGCATTGGGATGAGGGCAATTGCCAGCAGCAGTTTATACTGCAAGTTTAACTCACAACTGGTTTAGCCCTAGGGGACTTGGGGGGGAAAAAGCCAGCTTCGAACTGGGGAAAAAAAAATTGTATCCAGTAGTTGTATAGCAGGATCCTGTCATTTTTGGTACTTAGAAACCAAAACAAACCCCCAACATTCATAACACAAGATATCCAGGTTTTAAAAGGCGCCGTAAAAGGTGCCACTTGGAAATACACAGTAACTACTTTTCATAAGGCCCTTTAGTCCATGTGTTTACAGGTGGACCAGAATAGCTCTGCAGAAGTTAATCCAGTCTCTTGAGTAAACAGCATCTACTTCTAAAACTTTCTATATAAACTTTCTGTGTATGTAACGCCTTTGACATACATTTGTACCGCTCACAATACATCAGAGGGACCCTGCTAGAGCCAGGATGGCTAGTGAGGTTGGTAACCCCCTTGCTAGTGTACTGGATGTGTGTTCATTCTGTCATGCCTCTGAAGGGTAGCAGCCTTTGGATGACCAGTGTGCCAAAAGGGCTTTTTACTGCAACACTTTGTTATGTGGTTCTTGCAGCCCTCTCCCAGGAGGTACTGCCTGTGCTTGGGTCTCCCAGGCTGCCATCAAAGCACAGGCTCTTTGACACACGTAAGAAGGACTCCTCACGCCAGCTTTGCATTGCCACTTTTGGTCACTGAAGTCACACTCACCCCCTTCCCCAGTAAAGTTCTTGTCTGTCATCCCCCTCCTCCACTTCCTAAAGCTATAAGCTGTTTCTCCTCCTCCATATTCACCTCCTCTCACCTGGGTTATTGCCCTCCCATCTCTCCTTTCATGCTTCTGACGCTGCTGCTTCGTAATGTTGTTTTTCTAGTTTGGAAAGGCCAGAGGGCCAGGCTAAGAGAGACATGCTGAACACGTGTTTTCCACATGTTCTCCTCATCTTCCCTCATACTGCTTCTCTAGCTGTCTCTAGCTTTTTGCTTAAACGGGAAATCTAATGACCGTGAGATTATTCTCTTCTCTTGTTAGTTTTGTAAAGGATTAGCTCAAAGGTCCTGTGTCATTGTCATAAGAAACTTTGAGCAAAAACTTCTGTGAGTTATCAAGGCACTTGTAGGTTCTTTGGCCCCTCACCACAGGCCATGAGCACTCACAGACTGGGTATACAGTTGTGAATGCTTAGGCTCCAGTTCAGAAAAATACTAAAAGAATATGTGTGACATTAAACATATGATTAAACCTTTTTTTGTTTGAGTGCTGCTTCCTTGAAGTGGACCCCATTCTGGAGGAGGCATCTTTATTGGTCTGATTCAGAAAATACTTAAGAGTATACCAAAGTTTTAAGAATAGTAGTACATCCACTATCTTGTATTTTTAATGACTCTTAAATAGGGCTGGGTGATGCAGGCAAGGCAGAAAATGTGGAGGTTCTCCTGGTCACCTTTTACATTTTCACTCACTCTAGAATCTGAGTGTCTCTGAACTCTAAACACATTTTGGTAGTGCTGCTGCCTGCTTGCCACTTGAATGTTTGATAACGGAAGTGTGTTTCCTACCCAGGTGCAGATTATTTAAAGCAACTGCCATTAAATGAAGAGCAATTACATCTTAGAAAGGAAATCTTCGTACAGAGTTAGCATTATTTCTATGACTCTGTTTGACAGGGAGTTGGACCCTTGGACTCTTGGATTCCTCTTCTGCATCCACAACCAATCTGGGAACAGCTAGGAGTCCAAATCTTTTTGACTTGAAATATGTAGGCATCAAATCTTCTCTGTACTGAACAGAAACCAAGGGGATCTGGACATCTAATTGTATTTTTGAATCTCAGCCTAAAATCTCTGGAGGCTTTTGGAACATTTATCCCTAGGAGATTTTGCTTGAGTCAAAAATACAGACTGGAGCCATGACTGAAAAAAACATGCCTACATGTGACATCAGTGCATCAGTCAATGAGTCATCCACCAGTGCCAGAGGACAAAGTATTCTTTGTATTTACCTAAGAAGTAGTTACCTATTTACTTTCTGAAATTATGCTTGTAGTACTAACTTGACATTTTGGTTTGCTGTACAGTGAAAACACTATTTTAAATGCCTTGTATAAAGACAGGCCTTCTTGTTTCTTGAACAGTTAGAAATACTAGAGAACAAATGTAAAAGGCCCATTTCCTTCCTTGCTAGTACGTGTGGTCTAGGAAAAATCCTGAATTGTGCTAGTAAGAGACAGTCCAGTCTCTTTTCTTGCCAGTGATGTAAATGTTGGGCTTTCAGAGAAGGCTGAGTTATTATCATTGCCTTCTGGTCTGTCACTCTTTCTGCTTTCCCTCTGTTTTGGCTTTTCATTCTATAGATATATTACTGAAAATGTATTTTTAAAAATTAAAGGCAATAATTTATTGAAAAGGGCTTTCCCTGTAAAGGACTCTGGGCATACCACACACAGGCAGGTCCCAGCTGGGAAATCCAGAGTTAAGGCTGGAACTCTGAGGCTCACCGTTTCTCACGGTCCTTGCAGGGTGGTGGGATGCCTGGACTTCCCAGCACACGTGGTAACCATCGATTCAGTGTGGTGTTAGAGGCCAGTGCTAGGAGCTGAAGGCAGAAGAAGAGCTGAAGGGCAAAGGAATAGAATGAAATTTTGCTGTCAGGGCTCAAGTGTTTAGCTTTATATGACCCTGTGACATGTAAGCAAAGGCAGCTTTAAAAAATTGCCCTGGGACTAGGAAAGCAAATTGATGCAGAGCAGGGTAGCCATTCTTTCAAGGAGTAGTAAAATTATTTTTTGTCATTTTCCGAGGAAAAAACCCCACTGATCCAATTTGACCAGCTCCACTCCAGCAGTGCAACAGAAGCCAATGGCCAGATCTCCTGTTTTACGAGGCCTAGTACAAAACATTTGCACATCTAAAATTTGTGCTTTTCTGTCTCTTGATACGCTTTGTCTCCTCAGAACAGGTTTTCTCTGCCAGCACTTAATCCCTCTTTAGCTATCACCTTTTCCTACCTTACAAACCTCTGCATGTGTGTACTTTGAAGGTTGTGTGGGCACCAACTTAATGTGAGTGCTTTGTAGGGGAGGCGAGAGCCATGGCTTCTCATAGGGGTGATGAGCTGCCTGTCAGGACCTGACTTCTTCTGAAATGGTCTGTAAAGGTACAATATTACAGGAGCAATGGAATTGAAAGCAAAACAAAGGTGCTTACAGCCAGAGACATTTAAGTTCTGCAGTAATAACTCTGCTGGTCTCTTGTAACCATCTCTTACCTAATCCAATCTAATCTGATCTAATCTAATCTAACACATTAGTATCTTTTCTGCATTTATTACCCTGCTATCAAGGAATGACAGGAAGGAGATTGGGGCCTTGGTAAAAGCATGAGGCAGAGAGGCATGACACATAGTGCTGAGCAAAGGTTAAAAAAGCTGTACAAGCTCTTTTGTTAGGCAATGAGCATTGCAAACAGCAGACCTTCTTGTCCTTCTCCCATGCCACTGACTTTGAGGTGGTGAGGACCTGGTGGCAGAGACTTGGTGTGGCTGACTGAGACACTGTAGCAGAGAAATGGATTGTTCAAAGGTTTCCTGTGACTTAAGAGAGTTTCTCCAGCAAAATTCAAATGTAAGGTGATGGATATCTCTGATCACCACTCAGAAACATTATTATATATTCAGACCATTTTTCTGAAGAAGTAGTTTCTACATCATGAGATTTCATTTGGTTTCCTTGATGGGAAGGAGCTACAGCTACTGTCAGTGTTTATTTTCAGTTAGTTTTACTGGTGGCACTGCTCAGTAATGCATGGTTAGAATGGTCCAGTTAATCAACCCTCCTCCTCACTGCCTCCCCCTTTCATTTTTTCTGTCTGCTCTTGCATCACAGAAACATTTTCAGCAGTTCCCTTTACATAACAGTTACTGAGGCAAAGGGCTGTCTAGTTATGCTCCAGCAGAAACTCAGAATCCCAAAATGGGTAAGGTTAAAAGGGACCACATTGGGTCATCTGATCCAACCTCCCTGCTCAAGCAGGATTGTCCTAGACACAGGATTGTGTGTCCTATGGCACAGGATTGCATCCAGATGGTTCTTGAATATCTCCAGTGGGAGAGACTCCCACAACCTCTCTGGGCAACCTGTTCCAGTGAGGAACTCAGGTGATAAGAAAGACGCACCCTTCACGCAAGTAATTCCCAAACCAAGCAGGGCAGGGAGGCACCCAGAGGTGCTTATGAGGGGCCACTAAGACCCTTAGGCTCTTTCAGATAGAGGACTGTATTTCTAGGACTCAGCATGAGAAATAAAGAATGACCCTACGTGAACCAGTATGCAAAGCTTCCTCCCTCTCAGACAGCTTAGGGATGTGGTGGTGCCAAGTCTTTCTGCAGTAGCCAGGATGGGCTGCTTAGCAGGAGACACAGTGAGTGCCCTTCCCACTCACAGCAGACAGAAGAAGGTCTGCTTATTCATGAAAACAGTCCTGAAAAAGATAAAGCAAAATTAAGCTGCAGCATTTGGTTCCTACTGGAACACTTGCAGCTTGCACTGGTGATGGTGCCCACTGGTGTGTCTAAAGGCTGTCAGCCAGCAGAAGAGAGCACACAGATGTGGTGGGGCGTGCAGGCATGCAAACCAGAGCAACTGGTACCTGGGGCTGCTGTGGCTAATGGCAACTTCTGACTGGGCAGGGATGAACCATAGTGTAGGATGATGATATGAAGGGCTTCACATTTTCTTTCCCAGTGTGGGCTAAGTGATTCCTTGGCTTGCAAGGAACACTAGGCAGATGGCTGAGAGCTTTCACCCCATCTGTCTATGAGGGGAATGAGTACCTGGTGTTGCAGATAGAAAAGGTCTGATCTACTGACAGAGAATGGCTTTGCATGCAGAAAGGCACTTGAGCGGCTGGGTACAAAGCAAAAAGTGAACATGCAGACCCTTGGCTAGGGCAGGACCCTTCAGTTTTATATCCAATCTCATTACTTTCTTCTGATTAACACCAGTGAGAGAAAGAAGAGAATCAGTACCGATAGCAACAAGGCTGTAATTTTACCTCTGGTTAATAAGCCATTTGATCTTTGCTTTCCTGGTCCCGCTGGAAACCAGTCTGACCTCCTCCCATGGGGCTCACATCCTGACACACATCTGCAGCCATCACCAGTGGCACATGAGGGAGTGACAGAGGGAATGTCATATTCATCCTAAGGCTCCACAGCCTATTGAAGGGAATCTTATCACAGCTGAGGTAGACTAATGCAAAGCTCTAGATTGCTTTTCTGGGTCTGTAGGTTTTGAGACTGCTGTAGCAGTGCATCACAGAGTCCCAGGAGGAAGATTTGTTGCTGTGTCTCAGTAGGAGGCATTAGGCTAGTGAGCCTGTTCATACAGAAGACAAGTCTTCATGTTGCCACTGAAGAGAAAAGGACTGGGCCCAACCTTAAAGTGGAATGCTGTGTCCTTAAGATAAGGAAAAATCAAATTAAAAATCATTTTCATGTAAGAACTCAGTTTGGGTTGACTGACTTTATTCACGTCATCAGTACATAATCATAGGGTAACCTCTGTTTTTGTGTCCTAGTTCATGTTAACACACAGAGACTTGCATGCTAACCACTGTTTTCACCACCACCACATTCTAGAGGTCAGGGACCTCTAGAATTAAACTTACGAGCTATCATAGTGTGGGCTGATGAACCAGCTCTTTTAGGGTAGTAGCTGAGAGACTCATTTCCTCTGTGGATGAGCCACAGAACTGGATGCATAACACACACTGACCAGTGGGTTACATTTTGGCCTGTATTGTGCAGATGTAACCCAGCAGCCTGGGTGAAGCAATCTTAAAATGACATGGAACATACCATCATTAGGACCTCATCACACTGTGGGTATCAAGTGAAGTGCTTCTCTTGCCAATGAGAGTATCTTGATACTTAGGGTATCAAGATTTGTGTTAGTTGCACCAAATCCTGCCTGAGCTATGTGTATGTCTATCATGTAGAAATATCACCCCCTTTCTTAAGCTATGCACACCAAAATCTCTCTAATGTAAATTTGAACAAATTATTCTGGCTGGGGGTATGGTTCAGAGCAGTTCTGCACTAGCTTGGACTGAAACACATGTAACTGAGGTGCTGTTAGTCCACCAGCATCCTTGTTTCTACCATCCACCCCAAAGGAAGGATGAAGTCTCCCACAGATTCTACTGGAACAAGACAAACTGCAGAGCTCTGTACAAGGGACTGTGGCTCCGCAGTCCCTCAGTCACATGTGTGTCAGTGGAGAAAGACTAATGGTGGCAGGATTTTGCAGTGGGGACTCACATCCTCAGGTCACTTGTCCTGCAGCAGAGGTTCACACCTTCACACAGGCTTATTCCAACGCCAGGCACACTGAAAGCACAGGGCTACCTCAGCCTGCATTTAAGCTTGAATACTGGGAGTATTATTTCTATTTTGAATTTTGTCCAAATAAATAATTTTTCAAATGTTATAAAAATAATTAAATAATTTTGTAAAGCCTGAAGAACATTCTTTTGCATCAGGATTTGAATTGGAAATGGCTGTTTTGGCGCCAATTTACTTTAAAAATTACTTTGTCCACAAGGAGCTAGTCAGCCTATGGTATTTCCAGCCTACAAAGCTTTTTTTACTTTAATGAGGGTCTTAAAGCTAAACAAGAAAAATCTTAGTCCAAAGAAATTACAATATTGCTTATGCCAGGAAAACTACATCCATTCTTGAGTTTACACTGCTGAGGTTTAGTGGCAGAGAGCTGCCCATATGCTTATCCATGCTGTCACACATACCCTCAAATTATCCAAAAACAGGGTAGCTTTTCTTGCACAGGTTAGGTTCTTACCATGTCTAGAGGGGAGTATAAAGTCTGTGGACATACCTGTCAATCTTTTATAAACTACAGATCCTCTAAAAGTATACCAATACATATGAAGGTTCATTTACAACTAATTTAAGCCTCGTGACAATTGACTTGCTTTTCTTACTTAGCTTTCACAGACCCTTCAGAAGTAGTCCTCAGACCCTCATGGGTCTGCAGACCACAGCTTGAAAACCACTAGCTCTTAGTTTAAATAAGATACTTTGGGGTCTTTTGGGCCTAATTTTCTATGGCCTTGCAGCTTGTGAGGTCTTATATACCTATGTGAAGTGTGAGTAAAATGCTACCAGATGAGGATGGTGGTGTTCAGTCCTGGTGCTGGCTTTTATTTGGACAGGTGTGAAGGATGCCAGTGCAAAGCAGTGAGAGATCAGGGCCCCAGCACTGTAATTGCTCCCTGCTCCGTGGAGATCTTGAGCAGCACTACTCACAGCAGAGCTGGGGAACAATCCTATTTGCAGAACCATCATTCTTCTGTTATTCCCTGAAAGCCAGGCACCAGCCTGACACATCAATAACCATGGCAAGGATCAGGCCATTAGACACCTTGGAGTGACAGGTGGTTCTCTCAGGCTAAGGGGCTCTACTCAAGGTTAGACTCTTGCTTTGTAGTGCTGTTTGCACCCCTGTTCAGTCTCAGTGTGATTACTCTTTTTGGTGTTTCATGTCTTGAACATGGAGCAACAATCTTTTCATTTAAGCAAAGTACAGTGAGAAGTGTTAAGTGTTTCAGTGCCTTTTCTTTCCTTTGATCTCACATAAAGCTCCATGCAGAGGGTTACATGATCTCCATCACTGTCTCCTTTCATGCCCGATAATTAGCACAGGTCCATGGGCTGGGTGCAATGCTATCCTTCCCTGTGCTAAGAGGGGAGAAGTAGAAGGGGTTGGAGCAATTGTTTGCTGTGTTGATGACTGTGGTGTTGCCATGGAAAAGCTGGAGACTTCAGGGGAGTTTGTGTTTTGTTGGGCAGGGAGCCAGCCTGCTCTGCCTTATTACAACTGTGAGAGTGAGTGAGCCATGCAGAACTTTATCCCTCTGTAGCAATTCCAAGGCAGGGAGAAAAAGAAAAGGACAGGACTGCTTTAACAAGGAGGAGCGCAGTGAACTTTGCTAAGGCTGATTGCATTAAATACAGGGATGCAGAAAAAATCCTTCGGTATTTTCCACTTTTTTTTCTTTTTTTTCTTTTTTTTGGCAGAATGTGTCCACTCTCTTCTGAGGACTGAATTCAGATCAGCACGAATAATAAAATCACAAGTAATCCTCCTGGAAGCGAACAGAGCCATTTAATTGGCTGTATCTGTACAGAAAGGAGCATTTGGAGTTCTGCTGAGTCTGAGTCCATTAAAGTCTTTGATCTGTTCCAGAAACAAAAGTGGAAGCAGACTATACTGTTTTCATTATCTATTCTGAATGAAGTGCAAAAAGTAAATACGTAGTGTAAACAGGGAAAAAAATTAATCAAGGCCTAGGTCCAGCAAAAAGCTATCTTCATACTGAGCTTCCCGTACACTGAGTAGTGCCATTATTCCCTGGAGGTGGAATTAAAAGCTATTCATGCTTTCTACAAATCACTTTCTATGGGCAGATCTCAAAGCAATTTACAAAAGCAGCCAGTTCCATTACTCCCATGTTAGAGAATTAATAACTAGGGCCACTGGGCTCATCCAGGAAACTAGACCCTGCCTGAATCCCTGGTTAGCCACTGCCTTCTCACCATGCTCCCTCTGAGTGTACAGAAACTAGGTGTGGGATGTCAGGGTTATTCCAAAACATTAAAACACTGCTGCATAGCATAGTTTGTTGAAACTGCCTCTTCCCTACAACCCTGGCTGCCATGTCATGTTCTCCTGTTGTATTTAACTGAGATAGAGGCAACTGCCTCTTCCTGAAATGTATTTGAGAAGGTGGGAAGTAACATGATTTTGTTTTGGCCTCTTCTTGCTTTCAGGACTTCTGGATGTTTAAAAAAAACATTTTCTATAAGAAAGAACTGTTGCAGGGGTAATGTTCTGATTTTCTTTTTTGAATTAGAATTTCCTGCCTGACTGTTCAATGTTACAATAGATGCATCTAGGAGTCCTATTTTAAAATAAACTTCTCAGGGAAAGGTGTTCTAAATGTTCATCCCAATTTTTCATCTAGCAAAGCTCTGATTTCTAGAAGAACAGAAGAAAGCAAAATTACTTCCTATAGGAGTTGGCCAAGGGTGACACAGGGAAATCTTGACTCTGCATGAGTCAGTGACAAATTTCTGGAGCTTGCAGTCATCCTGTGATCATACTCAGGAGGTGAATCCTGTGAAACCTCTCACCATGTGAGACTCCCATGAACTGCAGCCAACAGCATCACCACCTGTTTGCTTCCAAAGGTAAAAAACTGCCTAGGTACCATCACACTCTCTGATGTTACGCTGGCTTGCCTGTGATTGAGCTGGGAGCTCCAGCTGAGAAGCTGGGGACAGATCTTGCCAACATGGGAGGTGACAGAAAGTTCTTTTGGTTTCACTGTGATCTAGGTAAGCTCTAAAGGTTAGGTATTACCACAGGATCCACCCACAGTTTGTCAGTGAAGCCATTGCCTCTTTTCTGTATCTCATTGCATTTAACAGGATTTGTCTTGGGAGATGATTCTCCAGTTACTTGGTGGCTGTGATATCTCAAGAAGTTACAACACAAAGTAGACTAACTTTGTGTTCCAAATAAAGCAGGACAAATCAACTAGTGTAAATAATATGGCTTGATGAAGCTGTGGCAGCTTACACCAGCAGAGGACTTACCCAGGGAGATGAAGGGTTGCTGCTTTAAAGCTAAATGTCTGCTCAAAAGAATTGCTTTTATCCTGCCATTTCTTACTTATTTCTGTGACATTACTGATTCAGTACAGAAATTTCTGTCCTCCCTACAGAGTTGTAGTAGTACATGTTCAGGGACACTCCAGATTAATGAGATCTGCAATATCTTTAATCTTTCCTCACAGCATGCTGTGCTTGGGATTGCAGTGTGTGAGAAAGACCAAAAGTGAGGGATGCGAGAAAAGCAGTCACACAGGAAACTGAAACTGCGCTGTCATTCATTCCTGTAGTACAAAAAACCCTTTCTGTAACCTCAGTTTCCTGATTCTCGTGTGGCTGGGGCCAGATTTGCCATTGGTGCAAACTGGTGCAGCACTACTGACATCAGCTGACAACACACGAGTTTACTCCAGGAGATAATTTGTTCCAAGTCTTTTCGGCAACAAAACCAAGAGGACAACAGATGCAGATGAATACAAAAGCAGCAAGGTCTTATGAAATGAAGGGATTGTTTTTAATGGTTGATGAGCACACAGGCTGAGCTTCTCAATGACACTTGGACCCAGTTCTGCCACTGTTTTTCCAAAGGAAAAGCTACTGCTGAGTGCACAGCGAATGTATCCACAAAGTTGTTTATCATTCAGGGAGTCATCCTTAACCTGAACCATATCTGGAAAATGCATGTTATTTTGTATGCTGCTCCATCTGAGGAACTACTGAAGTTTCCTTCTCTAAGGATCCTAATGTTTCTCAGCTTTTTCTCCACTAGAGAGAGAGGAGCTGGCTGGTGTAAACTGCAGCAACAGTTTTCTGGGGTCATGCATGCTGTGGTGTCAGAGAAATCTGGGAAGTCAGCTTCCAGAGTTCCTGTTTTATTTTCCTCCCCTGAGGCAAAAATGGTCTTAATGGTATTGAGTGAGACCCAGCTAAGGATATGTCCTACAGCAGGTTTTGCTATGTTAGGTTATAACATTTTCAGGCCCCCAGATATGGGTGTCTATGGTGCTTATGTTCTTCTACAAGTATCAGGGAAGTTAAACTGGCAGAACTGGGGTGAGGTGGGAAGAAAAGGGAAGGAAACCTCTGCACACTCCTTCCTCTGGCCCCAGGGGATTCTTACTGTTTGCATTGGCCTTGTCTGAGCTTCAGGGAGAAGTGGGCAGAGAGTAAGCTGGAGTGAAGCTGTAAACTCACCTCAAATCTAACTGCATCCTCCTCCTGATGCCTTTTTATATTAGGCAGTGGTGCACAAAGCCTCCCTGCACACAGTGAAGTACCCCCACTTGGCTTAGTGGGGTCTTCTCACTAAAGTCATAACTTTTACCAGCTAGCAGCATTTCAGGCTAGCCAAATGAGAAGGAAACACCATGGTTAGGCAGAGATTAATTAGAGGGACTAATCAAGGGCACTGGCAATAGTGTGGACAGAATGTGGACAACGTGTGGAAAAGAAGGATGAGGAGACAACCATGTTCCCCAGCCTCCCACTAACAGAGCCTTGCTGCTTCACATGGCTACTACAAATTTATGCACGGGCTGTGAATTCCTATGGTGTTTCTTTACCTCTGTCTCAGCCGGGTACAAGCTCTGTGGATGTAGAATAGCTCATGCTACACATCAACACAGCTGCAAGAGGGCACCTTCCTTCTACACATCTCATCAAGCTGACCAAGGCAGATTTTTGGCCTACTTGATAACACCTAAATCACTCTAATGAGGAGGAGATAGTAAAGATAAGCTTGTGAAGTGGATGTTATGAAGTTTGTGGATGCCTGGGAACTTCCTTGTGCTATTTGGAAGTGCTTCTTCTTAGAGCTTGACCCCTATGTAAACCGAAGCTCTTTGGATCCTGCCAAATTCTTCACTCAGGGTATTGCAGAGACTGCTGAATTCAGGGACAGCAAGAGCAGTCCTGCATTTCTTCATGTCATTTTAAAATAGGCCATCAACCCAAAAGCATAATCTTAAATTTAAACCAGAAAGGATTTTGAGCTGTGCTGAAAGCTCAGCTCAGTTAGGATAGCTCAGGGCCATGC
Organism: Corvus brachyrhynchos; assembly: GCF_000691975.1. Taxonomy (NCBI): domain Eukaryota; kingdom Metazoa; phylum Chordata; class Aves; order Passeriformes; family Corvidae; genus Corvus; species Corvus brachyrhynchos. Next base: position 1,163,905 of record NW_008238833.1, on the reverse strand, counting down.
TCGTTTACCCCAAATGGGTAACTTTTTGTTAAGGGCTGGGTGCAGCAGCTGGCTGAGGGGGAAGGGGCAAGAGATGCTGTGTAGGACTGCAGCCACATGACACACAGTGCGAGTGTGCATGGCACACACAGATACATGTGAGTGGGAGGGGAGAGGGGAAGGAAAAAAGATCAGACTACTACAGCGCCCTGGGCTTCCTTGGCAAAATTGTAGAGGACTTAAAAGGAGTGATAGACTAGGTGGAAGCAGCATTAAAAATAATTGCAGTCTGCTGCTTTGGTTATAACGTGACCCTTGTTCATAACTCCATCCGTGACTCAAGTGCCCTGCAGAAGTCTGGACATGTGACAGCTAATAAATTCATTTATTGCGAGGGCTGTTTGTTTCAAATTCAGAACTGAAAGTTCATCTGCAGGTGCAGCAGGGCTGTGCAGGGAAGCAAGCGCAGATTTACAGCTGTTGTGACTTACTCCACTCTGCTACAACAAATCATTTTGTTCAGGAAAGAGGCTCTGCTGTTGGCCAACCAAGACGTGGTCAGAAATTTGAAACGCTGCTTTGTTAGTTTAAATGAAAACATGGCTGGACATGTTAGGGTGGG
>NW_008238833.1:1134966-1163035 GCF_000691975.1 Corvus brachyrhynchos | reverse complement strand
GGTTGTTTTTTTTTTTTTTTTTGGTTGGGGTTTTTTGTTGGTTTTTTTTTTTGCTGAGGGGGTTTTTTTTTGGTTTTTTGGGGGGGGTTTTTTTTTTTTTTTTTTTTTAACATTTAGTGAAATCTGTCATAAATCAAAGTGATTGAAACTGGTCAGAATTTGCCTTGCTTTCCATTGTCATTTGCTATCTTCCTCCTTTGCCATTGTGAGGGTGAATCAAGATCAGGATTTTAAAGTGTGCAGCTCCAAAGGCCAGTTATTACTTTCTCCTGTGACCCTGTTTGATTTTCTGAAAATGAGTCAATCATTTTCTGCTAGAACTTGGTGCAGGCTGAGCCTTTTCTCTGAGCTCCACTCTGCAAGACAAAAAAACATATTGCTTCACAGGCAAAGCAAGTCTGCACAATAGAAGACTTCCTTACAACCGGGCTCTGCCAAGTCTGCTCTTAGCCTGCAAGGAGTCATGTTACTCCTCAGCAAGGTCATACAGGCCTAAAATAATCACTGATGTTTATCTTTCCCAGAGGATATTAAGCACCCCCAAACACCACCACAAGAACATCTATTTAAAAAAAAGAGAAAAGGATTAAAAATAGTTTGCACCTCAGCTATCAGTAGAAAAGCATTATGGCTTTGCCTTTTCCCATTAATATTTTGCAATCTCACATCTGAAGTGCTGAATTACGCCAACAGTGGGGGAGGAACAGCTTTGCTGTTTTTCATTGATGTTATATCTCCCTATTTACTTAGAAGCAGGCTGTGTACTTTTCTCATCGTTTTATTGCTGTACCTTGGCTGTGTGCTGTTTTTACACTGCTTTTGCCATAGGGAGAACTGGAGGGTGGCTTAGTTAGGGCAGTGCTGAGGCTATGTTACAGCCTAGATGCTTGCCTGGAGGTGCACTAGCTGAATGCTTCATGGATCTAGATCTTTGCAACGCCCTTACAAAGAAGAAAAGTCATGTCAGCCTGTTTCCGCAGACACAGCAGGAGGAGGCTTGGGAGGAGTGTGAACTGGCAGCTGAACTCTGCTCTCTGCCCAGTGCCGGCAGCTGTTACACCACAGCTCCATCGCCTTGCCACAGCCTTGTGTGCTCCCAAGCGGTCTGGAGCAGCTCCAGAGGAGCAGAAAGGCTGCAGGACGAGCTGGTGATGAAGAAGGGAAGGGTGAGCAGGCCATGCCTTGGACACAGGCTCTAAGCCTGTATCACTGAGGCCCCCAGTGATATCCCAGTCAAGGGTGATATCCCAGTCAAGGGTGTCCAGCACTGCTGTTAATGATTTGCAGTGCAGGAAAGAAAATATACAAATGCTTTGCAGGCCATATTCCCCTGCTTTTCATGTCTGCACCTCTGAACACCCATTTACTTCAGTCTTCCCTTCAACACTGTGTATTTGGCACATCCTCTTATGCCTACATCTCCAAATTCACAAGCCTCCTCTGGCTGGCTGGAGCGAGAGACATTTCCTCGCCGCAGTGGTGTTCGTGGGAAGATGTGTGCTCAGGGGGTATGCAAAAATCTTCAAGCAAGTTCTTTGTGTTTTGACAGACTTTGCTGAAGGATTTTGCTCTGACTTGAGCCAGACATGGTACTGGCAGATGCTGTGCAAGCTTCCCACGCAGCTCTGGCAGTGCCTCTTGGATCTGACCCGCGACCACCGCCCCTCCCTGAGCCCCCTTCCCTCCCCCCTCTCAGCCCAGGCCAGCGTTTATCTTGAGCAGAGAGAGCTCTCCCTGCCAGATTGCGTGGTGGTTCTCTGATGTGAACAGATGGGACTAGGGGGGCAGGCTACATCTGTTCCCTGAATTCTTCCACCTTCGCAATTGTTTGCAAATGGGTGAGAGCTCTGGGAGGCTGGGAAACTATGGGTTTGGGTTCAAAATGTTCTTTTCCTGTAACATGCTCAAAAGTGAACCTGTGCAATTAAGTTTGACGCTGACGAGGAAAACACCTGCTGGTGCAGGCAGCTTGCCTCTTTATCCACAGAAGCACGGACTCTTTGCAGGACTAGTGCTAATGCTTTCTTCAGTCCAGTTTGGAAAGGCCCAAGTGAAGAAACATGCCTCGTGATACCGTTCCACAGCTTCACAGCACCAGGGTGTCTTTTTTTGAGATTCAGCATGGATGTTTCAATTTCTCATTTTGTTTATGTAACTGATTTTCAGGAGGCCTCAGCTCTCATTTCTTTGCAAGTACTAGTCACAGACAGATGTAAATAGCAAAAGAAGGCTGAATCCTTTATGGAAAATGGGCCATAAACTCTTACCTTTCAGATTTTTACATCCTTTATGCATTTTCAGGTTGTTATCATCCATGTTTGCTTCTCTTATTTCTTGCCAGATTCTCCATACAGTGCATGAGTTTTCCTCATAAACCATACTATCTTGCCTCCTGGACACAACCGCCTCTGTCCATACTGTTCATGCCAGGGAATGAACTGCCCCCATCTCCCTCACTCTGTCTTCTGTCCAACACAGCATCACCTTATGGGCCACCCAAAGCCCTAAGGGCTGGAGCCAAACATGCTGAACCCTAGCAAACCTACCGACACCAGCTCTGGGCAGGGCAGCCCTGTTGGCTCGCTGTCAGCTGAGAATGCCCTCCCAGACACCTGACATGGGGGAGACTCGACCACTTGAGACCATACTGTGTGTCCATGCTCAGTCCCCTTATGGCTGTCTCCTCCCAGCACAGCAATGCCAGGATGTGGAAGCCTGTTTTCCGTGTGTTGGGCTCACACACCTGCGGGCTCCTGCCCTCTGCTCAGTGATGCTGTGCTGTAGGACTGATTTCTCAGGAGGGCAGCAGTACCTCCTTCCTGTACAAAGAAGCGTGAAATGAGAGCTTGGGTACCGCTGAGGCTCAGGTTGCGCGTGTTTATGGCACTCATCTGCTCTTCCTCTGTACTCTCATCTGCACTTGGACTCCACCTTGCTGCATGTGTGTGAGCCAAGTAAGTATTTTCCACAGGCAACAAGTTGCCATTTTTTGCCTGAATTAAACATCAGCTTCTTACACTTTTAAACTGCAGGTTTCTTTCCATTTGCGATATTCTGCTGTTTTCATTGTTTCTTGATGTTTCTCCAGTTCTGTTAGCAGTTGGTGATTTCATTCCTGAACTGTTTATTTCTTCTTTCAGATTATTTGTAAGTACTAAAAAAAAATTCCACTTTAATACACTGATTCATGCATTGCCTCACAGGGCAGAACTCATTACATTTACATGAGAATTAGCCTTTGGTTATGAACCTTCAGCCAGTTTTCAAACCACATCACAGGGGCGCTATTCTGGCATACTGAATTATTTCTCTTTTAAGATTTTATCCATTGGTAATAGTGTGTGTTTTAAAATAAAAGGAAACACTAATTTTAAATCTATGGTGCCTATTATTTGGGTTTCCTTTTCCCTCTGGATGTTTAGCAAATTATTACATCTTGATATAGTTTTCATTATTTTACTGTGAAGAGCGGCTAGATATAAAAGACTACAATTACTATAATCACTCCAGGATCAAAAAGCACTACTATGCTTGCTTTTCTTTGGTCTTTCACTTCCTTCCCACTGAGCAGGGCTGTTGGCACTGCGGTAGAGCCCAGTGTTAGGGGATTCAGAACAACTGCCTTTCATTCAAAGGCTTAATGTTCCTGGCTTAACGTTCTCCATGAGTATTGTGTTAGCTCCCTCTCTCAGGAAAACAGGAGTATCCGTATTTTGATCTTCCTGGTGATACAGATTCCAGTTTTGGGCCCATGAGAATAATTACTTATTCTTCACATCAGAGTTAACCATTATATTTGTTCCTAGACCTGAAGGGGACTGAGGTGCAAAGGAAGGCAAGATATTCTTGAGTGAAATGGGTTCACTAACTTCCAAGTGTATCTTCAAAAACATTATTCCTAGTGAGTATCCACAACCTTTCACTGAGCTCAGTGCTGTTACATGTGACCAGATTGGACAGGAGTCACTTTTGGGAAGTGTAGTCAGAAATGTCCTCCCAGGTATGACACACATTGTTGATTTCTGTAGAGAACTCCTATAAACCTTTACAAAATGCCAAGAACAGCAAGAAGCAGATGCTATGATCAAGCACGTTTTTGTCGTTTCATTAGGAAACAAAATATGGGCCCATAATTCACACAGCTGTGGCCAAATTCTCACTGGTTTTAGTCAAATCTGACTAAAAACTGGCTGGTGACAGTGGTTTTCATGTTGTCCAAAGAGTCCAGTAAGAAACATACAATGCTATAAATGACACTTTAGGCATAGTGTTGGTTTTTTGAGCACAGAAACAGTCTATATCTGAGCTGGATGCAAAACATGCTTTGTTGGTGGTTACAGGCTTGGTTTTCCCTGTGGTTAGGGAGGGACTGTGGGGTTTGAATGGCAATGTGGGAAATGCTCATCCCTTCTCGTTTCTTAATAAGGCAGATGCCTGTCCTGTCATAAAACCGTGCAGGAGCTGTGGCTTTAATAAAGAAATCTTACTTTGCATGTGTCTATTGAGTTCTCCAGTGCCCTCCTCCAAAACAAATCTTAGACATCTATAGATCAGTGCCGATCTTCCTGGATCCTGTTGTGTCCGTGGAGTGAAATAAGAACACCTTGGGTAGTATTTGATCTATGAACATCCAAAATAGGTCAGAAAAATAATACCTTAAAAATACTCTTTTCCAATGAATAAAACCAAAAACATTTAGCGTGAATGACTCCTTCTTAGAGCTCTACAGACTGGTGAAATATGCCTTGCCTGTTAGTGTGTGCTGCAGGAGGAGAAAGATAAACATGACCATTTAAGATAGAGGTGAGAGCTTTCAGAGTAGTTCTATAATATAAGTCAAACAGGCCCTGGAGGCAGCCCTTGAGGGCTCACGTGTAAGGCCTACTATCAAAGCTTCTGAGCTCTCCCCTGCCTGTGCTTGCCCTGTGGCTCAGCAAGCCACCATGCGTGGCCAGACAAGCTCTGTGCCAGCCGAAGGGTCAGAAGGCGGTCGTGGGGCACGGCACAGAGCTCTTGGCTCTACAAAGAGTGGTGCCAAAATCCGAGACTGCGTTGGAAGCACAGCCTGGAGCTACTGGTCTGAGCTGCTGTTGGCCATCGGGAGAGGAGGCCTCTGTAGGGACTGATTTGCCTGGTGCAAGGATACATATCTGCCTTTTTCTTTGGCGACGTGGCATGTCTTGCACTTGGGATTTATCCCAGTGCCTTGGTCTCGGGTCTTGAATGCCCTCATGTCCCAATGACACCTCTATAAGGACACTGAAGATTTCACAAACAGAGGTCTCCAGTGCAGCTCTTGCTGTAGATGACTATGCTAGTCAGGAGTGATGGCTTGATAAAAAGAATTTGATCCCTATCAAATTTAATGCACCGAGCAGAAATTGAAGAAAATGTACTTTTTGATATGCAAAAGCAGAGTTTGTTTAGAACCTCTCTCTGTTTTTCCCTTCCTTGCCAGGCTTTTAATGGTAGGAGAAAAGTATCACACTAGCAGCACTGCCAGCTTTATGATTTTGTCATGAGACAGTGTTTTCTATTTTGCTTAAAACCCCAGGTCTTAGAAACAATAGATTATGTGAGAATCTCTCAGCTCTGCTTTGAAAAGCAAAGAAAATTTCTAGTGCTTTTTTTGTCAGAAAAATTATTGAAACATGACCCCAATTATATACTAAGAAATCCAAAACCATGTTTGGAATTGATTACACTTTTTATGTGCATGGTTTGAAGTCAATCGTGTGATTTTGATTTTGGAGGGAGACATCTGACTCATGATTTCTGAATGCTTGGGGAGTGGTGCTATTACATTGGGGATACCACTGATGTTTCCAAATCTGTTGAATGATTTCTGACACAAAATGCTAAAGCTCATTAGAGCAAAGAAATGTTTTTATTTGGTAAGATGCTTAGGACAGATCCTGCTTTAAAAATATATGGAACACACTTTTGTTTTGTATTTGCTGAGCAGCAGAAACATTGAGCAGATCCCATGCAAATCCCTAAAGATGAATTGTAATGCTTTTTGGTATGCACAGAGAGTATCCGAGTTCGCCACAAGATAGACTTGACCAAAAGGTCCAATCCTGTTTGTATTCAGTTCCTTTAGGGATACAGAGCTCGTGGGACTTTGGTACTTCCTAAAAAGCCCCCTCTGCCCCTTTCAGAGTTAGAGCACCTCATAAAGACTGTGTAAATGCTCCTTTTGGGCAGCATAATTCACTGTAATGGTTAGGCAGCAGTGCTGCCTGGGAAAGCAGCTACAGTGTGAATTGCCACGATAGGATGCGCTGGCTCGCATGTCCGTAGCTTAGTTCTAACCGAGGCTGTGAGCCAAGCCTTTCCCCTTGGACCCCTGTCTCTAAAAGTCTGTGGCCAGCCCAGAGGAGGCTCCGTGAGCACACAGTTTGTGTGGGACCTGGGCAGGGCTGAGCATGTTGTGGGGGGTCGGGTGTTAGAAAGCAAAGGCTGGTGCCTTTGAGGGCAGTAGTAACTATTCTTTGTTCGGGAATCATTTTTCAGTTTCTGGGTTTAAACAAAGGCAGACGATAGCAATAGAAGACATGGCTAATGAACCTGCTCCCTCTGGGAGCCCTGTTACACCCAGTGTCAGCACCTGGTAGATGATGCCATTCACTGCGATGCCAGTGTTTGTCCAGAACACATGGTAGGTCTGGCATTGCTACCATGCATGCAAGAACTACTAAAATACCTTCTGGCTTTTATTTATTGTTAGCATATTTTTACTTGAGCAAACCTCCTTCAGAATTATGTGTAAAATGGGATTAAGGAGCATTTTTTCTTGCTGAGGGCTCCACAAGCCTTTCAGATCTTTTTGATGAACCGTGCATTTGCAAAAACACATCCTGCCTGCTTGCCAGTAATAAGGTGAAAAATGACACACAGGCTTTAGCCGTTCCAAAGGCCTAATGTTCTTTCCCCAGTGCGATTGAAAGACACTGCCTGAGTCCATGAGCCAAACTATGACCCTGATTACTTAATTTGATGGGGTTGTGTATAGGGTCCCATAATCAAATGAAACTGCCAAGACTGGTGCTTGGTATAAAATTCTTTGCACTGTTGGAACGATTATATCTAGGGGGAGTTTGAACTATGTTTTCCAGTCTCACTCCCTTCTTCATGTTACTCCTTTTTAGCTTCGTTGTTTTGGATCAAAATTATCAGAAGTTAATAAGAGCCACAAATTAGGAGCAAGATTGCATAATCCAAGATTGTGAGATTTGGGATGTTTAAATTTTGTCGTGTTGCTAACAGTTGAGGTGCTAGTTGCTTAGCACACAGCAAAAGCAGATCTGCTGAGATCTGCAGGAAATGAGTGCCTGAAGATAGTAAGAGATGGATGAGGGTCCCAGCATGGTGTGAGGTACCTCCTCCTCCTCTACAGGAGGATCAGGAGAGAGGTGTGAGAGGGACTGAGGCAAGAAGCCCCTGCCCTCAGCTGATGTAGTAGGCTCACATGTGTCACCTTTTAGGGCCAGATTAACACTGAAACAATAGATTCAGGGGAAGCATCCCCTTGGAACATATCTAGTTTTTCTGTGGACTGTGAGTCCTGGCTACCTTGAGTGGATTCACTGATGTCTACTGAGGAGTAAATCATCTCACACCTTTGCTTCAGTGAGATCATGAATACACTCCTGTTTTCTCTGTCTATTGTCAACAGTCATGCAGTTACCTAAAATGTTTTCATATTCTTTTACATGTTCTTTTATATCTCAATGTTTGATTAAAATTGGCCAGCAAATATAAGAATTAGTGGTTAAAGCCAGGCAAATGCAAGTATTCTTGACTAACCTGATCTCCTTTCATGACAAGGAGACTCACTTAGTTGATGAGGGAAAGGCTGTGGATGTTATCTACCTGGACTTAGTAAAGCTTTTGACACCATTTCTCACAATATTCTCTTGGAGAAACTGGCTGCTCATACTTGGATGGGTGCTGGGTGGAAAACTGGATGAATAGGTGGGTCCAGAGAGTGGTGCTGAATGGAGTGGTGAACTGGAGTGAACTCCAGCTGATGGCTGGTCACAAATGGTGTTCCCCAAGGCTTAGTGTTGGGACCAGTTTTGTTTAGTATCTCTATCCATAATCTGGGAGAGGGGATCGAGTGCAGCCTCGGTCAGTTTGCAGACAATACCAATTTGGGCAGGAGTGTCAATCTGCTAGAGGGTAGAAAGGCTCTGCAGAGGGATGGACAGGCTGGATCAGAGAGCCAAGGCCAATTGTATGAGGTTCAGTGATTCCAAGTGCTAGGTCCTGCACTCCTGGGAAACACCCCCAGGCAGTGCTGCAGGCTGGGGTCAGGGTCTAGAAAACTGCCTGGTGGAAAAGGCCCTGGGGGTGCTGGTCTATAGCAGCTGACCATGATTCAGCATGTGCCCAAGGGGCCAAGGCGGCCAATGGCATCCTGGCCTGGATCAGCAATAGTGTGGCCAGCAGGACCAGGGCAGTGACTGTCCCCCTGTACTTGGCACTCTCGAATCCTGTGTTCAGTTTGGGCCCCTCACTACAAGAAAGACAATGAGGGACTGGAGTGTGTCCAGAGAAGGGCAACAGAGCTGGGGAAGGGTCTGGAGCACAAGTCTGATGAGGAGCATCTTAGAGAGCTGGAGTTGTTTAGCCACAGAAAAAGAGGCTTGCGGGGACCTTATCACTCTCTACAACTGCCTGAAAGGAGGGTGTAACCAGGTGGGTTTCGGTCTCTTCACCCAAAGAACAAGGATGAAGGACAAGAAGAAACTGCCTCAAATTGCACCAGGGGAGGCTTAGACCATACAATAGGAAAAATTTCTTCCATGAAAGGATCATCAGGCATTGGAACAGACTGCCCAGGGAAGTGGTGGAGTCATCGTCCCTGGAGGCATTTAAAAGACATGTAGATGTGGCACTCAATGACATGGTTTAAGTGGTAAACTTGGCAGTGTAGGTTAATGGTAGGCTTGATGATCTTAGAGGCTTTTTCCAACCTAAACAATTCTATGATTCTGTGATTCTGTGATTCACATATGAGTACACATAGGACCACATGTACTTCTTTTCCTTAGAAAAACCAAGCAAAAAAAAAGAACACCACCCTAGTAAGAGAGGAGGCTACAATGTTAAGGAGAGCCTTGTGGTAGGTCTTTCTAGTTCCAGGGTACATGAGTGCCTCATCCTGACTTCCTCCACACAATGTAATCCCACAGAGGACTAGCAGTGACTCAGCTCCTTTACTGCTCACTGTGGGTACTACCTGTGGTAAATCCTCCCCACCCTTGGGCTTTTTAAAATTATGTTTTTCTTCCTTAGTATTTGGTATAATGGAGTACAGCAGGCACTTTGGTATAGTGTCCATTTTGAAACATGCCCAAGACCTCTTGAACACCACAATTACTCAGTGGGAACCACTAATACAGTTTTCATTCATTTAATAACCCAAAATCACATTTTTACCTGATATATCTTGAATAGTTCTTTAGCAAGCATGCTGCTTCCACATTATTGCTGATGGCTGATATTGGTAGTATAACTTCTTTCGTTTCAGCACCCGAGAAGGAAATTGTACACGTGTTTAGGAATGCAGTTAGCCTTTTTGGAGGTAGCAATGCAAAGCGGTTTTTTCAATTGCTAAATCTGAGCCAATATTTAAGAAGACAAGCTATTGTAAAGGACTTAGTGCAGCAAAAGTTATGGTCCTCAGTTTGCAAGTGAGTGCCAGCACTAATGAAAAGACCATGTTGTTTGTCTTCACTGATTTCTGTCTTGAGAAAGACAAAAAATATTGAATAGTGATCCTGCAATAAGATCAGGTAGGTAGAGTAGATTGGCATCCCATCTAAAGCAGAACATCCCTTCTGGTTAACAAAGTTTTAAGTATATATTTAAGTCAGTGTTAAAGATTTTTCTGCTTAAGAGTGGTTTTTTTGAATCAGAGACTGGATCCTTTTAGACTGCTGTCTTTTGTGTGAGGGGCATATTCAAAACTGTAAATGAGAAAACTCTTTCTCTTGCTACTGGTTTTTGTCCTGCTCTGACAATTTTTTCTAATTAACTGACAATTAGCAGCCCTAGAGTTTATTGTTTATTATTTTGCCTTATTTCCCCCTTTGTTAAATAAATGACCCAAAGTTAAGCTTTATGGATCACACCTCTTTGTTTGCCATTGTTGACGGATCGTTTTCCACTCAGAATGGAAATGATTAAACCATATAAGAAAGGATCATGCTTGCCGCTTATTCTCTGGCATCATATATGGAAAAATATTGCAGCTGGTTGAATTGTCTAGTTGAAATTAGCCTTTAAAGGAAAACAAAACAGAAGGGAATTGTGCAAGTGGGCTCATTAGGGCTTTATCATAACAAGGAGTGAGTGTTGAAGAGGGAAAAAAGATGACAGAGTTCATGTTCCTGCAGATTAATTTATCAGTCTTTATGGGCACATGAAAAGAAAATTATGGCTACCTATAAAGGTCTAATTAGAGCATCTAGTGTAAATTCTCTGCAGCTAATCTGGTACAGTTCATAAAAAGCTAACAATAAAAACATAATGATGTGTTGCATTAAATGGGCAATCTTCAACAAATGGGGCTAAATTTAAAAAGGTCTATTGGAAAAGTAGGCTCTTTATAGGCCTTAAATTGAGGATAACTCATTAAATACACAGCGTGTTTTGCTGTTTAGTCCAATAGTGACTAATGTACCCTGGACATGTACTCCCAGGAATGATTCTGGTCTTGGGAGCAAGTCAGAACTTCTGGTAAAATCCTTGTAAATCTCACCTTGAGCACTTGGGGAATACTTGCATTTTTTAATGCTTCTTCATAGTTCTGACCTTCATTATATATAGCCCAGTCCTGCTGGTGAGCATTTCTTGGTGTAAGCAATCAAAATTGGGACAACTTCCCTGACCCAGCCTTCATAGCCACGCCTGAAATGTGGACGTTTGAGAACTTGGCAAAGGCACGAGTTAAAAATCTCATGTAAAACCTCAGTTCTGTCTGAAAGGAGTAATTCATAATTACTGTAATTTGAGAGTGCTCAGAGTGCACTCTGAAAACTCATCTGTAGAAAGCCACCAAATGGAAAGACAGTGAGAACAGAAAGGCAAATGAACTTATTCAAAATTGTGTCAAAAAGAGGATTTTCCTCAAGCATTGCTTTGACTACACCATTGTCTTTCTGCCTCATGACTGATTTCCCCTTCTCACCCACTCCAGACACAAGCTACTTGTGTTGCTTTGTGGACTCTCTGGTCAGTTCCTATGTGCTCTGCTTCTGCTGCCACTAACTGATTTTTGTAGTGGCCCCTTGGCCACTAATTGAATTTTTGAGAAAGTCTTTCTGCACATTTGAGGAGGAATTTTTCAAATGAACCAAACGTCAAGGAAATTTTCTCTCTTTGTCTTCAAGCTCTCTGGAAAACTGTCATGGATAGATCCTTAAACACAGTTCAGCATCCACAAAGGAGCCAAGACAGCTTTCCATTTTTCTGGCCATGTTGGTCTCCTTGTCTGATGACTTCCTCTGCTGTCCTTTGTAGACAGTTCACTTTCAAGAGAGAGGAACAATTTTTGGGAGGCTGCTGCTTTCCCATCATCTTTCTTATATGGTACCAGAACATAAAAAATTATTAAAAAAACCATAAAGAAAGGCAGGAGTTATGAGGGTTGCCCATCTTTGCAGGATGAGTAGGAACTGTGAATTCTGGGGTCTTATCAAAATACTCTGCAGAAAGTGGAGCTCCAGTGACCACTTCCTAGAAGTGCCTTTGAGACAAGCAGCTCTGTTCCTACGTGCCTGAGCAACAGAGAAAGAAAATAAAAAACTGCAGGGGCCAAGCAGACCATATAGGTGGTAGTTTCCTCCCCAAACCTTTCACTGCATACACAAATACAGCAATCAGATGGCTGTGTGGTATAAAAATCGATGTGAGAATACTTAAGGGGGGAAAAAGAGAAAGTAGCAGAGTTTTGTGCATAAATCATCTTTTTCTATGTAAAAGAAACAGACTTAGCAATTATGTTTACCTCCACATCATTGGAGGCCATTTTAGCAGAGGTCTCTGCTTCCCTGGTGGGACCGCCAACTTTGAGAATTTTTAGGTTGTGGATGATTGGACTAATTGGTTGTAAAATAAACTGTTTCAAAGAACTGGCACTTCTCACATCTGCCACTCTTGGCCTAGTGTGTTTGTGATGTATTTGCTGGTAGAGAAAGATGTTGCTGGATGTGTGTGCACTGGAAAGCTGCAAATTGTTTTGCCTTCTTTTGTTTCTGTTTATCTTCGTTTGCAAATATTAAGCAGACATAGTTCTCAATATGGACAAATGTGCTGCAAAATGCCACTCAGCTGAGGAGATCATAGCTGGTTTTCAATTATTAAAAGCACATGCAGAAGAATAAACTCACAGCTAATTTCAGAATGAAGGTTTGCAGGAGATGTGTAACCCTAGTGAGGAAAGTTTAGGTAACAGAAACACTGATGTGTTTTAATTTATGTAGCAAAATCCCCAGAGACAAGGAGGGTTGTACTTTGGCACAATCACCACATACAGGTTATGCCTGCATGTCTGAGAGAGTGCCTGTTGAATGCCACATGACCCAGTTCTTCCAGTTGCACTGGTGACAAGTGGTACATCCACCAAAACAAAGTTCTGGAAGAGGGGAAGAGATAAGGGAGTAAGGAAGGATGAGGAAAGATGTGCCTGCATTACCGCCTTCCATCCCTACAATTTCTATTTAACAGCCTTCCTGTGAGAAGGGACTGGGATAAACCTTGATAAACCATCTGACTCAAACCCTGCATATCCAGGAGGCCTTACCAAGGGGTTGTATCTTAGGACAAAATTTTAGCTATCAGTTGGGATTATGTTCAGAGCAGCCTTAGGGGGTAGAGTGATATACCCTGCTCCTTCTGCTCCATGTGAAAATCCTGGCCTCAAGCCCAGAAGAGTCTCACAGGTTCCATTGTGTAATGAGAGCCCGTGCGACACTTACCCATCCTACTCCCAGATCCTGAACAGTAGAAGATGGCCAGGCTGTTCTTCCCACCGCAAGGAACAGCTGGACCACACACTTGGATGGAAAACCTGCCCCATCTGTGTACATGCAGGCACTCCACGGTTTGCTCATCAGCAGGCACTGGGAGTCTGAGGGCAGGGAATTTGGGATGTTTTGTTGTTTTGGGAATCAAAGTATGCAAGTGACCCTTCAGCTGCGTGTCACAGAGGACATGTTTGGGTTGGCTTTATGGTGCAGCAATATCTATAAATTTTCTTTCTTTTGTCAGTTTGTGTCGCAACCTTCATGTTGTTTGAACATGCAGGAGAAACCACTGGTGTCTACCAGGGACATTTGTAAGCATTTTTTTTTCCTCTGTCCTATCAAAAGTAAAGCAGTTTAAGTATGGCCAGATATCCAAAACCCCTGACACCATGCATTCTGAATCGTCTTCACCAAAGACCTTTCTTTCACAGACCAAAGTTATTCCAGTAAAGCTGAGTTTTATTGTCTCACTTGCAGATTTTGTGGACAATTATTCACAGGGAAAATATTTATCTTGTTTTTCCCAATCTCATTTCTACACCTGCCAAATCGCCTCACCCTTTCCAACTCCTTCTAATGCCCGTGAAGATCCCATTGTATCATTTTGGTCCATTTCATAAGCTAAAGAATGTATTGGATTGGGCAGGTCTGGATTTACTGCCAACTATGACAGCTAATTTGAATGTCTGCTAGTATCTCTGGGACAATATAATATTCTAATCTTAACCAAAATGGCATCAGACTTCTGGCATGGCTCTGTCATAGTTAGTGTCATTATTGGGAAAAAGATTTACTCCATAATGACCAACTTAATTTGTTTTTCGCAGTGAATTCATACATTTATGACGGCAAGTTCTAATAATACTATTTCTCTGTTAAACCAGCAGCCCTGAAAATGAGAGAGTAGAAATCTCAAGTTTGTTCAAAAATATTTGACTCCATCATGTCTGAAGGGAAAAAATATTGTGAACATTTAGTCCATGTGTAGTATGGCTTCAGAAACGTGGTAGTGAATGAATGTTGAATTCTTTTCTTTATTTTCTTTCTTAAATCTCCTAGATTGTTTGGGATTTTTTAAGCCAGTCTTATGATTTTTCTGGTCAAACACTTGCATTTTAAACTCTGGATATTTACAGTAATATATGTAACAAATTTTATGGCTTATTTTAAAACAAGTTTTATAAACTATGGATCTTAGGCCAGCTGCCAGATCCTAGGAATATATGGTTCTTCTTGATAAAATCTTGCTGTCACTGAAAAAGATATATGGTTGCAACAAGATATGAACTGATAGGGGTTTAAGTCCAGCCTCTGCAATAACAGAATTTATGTGCAGTTTCCTCCTCTTTAATCAGTGATTACAGTAGGAATGTGATGTGTTTGAGCCAGTTGGTGCAAACTGTGCTTGTGGGAGTTATGTATTTGACATGACTAGGACTAGTTACGACCTTCACCTAAAGATTTCAGCTGATTCCCCTGTGAATTGAATGAGGCCCTATGGTCTAATCTGTCCCCCCAGTTGGGGTGCTGCTGTTTCCCACATGCCTGGCTGTAATACCTAGGGATGCTGAACTTCTTGTTACCCACTGACTTTGACATGAGTTTCTAGCATTCTGAGAAGTCAGGCCACTCAGGGATGAAAGCACCTAAGCTAGGGCATACTTTGGTTGTCCTAAGGGCACAAAGCAGTTTGGGTCATTGCCTGTGGTGCTCTGAAATAGCTGCTCTTCCCAGAACAGCTGGTAGGCTGGGAGGGAAAGGAGCTGAGCCAACATGAGTGGAAAAGCCAAGAGAGCTCTAGAGGGAAGGGTCCAGTTTCCAAGCCCCTGCACTGGGACAGTGGTATGAAAAGTCTGGGGCTTCTGCCCAGGGAGGCTGGTCTGAAGGAAAGACTGGCATAAATGAAACATGATCCAGCATTATAATACATGGGGTGAATTCACAGGAGAAGCTCACAAAGCAAAAACGGTGAATGGATAGAAGTGAAGCCTTGCCTTATTTACAGAAAACAGAGTTGATGAGTATGTTGAAAACACATGAAGGTGAGATTAAAATCAGCCAAAAAAGGGGGAGAAGTGCTGGCCCAGCAGCCTGTCCCTGAGTCTAGTTGTGCCTTGTGGTTTGAGCAAAGCAAGGCAGCCAGGGAGAGAGGAAAAGAAAGTTGCAAGCAGGACATCTCTGGAGGAACGTACATGAGCGAAAGGATGTAGTGACCTTTCTTCTCAGCTGACTCCCAAACTGTGTTGGTGAGAAGGCAGGGATTGCCATCATTACTCCATATTCTAGATTACAGTTTGGTGTACAGCTATACACCAACTGTGCAAACTAGAGACTTAGCAGGCAGTGTTCTGAAAGCCAAATTATGCTTTTGCTATCTTTAGTTTTTTCCCTTCTCTTACACTTGCCTATTTCTTTGTATCCTGTTACTGATTCTGCAAGAAGGAAAGACTGAGTGCATTATTCCCAGCTGGGTAAATCTGGTGGCTCCCTGCTCCTATTGTCCCGTCCAGGCAAGCAAGAAGGATTTCGATGGCAAGGAGAGCAAGTGGAAGGGAGGGGCAGAACAGAAAACTGCATCTGGACGGTGGGAAAGGTCCAGGAAAGCACAGTCATGTAAAGAGAATATTTTGTCTTTAGCACAGCATGCATTTGCTCAGAGTATAATGGAAAGGAAATCTCTGAGCAACATTATAAACATACCTTCCAGTCCTGGTTATGCACACACACATAAATGGCTCAAGTTTCACTCCTGTGGATTATTATTGTATCAGCACAACCTTGAACTATATTTATAGTCTTGTAAGCTGCCGAGTTGCAACCTGCTTCTTGTTTTTTTTCCTGGTGGCAGGCAGCATGGCCTAAAGGGGCAATTGCAGCTGAGAGTGTCAGTGGAAAAGATTGGAGTCTGGCCACTCACTCTCTGTGTGGCCATGAGCAATTCCCTGCTTCTCCATACCTCAGTTTCCCCACTGACAAAAGCAGGAAGTGTTGTTATCCCCAAGGTAATTGTAAGCACTTTGTTAGAGCTTCTTCTACCTTTGCTGTTGAACACCTGGTTGAAACCTGGTGGTTACAGTAGCTGACTATGTGTGATAGCAACAGCTTCTTGGGAGAACCCCTTTTCAGCCCCTGGTGACTGTGAGATAGAGCTGCAGAGAACTCTGGTGTAGGTGCTCCATGTGCCTGTGTCTCCATGAAGCCACCAGGGCCCTGTGTCCACTGGGATTTTTGCAGGGCACACACATTGGCTTTAAAGGCTCCACCATTTACAGAATGGCAGATAGGATGCCATATCTGCATACTTGAGGAAAACTTTCTTTCAGAGACAGGCACTAGGGAAGACTAATTACATTAACCTTCTCTTTTCTAACACAGGTGTTTATGTATCATTAGGAAAGGCAAGTAGGTACTCAAGAGGAGTGCAAAGGTCTCTCAGTGCTTGCCAGAGCTGTGGGTACTGACAAACCGGAGAGCAGGTCTGAGGAGGTGGTGGAAGATGCCAGAGCTCACCCTGCGGTGGGAAGCTGTGCTGATGAGGCCAGCTGCAGAGTGCACTGAATTTATTTGTCCTATACAGAGTTTTCTCACATCTCATGTGACATGACCCTGTTGCCATTGTGCCTGGCCCTCTGGACAGAGTCTTGTTTTGCCAGGGTTCACTTGAAGTCTAAGGCCTGAAAGGTCACAACATCGCGTAGTTATAACTTCCAGCTCCCAGACTGTCTTTTCTATTGCTAACTCCTCACTCTCGTTTCTAGATTTCCTCCCTCCAAATGTGAAGCCTACAGAAACTCACTCTTCCTATTTCCTGTAACAATTTTTATCAGGCTTGTGATGTGCAGTAGTGTCCACTTTGCAACTTCTATCTGAATGCAACAGAAAAGTGTTCACAAAATTAGTTGATTATATGTGGGTCTATTAATTTTCTTTTCTTCTTTTTTTTTTTCTTTGAAACAAATAGCCAGCTCTTTTTTGATTTTCATTCCCATTAAAGCTTCTGTCATATCCCTAACCTTAGGGACTACTCAGACATAGAGAAGGCTTTCCTTTTTCAGCACATTCCTATCCTCCACTGTTTAAGTCCACTAGCCAAAAGATGATGTGATCCTGGCAGCCCAGTTTTTGTGTTGAAAGTGTGCTTTGTGCTAAGACTCTTCCCCCTGGAGTCTTCTTTGTGCACTCCTCAAAACTATGAAATCAGGGATCATAACTCAGCAGCTAATTAGAATGATGATAACACCTTATTCTTGGCAGCTTGCCAGCTTGCCTGACTGCAGCAGTGGTCTTGCCTTGGAGTTTGGTCTCACTTCAATCTCCAGACCCTTGAGTGCTGTGATTACTCCAACAGTGTAGGTCTCCCGTCATGGTCCATTCCGACCCCACAGCTGGGTCCTGTGGCCTCCCTCCCTCTCTGAGATCCCAACATCAAGTTCAGGTCATCTCTGCTCCATGGCACACTGAGGGATCACAGACAAGGAGGGAAGCTGTGAAGTTGCATTGCTGTAAGAGGGAGTGCTTTAGGAGTCCAATAAAATACTTCCCTTCTCCATTACTCCTTGTTAAAAAAAAAAAAACAAGGCACTATTTGAGCCAGTTCCGATTGTAGTTTTTTTGGGGTGGGACAGGAGAGAGGAAAGGCTGAGTCACAATTACTGAGCACTCAGCTCTTCCATAATGCTTCATCACCAAGGATCTTAAAGTGGTTTTGACATATGAATGAGTTAAATTTCACCACTTCCTAATCAGGCCAGGAAAACCTTTGCTGAGTTCATTCACAGATGAAATGGAGAAAATCTTTAGGTCAGAGTTTTCCAGCCTGGATACTTCGTGTTAGATACCAAAGCTAGAAATAACTTAAAAATATAGTGGGTTTAAAGTGCATTTATCCATGCTTCTACTGTCACAGTAACAAAGAAGTACCTGGATTTATTTTGGATTTAATCAGACTGTGGAATTCAGTAGCCTACTTTTGATCTGGTAGCACCAGATACCTCCTCCAGAATTATCTGTGAAAGGCTGAAGAGGAGGCAGATTTGCTATTTTCTGCTGAAGGGAGGGTTTCTCACTCTACAAAGTAGTAGCATCCTCCCTTCTTCCCTCTCTCCTTCCCTCCCTCTGGTTTTCTGTGTCCAGGACCTTGGTAGAAGCATTAGAGATATTGGCGCCTTCAGCACCTTCAGCTCCAGAGACTCCTCCCATCAGGTTTTCACTCCTTCTGCTTCTCTGAGCTCTTGCATTGAAGAAGCTGGCCCCCTCCAGTCACCATCTGCAGACAGACGATAAGAAAATTGCCATGAACCTGCTCAACAAAACAATGGCTTGGACACAGCTGAACTGAACTGTTGAGGCTGCTCACCTGGACTGGAGTTCTCCAGAGAGCTGCCCCCTTTTATCCACCTCCAGCTTCCTTGCCTGGACCTGTCCCAGCTTGTCCTGGCACAAGCTAAGGTACCCCCATCAAAATCTGTACTCAGTAGCTTCCGAGGAGTCACTGTGGGGTATACAGGACCTGGCACAAACCTTTGGCAGAGTACAAGACCTCCTGAGTGTCTGTGTTCTCTTCTTCTAGAGCGTGTCTTGCAGGCAGTGCTGCATTAAGGGGACTTTTGTGACGGTAGCACATTACAAGGCACTATGAGTATCCTCAAGGCTCTGGGCTAAAGTTTGTTTTGCCTCTGTATCCTGACTGTCTGAGCAGAAAGGCTGGCTTAGCTTGTAAATGTGACTTCACAGAAACATGGCAAAAGACAGAGATACCTTAAGCCAGTAAATGCTTCCAGATGGGGGCATTTCTGGTGAACTTTTTACTTCTGCCTCTAAATGAGGCACTGTTAGCTTTTTACAAAGATTGAAAAGATTTGAGCCTTAGGTAGGGTTAAGTGTGGTGGGACTTTATTTCTTTCTTTTGTTCTTTCGTTCTTTCGTTCTTTCTTTCTCTGTTTCTCTATTTCTCTAGTTTTCTTTCCTTTTTTTGCTTTCTGAGTACTTTAATTTTTTCTCCTTTCTCTTTTTTTTTTTTTTTGGTGCAAAATAAAGCAGCTAAGAAGAAGGAAACACTGCTGTTTTAAAAAATTCAGCTTAATATATTCCTAGAAGCCTGTAAATAGAGAAAAAACAGGCAAAAGAGGGAAAGCAAGCAAGTTTTGACAGCAATAGCAGTGAGCCAGTGGAACATCTTGAAAGGAACTAGCCTTGTCTTAGGAAATTAAAAAGACATGTGTGTAGCTGTTAAAAAGCCTGAGAAAAGTGTCTGTGATTCTCAAGCAAGGCAGTCCTGCAGGAGGAAGTTTACAAGAGCTAGGAGTAGTAGTATCCGTGACTTTAATCTGGTCTTGGAAATTATTAGTTCTAAGCATGCTGGAAGGAATTAAGACCAAACAAGGGGTTTCAGTTTAGAATCTGAGTCTTTGATGCTTTAGGAAAGTAATTTGATTGCATCAAATGGGTCCCAGGGATAGGAACCTTAGTCCATAAATATCACAGATCTACATCATTAAAAAAAACTCAATCTGCACTTTTTTTTTCCTTCTTCTTTTTGCAGTGCTAATATTCTTTGGACATAAGAGGCCCACAGCTGAATCAGCAGGGAGATTGATTTCTCTCTCTCCCTTTAAAAGAGGGAAAGAAGGTCCCTTTGGGTCAGGGTTAAGGGCTTGGAAGGGGCCTAATGGGAAAGTTCATCTCACAGCTGCCAGCAGTATATAGTACCAGGCCCATGGATAACAACAGGATGTGGGTTTTGAGCACTGTCAGCTCCTTCATGATATATTTCTTTTTAATTTTCTTCTTTTAAAATAATACACCAGCAAAGAACATTCTTTATTATCATAACAAAATCTCTGCTCCAGTGACTCTGAGACGTTCCTAATTGTTTTCAATCTGTCAGGAGTGCTTTCTGTTTGCATTTCTGCAACCACTCAAGAGATTGCTGTAAAGAAAACAAACAAAAAAAATGGCCTGGGCTGACTGAGGCGTTGGGTAATGGGTTACAGCACTTTCACCTCGCTCAGCACTGCTAAGCAGGAACCAAAAGCTGAATTGGTCGGTAATAACTTGAGTTCCAGCTTTGCAACAGCCAATTTCGAGCTGTTGTTAGCACTTCAAGTCACCAAACAGGCACAGTGACAGTCAGTGAGTTAAAAATAAACTTTGGTTATGGTGGAAGGCACAGGGAAAACACCCCATTCACCCAAGTGGAGATGGAAAGTGAAGGGGAAGAGCGCATGCAGCTCTTCGCACTGTCATCCTGTGAATGACAAATAGCAGTGCATTTCCCACGGTGAAAAACACATCTGATCGAACTTTTCACGCTGCTTTGTAAAAAGTGATCTCATTAACGTGAGAGCAGAGTGATTTCTGGGAACAGCCATATTCTGAGTAGTTGCTGCTGATCCTACAAGAGCCAGTGGTGCGGGGCAGCCTTATACCACCGTACATGCATCCTCACCAGCAGGCGGTACTGGTCTTGCTGTGTGATGGAGGGAGGGGTGAGAGCACAGGGGCTGCAGGGAGGGTGGTGCACAGGCAGCCCAGGGCCCCCTGCAGATATCTGCTGGCAGAGCTGGGACACATGGGCCGTGGGAGGAGCACCGAGGAATTTTCCCAGCGTCGTTCCCTGCGTGTGTGGGTGTTGCCTCCCACCACGGAGCCAGCGTCCTGTTTGAGTCTCAGTATCACAGCACAAATAAGGGGCCCCCAGCCCAGAGAGAGTTTCTGCTGTACCACAGGCTGTAGGAGAGAGGTGCTACCTTGAAGAGCTGCAGAACTAAGATGGAAGAAAGCTGCCCCATTGAGCAAGCGAGCTGAGAACGGAAGGCAGCATTCATGTTGCCTTCTAGAAATGCTCGTGAGTTGTCAAGCCTGTCCCTCTTCATCAGTGGTATAGGGACCAGTGGACTATCTGCAGACAGTTTGGATCTCTTCTTGGGCTTGGTGATAGGATGTTATGGTCATGATGACAGTAGCCCATAGCCTTAGAGAAAACCTGAATTCACACCTGGTAGACTTTGAAGGCAACCAAAGAAAACAGAGGAGCTGTCTATCAAGTCCATTGAGGTTTATTCAGGATAACCCACAAAGATGAAGACAGAGTTCTTCGATCTGTGAGCTCCTCGATCACAGCTCGGTGTTGTAACCACACATTCCACGAGAACTGTCCTCCTGTGGCTCTTCCTGGCCATCAGGGTTCCATATGTCTCTCAGTGCAGAAGTAGCTGAAGAAGAGTCAGGGCTGGTTTTGCATGCATAAACAAAAATGCAGAACCACAGGAACTGTCAGTCGGTACGCTTGGAAGGAACTCACCACCCTGGCATCTGGTGTGCCCTGAGCTGCTCTCAACTACCAGCACTGAGAAGTGCACACCAAAACCTAGGAGCTCCGACCACCCCTGGAGAAAGGTCTGGATGAAGAGTGGGTCAGTGCAGAGCCATGGGCCAGAGTCAGGCTTTTGTTAAGAAGGATGGGAAGAAGGGCCTATGTCAGAAAGGACTTTTCCTGCTGGTTTGGAAGTCATGACTCCTTTTGCTCTGCCACAGACTTCCCACATGTGCTCTAAGCACACCCTTCAGCTCTCTTTGGCTGCCTGTGTAAAATGGAAGGTGTTGCCTTACTCTGTCTGACCAGAGAGCTGTAAAACATGGTCTATTCCAATTTTCAGGGCCTCTAATAATCACTTATCCAAGTAACTTAAAAAACTTCAGCTTAAAGCAAACCGTCTTTGGGACCCCTACTTGGTCTCAGTACTTGGGAGGAGCCCACAGTAAGAAAAAGGCATGAGGTTCCTGTTCCCCACTGCTACACAGATGTGGCTGAGAAGTGTTTTAGTGGGATATGGTTTCCCACCTGTTTTGCAGCAGCATAAAGAGTCCTGCTAAATGCAAGGCAGCAGTTGGGTTCATGCTTTTCCACAGGAAATGCTGGACACAGAGATAAGCTCGTCCAAGTTAACACTGGGATAACAGCAAGTCTTTAGCAAGTAGGAATGTGAAGCATGGCAGCCACAGTAGCCATGGGGCATGTAAGGGCTCTGTCATATTTTTTATGGAGAAGCAAAATTGCTTTTCCTCTCACCTTCCTGGGAAAGAGGACACAAATCCGTGGTTAGCTGGACTTGTCAGGAGTGTTGTTGCTACTGCTTCTTGTCCCCCCTGTGCCCTTTGGCTGCCTTTGCTCTCTGCAGCAGCGTACAGAGATACACAGAATGGCTGTGGGCAGGCAAGGAGAAAACAAGCTCTAGAACAAAACACGAAGTATGTTCTCATGCAAACCTCATTAATAATGGAGAGCAAGTGAAAAGATAAAAAATAAAGATATTTCTTGCTGGAAAGAAAGGGAATGTACTGCACCACTGCAAAGAGGGAATGTGAAAGGTGAAGCCTTTCAGAGTTTACATCACTCTCCATGAAAAAAAATTCAGGCTATTTCACAGTTACTGTAAGATTTAGCCAGGCGGTGGAATGACAAACATCACTTAAAAATAAACAAAGAAATCATTTTATGTCGAGATTTTTACTATCTCATATTCTTTCTTTTTTTTTTTCCTATTTCAGTTCAACATCTCAAATTTTCTTTATTACTCCTGGCTCACCAGAGAATTCAAATTCATGCTGAAATGATAAGCCCTTTTCTCAGGTAAAGCAAGTAAGGCTCTGCTTAGCAAATGCATGTCTCTTGGAGACATACTGCCAGCAGGGACTGTGGCTTAGCAAGTCATTCATTATTCAGGGCCATCAGGCTACTTTCTGGCCCGGTGGTCCAGGTAGATGTTTTAAAGATGCAGTACCTGTGGCTCTGCTCAAAAGTCTCTGCTACAGTATGACATAAAGTCCTCCTAAGATTGTGGCCCTTGACTTCTTTCTCTTTTATGCTGGTCATTAATTTCAGAAATGCATATGAAATTGATTTCCTTTTCATGACATTGTTTTCAAATGACTCTTCTGTTTTCTTCTGCTTGGTTTTTGGCAATCTCAGTGGCATGGGAGCTACATGAAATAAAATTCAGAGTGTCTCCAAATGTTTCACTGATGAAGTTGTCAGTGCTTGCTCCCCCCTGTGTTTTACTGGTTGTGGGTGTAGCAAGGAAGCTACAAAGAATGGGGGCATCAGGCTGGTAAATTTCAAATGGAAGAATATAGTAATCAGAAGAAATTAGATCCTTTTGAGCTTACAGAAGTAGAACCAAGAGTAGAACCTGGATGCTAAATCTGGTAGTCATCTGGTATGTTGGTTTTTTTTTACTTCAAAGTCCAGAAAGAGAACACAGAAGAGTCATTTGCTTTAATATGCATTACACTCCTGAACAGCAAAGTTCCCAAATAATAAAACTCTCCCAATAGCTCTGCCCTTGCCTGCAAACAGTGAGCTGACATGCAGGGAGGGGGAAAAATGCAGTCACATTCCTTTCGCACTCCCACTCGCCTCTGAGGTTCTTCCACTTCCTTCCTATGGCTTTTTTTAGAACTGTAGTGTTTTTCTCACGTCCGGCAACAAAGGATGTTTTGTGCTGCTCCTGAGGTTGTTGGTTTCTTTTTTTCTTATTTTTTTTCTTTTTTACTTTAGATACATGTTTGAAAATATTACTCTTGTTTGTGTGGAAGCAAATTTTTTTTTTCTCTGGTACTTTACAGATTTGGTCAGTTGCTGGGGATTTGTTTAGTAGGTTAAATTCTCCCACCAGAGTCAACATTTGTGTTTTCCTGCAACCTTCTTATTTAATTGTGAAAACCATCATGCTGCAACCCTAAAGGTAGAACAATATCGGGGAGTCAGTGATATTGCAGTGATTTCTCTGCCCTGTTAATGAATGAGAAATGGAATAACTCCAGAATTACCATGGTACAGATGAGAGAAGAGCATGGTACACCAATTGGTTCAGAAAATGCATAGCTTACAAAATCCACAAAAGTCTTGTGTTGTTCCCGGT
This sequence comes from Corvus brachyrhynchos, assembly GCF_000691975.1. Taxonomy (NCBI): domain Eukaryota; kingdom Metazoa; phylum Chordata; class Aves; order Passeriformes; family Corvidae; genus Corvus; species Corvus brachyrhynchos. The sequence continues at coordinate 1,139,076 of NW_008238833.1, read as the reverse complement.
AAAAAATCCAGTGAGGAGACAAGGAGGAGCAGATCAGTAATGGAATCACAGTCGCCAGCCTGTAGAGCCAGCTCTCCCATTTTACAGTAGTGTAACATCATGAAATAAGAGTGGAGATAAGCCTCCAGGATTAAATCTTTGGGGTTTGTTATATTCTTATCCCCAGTCACTATAGCTGGGTCTTGGTCCTGGTGATAAACTGACTGTGGTCACACACATTGACATTATTCACTTTGAGAAGTAAAACTCCAAACATCAGACAGGGACCCTGGATATTGGATATTCAGGCATTCAGTGTTTCCACTTTATTATAATTTGTAGGCAACTAGATGAGGTGGGGGGAAAGCCCTTAGACAGCCTGGAATTATATCATAAATCTCCAAAAGCCCTAACATAATCTTTAAGACTACCTTCAGTTCCTCAGACAGGGAGCATGAGTGATGCAGTGAACCTGATTTTGACCTTTTGCTCAGCAGTGCTGCACAGGTATTACACTGTTGGCTTTGGCTTCTGTGGGACTCAGTGCATAAGTGTCTCGGAAAGGAAGTATTCAGCGAAAAGCCTAAGGACTGCTATCTCAGTGCCTGCTTCATCTCTATAGTCAGGGTGAAGAAAAGAGAAAATGAGAGGCTGTGAGCCTGCACTGCCTGGTGTGGGAATTGCTCCTGGGTTGTGCAGATGGGGCTAGAGAGAGGTACCACACTGTCACTGCAGACATCCTTTGTACTGCACATAAATTAGGAAATACCCATACCCCTGTTACTTGCTGGATGTTTTCTCCAGATTCCCGAGAAATAACAATACCAGCTCCCCAAAACAGTCAGAAAAATGCAGGAACCTGCTGGAGCTCTTACAAAGTGAGCCCTGATTAAGAAAACTATTTGATTGCTGCTTTTGTGGCATGTCTGGCTTCCTATGCCTGCTGCCAAGTTTTCCAGAGCGGAAGGAGGAATTTTCCTCCATTATATTGCCAAAGCCTTGCAATAGCCTTGGAGCCTGCTTTGGTTGGTGTGAGCCATTGGGCGTGTGCTGGGGAATCAGAATGCCACACACACAAAGTGGGGAACCCGTGCAGACCATGGATGTCCCTGTGACTTCCTGATAGCTCAGCTGGCTCTGTTCCCTGTCTTCTCCCCTAACACTAGGCTGAATGGAGGGAGAAATGTCAGATCTGAGTGACTTGAGTTGCCCCTCGAGTACCACCCTCACTCTGAAAGTCTGGCTCCAGGAATTTGTGCTGTAGTGCCATCAATCCCCACTTTTCTGCTAGATTATTTCTCCCCAGCCTTCCAGAAAGCAACACATACCTGAGCCACAGGCACCCCAGCAGCCCAGGGCTGAGACAGACACGTGAAGGCTGCTTCACACTAAGATGCCAGGCAGTGAACTGGGATGCCTGAGGCATGTTTGCTTGTTTTATCCCCTGGTTTGGATAAGGGCTGTGATTCCGACAGTCAAACACCCAGGGTGGTAATATCTCGAACAAACACATCTGTTTACCAAAAGTGAGTCTGTCTTCCATTTGGTTTGGCTAACATGAGCTAGCAAACCTGATATAACCTCAGCCTTTTCCTTGGGGTAGGCACAGCAATTTGCCACTGCTTCTGGAGAGGAATTTTCTCTTAATGGTTGGGCGAGGATATCTCTGGTGAAAGGTGGTGTTGTATGGCTGTCCATGGAAAGACCTGGCTGGCACTATGAAACCTTGCCAGGAGAAGCTAGTTTTGTCACTGCAGTGGGACATGCCCTATGAAAAGTCCCAGCTGGCTTTTCTGTGACCCAAACAGATCGCCAAGCCATCAGCTGACGGTTTCTAACCCAGCAAGCACCATGGCTCATGGCAGCCCCACGCCTCAGCAGGAGCAGGTGGTACCCTGTGGCCGTAGCCAGTGTGCTGCAGTGCAGCAGTGCAGCAAGATCAGTGCTTCTCCAGACAGAGAAAGAGCATTGTCAATGTAGCCTGGGTAAACAGCCTGCTAGTCTATGGCAAACTCACTTTATAAGTCAAGATTAATAAAAAAAATTAATAAAGTTCCCTATTTTTTTGTTTATACAGCAGGTATGCCCTTAACTACTTGCCCAAGCAACACTTTCAATAAACAGCAACAGGGAGGGAGATGCTGTAAAGGCTTTATCTTGCTCCTACACTGTCCTACTCATCCCTGTTGCAACCTCTAGTCAGCCCAGGTCACACTGCCAGCCTGGTCTTGTTGTTCCTGTTACTTTAATGTTGCTGGCTTGTGTTTGTTTGGATCCCATTAGAAAAAAATATAAAGCTACAGTTTAAACCTCCGTTCCTAGAGGCAACTGCAATCCTGCTTCAGTAAAGACAAGCAGGTGTTGCTGTGACACCAGCTGACACCTGTGCTGCTTCTCCACCACTGGGACATTTTCCAGATCAGGATGGTGATGCTTTCATGGCCCTCAAGTGTAGTCTGGCACAAAGAGATGAAATACACCTCCTTTGCCTTTTCCAGAAAATGAGATTTATGGCCAGGAAGGATCCACCTTTCAAGGTGGGCAAGAGCTGCAGGACAGAGCTCCAGTAAGCTCAGCCAAGACAGCACCCAGGGCTGTGGTGCTCCATCCCAGCCCTAATGCTGCAGGGGAAGAGAGGGTGAAACTGTGTGAGACTTGGCAAATCTTTAAGAAGCCATGGAGGAACTGTACTGGGGAGAGAAATGCAGCCCCTAGATCTGCTCTACAAATCCCAACCAACCTCTGGATAAATTTCAGCTGAAAACTGGCTCTTTCATGCCTGTGATAACTGCACTTGACAGCCAAACAGAGACCCTTTCATATTTAAAAATAGAAAAAGCAATTAATTATTGGAGTCAGTATAAGTCGGGAGCTGGCACAGTAGCGGAGCAGTGTCTGCAGTGATCTGGCTGCAGCAGAGGCCTAGTGGCTTTAGAGCTCATGAGCCCATCACCCCAGGGGGACATGCTGGCATTCGGGATGCAAAGCTGCCCAAACACACACACGAAACAGAGTCATGCCCTACAGCACAAGGGTTGGTAGGCAGCAAAAAGGGAAGGCAGCCTCTGAACCCCCCAAAGAGCACTGGAGTCAGTGCTGCTTTGTCAAACCCAAAGCCTGGCTCAGATTTGGGCAACTTGAGCTGAAATGCTTGCCTGTCTGGTTTACTGTTCTCCAGTGGCTTTGTGCAGTGAGTGCCAGTGTGTCAGCAGCAAGCCTTGGAGGTTAGTGGGCAAGCCCTGAGAGCCAGAGCCACTGATTTCTCTTTCTCGTAGCTGGATAGTCTGGTTCAGTGAGGAATGAAGAACTGTGCACCAAAGCCAGGCTCAGTTTTTTTCTGTCTTGGTGTTTACCTGGGATAGACCATGATGTGAGGTGGTGATGGAACTTAGGGACTGCTGGCTTTGTTGCCGGGGTCTTGATAGCATTTGACCTTCCATTGACTCTGAGTCCTTTGGACATTGGTGAATTCCCCAGGAAGGAGCTTTCCTTATCCTCCAGGAAAATTCTACTGTTTTTTTTTTTTTTTTACTATGAAGCCCAGTTCTTGACACTTGCTAGCTACAACCTGTCCTCGTGGATTAGCAACCCAGTGAGGTAATGAAATTCAGCTGCCTTAGACACTTCATTTTCTGCTGCAAGACACTTACACATGACTGAGGTGACTGATGTTTGGTTACCCCAAACTGTGTGGGGAATTTCAAGGAGAAGCAGGTCCCAAGCTGGAGGAGACTCTGGCTAGGAAACCGATGCGAGTCAGGGAGAGGCCTTTGAAGTGCAGTCTTTGGGCAGCTGCCTGGGCCAAAAGCAAACACTGCACAGGACTTCCACTTTGCTAACAATAATGAAATCAGTTCCTGGTATGATTTGCTTGTCCTGACAGCAGCACAGTTGGTTGAAATATGTACAAATTAAAATTAAAAAAAGAAGAATAAAAGAGGAATTTGTAAGAGAGGCCCTTCCCTCGGCTGGTTGTTCTCACAGCCTCCTTTCCCTGTTCAAATTGGTAACTCCCAGCAAAGCCACGGTTCAAGTGCATGGTGACTGCTCTTTTAACATGATCAAAGGAATAATTATATGCAGTGGAATTCTCCAAACACAAAAATTGCGTGTGATCCTCCCGGCATGAGG
>NW_008238833.1:1119683-1134886 GCF_000691975.1 Corvus brachyrhynchos | reverse complement strand
GTCCCTGCCTGCTCCCACAGAGCTCTTCCTCAGCTGCCTTCCACTGTGTAAGCTCACTCCCTGCTTTTGGGCTGCCTGAGTGGCAGGGGGATGTGGAGGTCCTTTGTTTCTCTGTGTATTCAGGGGATGAAGGGGATATTTTCCTAAAAATTGACTACTGCTTACTTAGTTTATCCTGGAATGGAAACTTTATTTATAGAAGCAACAGCACCCTGGGCCCTAGCAACAGCAAAGTGAGCTCTACAGGTCCTGATGGGAAATACTGCAAGGTGCTTGTGCTTCAGCAGCAGATTTTGCTCATGGTTTCCCATTTTGCACCTGTACCATCTCTTCTAGGAGCTGCAAGTCAGAAATCAGCCTTTTCTTCATCCACTGAAGATGGAGAATGGATTTTTTCCTCCCCCTCCACAGTCAGCATAGTGTGGTGTGTCCAGGGAAGGGGGGGCTCATGGGGACCCATGGAAGTGGGACCTCTCCTGGGGTGGAAAAGGTTTCCCTGGTGGCCTGAAGTGGGTCAGCACCAGACCACCAGGGCATTTGAGCAATATGGGTTGAGCTGAAAGTCATTGAGCCCCTTGACTCCAACACTCTTCTGCCACATCCCTGGCTGTTTTTCAAGCCCAAAGCTTCCACTTTGCAGGATTATTGCTGGGGCATCTAGCCACTGCATTGCAGTCTACCTGCATCTGCTTTACCCAGCCCACATAAGCTCTGTAGAAAATCCCTGGAGCTGCTCACGCTCGCCCCATTGATAAAGCTCACCTGAAATGCCTGCTGGAGTGCATGCCTGGGAGGCAACAGTGCAGATGCTGGTCCAGTCTGCATTTCATAGTGTGTGTGTGTGTCCTGTCTCATCCAAACTATTCCTGGCATGGTCTTGTCTCTTTTTATTGAGGCACTTAAGATGAGCATCTGAAGCCAAGATCGCCCATGTAATTGATGCCTGGACATGGAGTTTTGGAGTGGTCTTAAACAAATCACCCTCTACACCTTGCTGAATGGAGTCTCACTTTGTCAATGTACAGAGATCGCCTCATCTAGTCATTTAATCGCCTCTTCATTCAATTATTCCTTAAACTAGCCACCAGATTAGATGGGTACTGTTAAGATGCTGTTGAATGCATGGTGGTCTACACTGTATCACCTTCATCAGTTTTTCATATCTCTTTCCACATGAGACTGTAGATTATCTAGGTTGTTTTTGTTAATAGGAGACAGATGGGAATTGGGTGTCAAGTTGCAATTCTGAAGCGTAGGAGCTTCATAGCCTTTTTAAAAATGCATGGTATTAAAGATAATTTAAAACAAAATTAGTTTCTGGCATTTAACAATTAGTGAGGCAAAATAGATGCTTAATAGAGAGGCCAAAAGAGGGTAATTCTTTAGTCTGAATAGTCACCTCTGAACTCCAGGCTGACATACTCACATCTGGTACAAAAAGCCAGACTCTTAGATGCTCTAAATCTCCTATGTTTGCCCTGGCACTGCACAGCTCTCATTCCAGTGGATTGAATTGCCTCTCTCGCTCAGGTGATACACAGCACAAGAACAATGTGGGAGGAGAAATACTGGCATCACTGATATATCTAGGACCTTGTGCATTAGACAAATCCGATTTTGGAGGGCTTACTTTGCCTGGGTCTGTTAGTCGAACCTTTAAAATTAAAAGCAAGAGGCATTTTTTAGAGCACACACAATTGTAAAATGAGGACTTTTACACATGGCTGAAGAATAACTATACTGGGTCTGAAACGGGTATGCCCATCTCCGGGATCCTGTCCTAGTTCTAGCCAGGAGTGGATGCTGAAGGAAAAATGTATGAAAACAGGCAAACGTGGCGCAGTCCTTTTCCTGATGCAGTTGAAGGGCTGGGAGTTCCTCAGCTGTAGGGAGTATCTTTCTGTTTAGTAATTCCAATGGACTTTCTTTCCCTCCACAAGTTTGTTTTAATGTCTGGCCTCAGCAACAGCTGATGACAATGAGTTCCACAGCTTAACTTGCACTGGATGGAATCCTGCTTACTTTGGTTTGCTTGAAACCTCATGCCTGCTAATTGCATTTAATGTCCTCTTTAAAAAAAAAAAAAAAAGAAGAGGAGGGATGGGAGGCTCCAAACGCACCAGGTGACAGGTGCCTGGTACGAGGCATCCTCAAACTGGCTCATGCTTCACCTCATGCAGTCACTGTGTGGCTCAGCCTCACTGTCTGGTGAGCTGTGACCTTCTCACCAGCAGCTTCCAGCAGGCAAAGCCCCTGTGCAAGCCTGCTTGTTGCAGTTCAGCTGGTGAATGGGCAGTGACCTGGGCTCCCCTCTTGCTCCATTATGTCTTTTATCATTTCTAGCTTAAAGTCAAGTTGATATTGTCTGGGATTTCTTCATATGCAAGCTTTGAATTCAGTCAGCTATCCCACACCCCTTGGATGCCAAATAGTGCAGAGGGCAGGAAAATGGGATGCTCAAGAAGTGCCCCACTTGGGTCAGCTGGAACAAAAAGATACTGCAGATCTGAAGTAGCCAGTTTTCAGATGCCATCCAAGTACCATCACAGAAAACTAGTGTGGCCATGTGGGGATGTGCAGCAGAAGCTCTGACAGCAACTTATTTACTTACAGAAAATAATTCGTGCTCCAAAGTTTTCTGTCAGCTTCATTTTTTTCTTTCTTAATTTATACCCCTGGAGGAGCTCTTTTCCCACTGACTAGTAGAAACTGCCCTGATTTAAACCCCAAGCCACGGTTAAATATCACAAGTTATGCAGTACCTTGATATCTCCCTATTTTAACTGCTCTCCTCCTTTGGGAGGGATGCACTTCAGCCCCAGGTTTCATACTGTGTCTGACAGATGCTTGTAAACCATAAGAGAGGATTTTTTTTTCTTTTTATTGGTACAAAAATATCGTCAGCTTTATCTGGCAAAGTATTCCCAGTGGACACATCTGGCAAAGCTGTACTGGTAGTGGAAAACCTCTTTCCACAAGCAAAACAAGTTCTACCAGTACAAGTGTGGGTTTGTCACTGTAACTGGGATGAGGGGAGAAATGGCTCAGGGCAGGATTGAAGATCTTATCTCCCATGATCTGGAAAAGTGGGTAGATAGTGAGGTGGCAATGTTTGCTAGTGATAGTAAGTTATTAAGGGTAATAAAAATGAAAGTTGACTGTAAAGACTTGCAGAAGGCACTCACTGTAGTGAGGCAATAAAAAAGCAGATAATTTAGATAAGCACGGGGTGTTGTGCTTGGGAAAAACTCCTAACTGTAGATGCCAGTTGTGATAGACTGAGTTAGCTGTGTCTGTTCAGGAATGAGATCCCCAGAGTTGTCGTAGCTCTGTGAAAACAGCCTCTTGTTCCTTGACAGCAGTGCAAAACAAATCAAACATCAGGAGTTATTAGGGAAAAAGAGAAAAACCAGAGCTATACAAATTTGCTAGTTCTTCCCTTCCGTCTCAGAAAGGGTATATTAGAAATAAAAAGGCACCAAAGCTGCGAGGATAACCCAAAATATAGGACAATTTCTACATGTTTGGGACTCCCTTGTCGGAAAAGGGAGTGAAAGAACAGTATAGAGGTGCTGACAACCACGAATGCCCTCCAGCGAGTCTGCTGGAAATTATTATGCTGTTTCTTTTCATACCAGATCTATGGGACATCCAGTATGATGATGGTGGTGCTGGGCTTTAGACAAACATAAGGAACAGTTGCAGTTAAACTGTAGAACTCACTCCCACATGATTCTGTGTTGCTAAAAATTTGCAAGGTAAAAAGCACTTAAATGCATCTCAGGAAGAAAAAAAAAATGACAGCCATGAAGTGTAAACACCCCAGCTCTGTCTCAGGAGATCCCTAAACTAGAAACATCTGGCAATGGACAAAAATACAAAGGATTTATTCCTATGTGTTTACCTCCTTCCATTTCCTCTTCCCCATGTACCTTCTGTCAGTCCGAGATGGAGATAGGACATTGAGACAGATTGACCTTTGGGCTGACTCATGACTGAAATTCTTAAGTTTGGCATAACACTAATTTATACCACTTTTATTCAGATATAATGCTGGGATCATGAGATGAATAGTAAAGAATCAGAGTGAAAGTGAGGTTCTCCTGCAAGAAAAGTAATCTATGCTTCAAAAATGATTACATTAAAATAACTTCTTTGAAGAAGAATCCGGTGGGAAATTGGAAATTTAAAAAGTAGTCATTTGAACATTAGAAAAACATCAAGCAAGTCACCCTAATAATTTTCTGCTCCTATCTGTCGTCAGCCTATTTCACATACAATCTTAGCTTTCAGTCACTTGCAAGCCATGTCTCGCATTTTGAAAATTCACATGATGCAAAAAAACAATGAAAATACGTTAGCTGGAGTGGCTTGGTTTTTCCAGCTCCCGAGAATGGGGAAGAACACTTCAACTCCACTTCCCACAGACAGCCCTACCCTCACCACTGCAGTCACTCAGGGCATCCTTCCTTGGATAGCTTTAGGAAGAGGCACAGGGTCGGCACAAAGGGTGAGCGATCTTGCAAGCTGACGTTTGTAGATACTGGTTCTTTCTAATACAGCTGCTTCTTCTCCAAACTTAAACTTTCCAGCCTGATGCCTGCACTGACAGGTTTTCTGGCTGCTGTTAATGTTTGTTAGGCATCTCTTAGGCTTCACCACAGATTTAGCTTCATTTTGGTGCTGGGCAATTGATCATCAAGTTTAGAAGTGAACACCCAGAGTGCTTTCAGAAGGGCTGCAGGAAGTAGGTAATTAATTATTAAGAAGTAATTCACACAGAAAGAGGTTTGCGTCAAAGTAGGGATTTACAACTTATCTGGAAGACTAGTTCTTCCCTGTAGATGCTTGTAAAGAAATGTGGAGCTGCTGATAGTGCCAAACATGCACATAAACCCCAGTGTGTTGATTGTGGGTTTGTGAGACACTTAAGGCCAGCACAGCTGATACCATCCCTTGCACAAATAGCTCACTAAAGAGCCGTGGCCCAAGCAGTCACTGCAATGACTGGAAATGGAAAGTTAAGGAAGGAGTTGCTCAGTGTTTCTCTTCTAGCCTGACCCTCTGGCCAGGAGGGGCTGTGGTGCTCGGGTGCTGCTGAGAAAGGACTGGTGACACTTTCCACAGGTGTGTGCTCATCCCCGCTGCAGCTTCACGTGCACGGGACAGGAGGCACCTTGGAGAAATACTTCTCCCTGGGACACTAGATGGCTGCTTGTCCTTCTCAGGGAGGAAGTAGCTTCCATTTAAGGAGCTGGAGAGGTTCTTGGCAGGGATTGCAGCAAAACCTCCCAGGCTCTGGATCCCATTGGCAGAAAGGCCAGGGGGAGCTTGAGCTCACACTTTGGAAGTGCCATCTTTTGTCAGCTTGAGATTTTCCAGAATTTCAAAGCAGAAAGAAAGAGAGGGGTGTGAGGAAGCTATTAAAGATATATAAAATAAACTTGAAGTGGGAGGAAAGCACGTTGCTTTGAGGAGCCGTGCACTTTATTCGAGGGAAGGATCGGTAAACGCTTATTATTTTAGCAAAGACTTTTTCTGTCGTGAACAAGATGGACAGGAAGCAGCTGTGACAAATGAAAGGATTTTTGATTGAATTCATGAGCTGTGTTTCCTGCCAGTAATTCATTCAGCTGTAGGCTAGATCAAAACATAATATTATGGTTTAATCAGCACGCTTTTTAACACGAAGCCAGGATATACAAGCCCTTGGTGCTACAGGTAAAAAGCCATTAGTACACTTGGCTCAGAAGCTTCTTTTTAAAGTGTTGTTCATTCTTTTTCTTTTAAGCAAATACTTTGTCTATCAGCAAACACCTGAGAACTCCTAGAGAGCCGTGTTTTGGAGTATGCACAAGCAGGTGTAGAAAGGGTAAAGCACTTTCAGGGCATGGCAGATGAAATAAGCTGCCTGAAAGTACAATCCTACTTGTATTGCAGCCAGAGAAAATTCAGTTTCCTACCAGTTGCAGGAAGCATTAGATCAAGCTGGTGTGTGTGCTTGTGTGTATGTGTAAGTGTATGCATGCTGCAAGTGTTAATTTTGATGTTTTCTGCTTCTCTCCCGTCCTCCTAATGAATTCTATTTGTTTACAGCCTCAAGGAAAGCTTGTCACTAGAAATTTCCTTTTGAGTTTTTAGCTCAAGATTTCACAACCACAGAACCATTGCAACACAGTGATAAACAAGCTGAGGGAGGCAACTCTGGAGAATTGAGGCTTCTCTTTTTCACCATTTAGTTAAGTAAATAGTTACCAAATGTGCTGAGAGATAGAGAACTTTATCCCTAGCTGTAATGAATATTAGCAAAAGTGGATTTTTTTCCTATGCAAAAAATTAGAGTAGGCACAGGAACTGCTTATCCTTACACCACTCCTTGTCAGAAAGGGTCAGATGCTGGGATGTACTTCTGGGACACAGCACTGGGCTGTAGGCTGTAGGAGAGCAGGGAAAATGGACAAGAGGAGGTGCAAAAGCTGCCTAAAGCTTAGGGTCACAAAATGGATTTACATTTCTCAGGGCAAACACAGGACCTGGCTGAAGCTGGGAAAAAATAAACAGGATGTGCCCCATGCACGGATACCAGCTGCCCTCCATCCCCCTTGGGCAGGCCCTTGGAGGAGGGATGAGGACATTAAAGCAGCCTCTGCCAGGTTTCCTCCCCTGCAGGGTTGGCTGCTGGGTGGGTCAGGGCCTCATCCTGCACCAAGTGTCTCCTGTGCAGGCCTTAGTCCTTGGCTGATAAGCACAATATCCATAGATCTGCTGTGATTACCAGGCAGGCTTTCTCTACCCCATTTAATCCTCTGTAAAGTTCCTACAGGTGACCCTCTCATTGTATCAATGTATTGGGGGAAGCCCTGCAGCCACCATTTCCAGGGTGTTCTGGGATAATGTGGATAAAGGCTGCTTTCTGGAGGTTGGGAAGAAATTACACAGCACAGATTTTCCTTGCTGAAAAACAAAAAATCCACTGCTTTGGATCAACCAAAACTTTTTAACAATACTTGTGAAATTTAGCAAGTGGTTTTAGTGACGGCAGAACAGGCACATCTTGACATTTTTTAAATAACTAGTTTGTTTTTTTGCTGGGAAACAAAGTTTTGTTTTCCAGTTTGTCTCAGCTTTATAATAATAAAGTACAGTAAGAAAGAAAAATCATTCCAGGGAAACTAAATTCAATTTCAAAATTTCAATTTAAGTTGAATGTATATTTTTCTGTCCAACCCAAGTTGAATAGATCTTTTCACTTCTTTGAGTACTAACAAATGTGGATTTTTCCACTGCCCAAGGAGTAGTATTTTTTAAAATATTTCCCTATTTCTGTCTATTTCAATGTGCAGCTTAATTACTGATATGAGAAAGCAGATCAGATGTGGAGGACCAGATCCCTTACTCATGCGAAGAAGACACAACATACATTTAAGGTTTAGACACTGAACCAGTTGAGCTAAAGAATAAAGATAAGAGAATTAAATTTACCTTTCCTCTCTTCCAGCAGCAGAAAACAGAGGAGCTGCCTCATCTTTCAGTGCACAGCCTGATCCCACGTCACAGGAGCTAAAGAAGGTGTGGTGGGATCTGCTCCCAGCCAGCTGTTTGAAGCCACTCAAATCCTAGAATCATAGAATGATATTGGTTGGAAGGGACTTTTGAAGGTCATACAGTTCCAAACCGATTGCAAACAGCAGGGACACATTGCACTTAACCAGGTTGTTCAGAGCCCTGTCCTACCTGGCTTTGAATGTTTCCAGGGATGGGGTGGCGGTCCAAAACTTCTCTGGGCAACCTGTGCCAGTGTTTCACTACTCTCATCATAACAAATTTCTTCTTTGTAGCTAGAGGTTTGAGAATGGTTTGAGTTTTTCAGTATGCCAGCAGAGGCACAGCATGCACTAATCCTCTCTGTGGTGTAACTGGGGAGAAGGGTCCCCAGGTCCTTTTGTACCATAAAACATCTTTGCTGCCAGAATTACACCCAGTAAGTGGTGGCTCCTTGGCAAACAGTACAATTGTTAAATGTCAGCTACTGCTTACGGTTTAATTGCTTTTGAATTTTAGCAAGCAGCTCCTCATTCATAGCAAATTGGCATTTTGTACATTCAGGATTGTGCTATTAGCTGCACAATAGAGAGGCTGGTTTTCTGTAAATATTGAGATTTGGTAATTATAACCCGACAGTTATTAACACTCCATGGCAGATAAATGCTTCAGCTGCTGAATCTGCTGTGGGCAAACCTCCTTCCGGGAGGAGCATCTTATCAGTGAGTGGAGGAAGGATCTAGCTGCCATACTCCATTAACACCATGTTAATGAGCCAAGAGCCCACGCACCACAATGAAAACATACCCTGAAGTGTAGCAGATGGGCTCAGAAGCCAAAGCCACACAATGGGGAAACCTAGAAAATCATAGCTAAATTCAATAGAAAACAAAAGCTGGGCAGCTTGGCCCTCGTTGTAGTAAATACCCTGTAGTAACAGACATTCCTGGATCTTACTGGGTAAAATTATAGCCATGCCAGACCTTCCTATGATTTCAGGAGGACCTGGGTCTCAGCTGGTTACAGGCAGTATGTCAAAACCCATTGAGAAACCACTGCTGATTGCCTGAGCTCTGCACCCGTGTCTCCAGTGAAATCCTCCAGCGATGCTCACAGAGGACTTGTGATTCAGTCCTTTGGATAACTGTGCTGTTTCACACATCTTGTTGCTAGAGCTGCTTAAAATAAAATAAACAAAAGCAAGTTGACAAATGTGACTGAATCAGTGTGGGGGGAAGCACTAACACGTTAATCATCTAAATGATTAACAACTGTCTATTAGTCATATGTGATTGACACTTCCCCACATACTAGTAAAAGTGCTACAGCATCATTTGTAATCTTAATGAAGTCATAGCAGAAAAAGCCCTCACACTTTGCTGGGAGACAACGGCTGTTGTTTATGGTTTTAAAGAATTTATTCTTTTACTGACTAGTGTAAGTCTGTTTGCCTCTCCACCAGCACTCCATCACTGTACTTCATTGTCATTAGGGAGGGTGTTATGTACATGAAGCACAAAATTAAAATTAAGTAGCTTTCAGCTGTATATCCCAGACAGAGCAAATGCATCCTTGAAGCCCTTTGATGAAGCTGTGTGTGACTACTGTTCTTCCAGTGCTGTGGTTTGTAGGCAGCAGTGCTAGTACCAATACGAGTGTTCTGCATGTCAGCCTGGCAAAATTTCCCCTATTGCTGCTTGCAAATGCAGAATGATCTCAAGTGAAGGAAGCCACTGCCTGTTTTCCAGGAGCTTTGATATGGTCTGGAATTTTTGGACAAAATTGCGTACCTAAAATGTTGTGATACAGTTGTTGGTGGGAAGGACTTTTTGGTCAAAAATGCCATTTCCAGTCATCCAGAGGGATGCTATTTGCATCTTACATCTCTGCCCTGGTCTCTGGTGTCAGATTGCCCAGGGAAGAGGCAACTGAGGCCCTCCGGCTTTCACTGGTCGGTGATCTTTGCAACATGGAGATCCTCAACTCCATGTGTGCATGCTCAGAAAAAGAGCAAGAACCAGGGAGCAATCATACGAAAGGTCTTACTAGAAGCAGAGTAGGGAAGGGGGAAGGTCTCCAGTGTACACCTGACCCTCCACAGAGGCCTCTTGCTCAGGGTCAGTCTGGAAAGTGAGGTGCTTGGTAGATCAGAACTTGGCCAGAGTTCATGGTGCCAGGTCTGGCGAGATGGGAGCACAGCCTCAAACATATGCTTCCAGTTTCCAGTGGCCAAAAAGAAATTTTGGTTAAGAATGCAGATGCCTGTATTAAAGTAGTAACTAACTCTGTGATCTTCCACATCAGATCTGCAGAGAGCAAAGACTTTAGGGCAGCTTCACCATGCTGTTCGGATACAGGATTCTTATCAGGGCCATTTTTTTGTTAGTAAAAAACTTTCTTTCCCTTCCTCTGCTAGAAACAGGGCTTGTCACCTGTTTCCCATCTATTTTCATTATAGAGGAGAAGTAATTGGTACATGTGGGCATTATTGGAGAAATGGCTTGGCTGAAGCCATAATGTGGTAATTATAGACTGAGCTGAGCCATGCCAATGTATTGTGAATACATTTGCCTCTGCGTGTGTGATATTGTTGTGTGTCCGTTCAGACGGCTTTTGGGGGAAGAGGGAGGAGAGAGAGGGGCAGTGTGGAAAGCTTGACCACGTCTGACCTATCTTGTGCAAGTGCGGTAAGCCTCGGAGATACAAAACCACTGCCGTCCACAGCAGAAAAACGACAGTGTGACCCACTGTAAAATGGACCAGTGGCTTCTGATCCAAGTGGCTTGTTTTCCTGGGGAATCAATTGTCCTGTGCATGGCACTTGCTTCTGGTCTTTTGTAACTGCTAGGAGACACCAAACCAAAATAGCTCATTTTCACTGTTTTGGTGGTGCTTTCTGCTAAATAGCAACACGTGACTGCTGGTCCACCACTGAAGCCACGAATATAATGCAAAATGGGACAGCAGGCTCTGGCAGCAGCCTGCACTGCCTGAGGGCAGGGAACCAGAAACCTCCAATGGCCCTGTCTGTGTGTGTGCTTTCAGTGGGGCTCCTAGACACATCTCCACAAACTCCCAGCACTCCTTCCCACCCGCGACCCTTTCAGTGCAGGAGAAAGTGTTGGGAGCCTCGGTGGTGTTTTACACCATTGGTACATGGCACATCACAGAGCCACATAATCACAGAGTAGCTGAGGTCAGCAGGGATCTCTGGAGGTCACTCGGTCCAACCCTCCTGCTCAAGCAGGGCACCGTGGAACCAGCTGCCCAGGATAATGTCCAGGGGAATGGACTGTGTCCCGTTGCACCAAGCTGGTAGCATCTGCTTTGAGCCTTGGGGTTTGGGTACAATTCTGCAGAGTCCAGGTGGATGCTAAAGTTCAGAGGGGTTTGCCTTGAGGGAGATACCAGTGTAAGATACTGCTGCAGTAACTGAGCCAGCCCCATGCAAAACTGGATGGGTAATGAGGTTTGGATCTTTGGGAGTCTCTTGGCATGTCGTTGGTATGCTATGGGGAGAGGTATAGGATTTCAGAATATAGGGATAAGATAAGCCTTCTGGAGTCAGGCATGTTTCTGTGGTCACTCTGGCCTCCCACCTGTGTCATTCCCATAGTTCAGTGTATGGCATTCACAGGGGGATACCACCATGAAGGGAGTTTTTCCATAGGGAGGCTCATTCTCTGCATCCCATGGGGTGCTATGCCCTGCAACTTTTCCAAATATAAGAAACTTAACGTGCATGTTTTGGGGTAGTGACAGCTTGTGTTTATACTCTTTCCTGTTTTCATTTCTCGCATGAAATTGTCATACCTCTGATCTATAGTGAGCAAAATATTATCAAAAATATCAAAATAGATGTGTTTAATCTTATCCTGTACATACAGAACAATACAGAATGAGAATGGGTAGAGCCAGCTGTGTCCCAGGTGAAAGTGGCATCTGCAGAAGGCAGAAGACAGAGAAG
This sequence comes from Corvus brachyrhynchos, assembly GCF_000691975.1. Classification (NCBI taxonomy): domain Eukaryota; kingdom Metazoa; phylum Chordata; class Aves; order Passeriformes; family Corvidae; genus Corvus; species Corvus brachyrhynchos. The sequence continues at coordinate 1,123,377 of NW_008238833.1, read as the reverse complement.
AGCACAGTGGCATTGGTGCTGGACCACTGCAAGCTCCACACCAGTTGACTATCCAGCCAGAGACTGGATAGAACATTTGTATTTCTTTCTCTTACCTTTTTTCTTTGATCAGGGAAAAATCACGTCCTTTTGGGCTAGGCTAAAATGGAGCAATCTGTTCATTTAGCTGCTGAGAAGGGAAATTAACTTCATTCTTATCCGTCTAGCTTATTAGCACAAATATTGCAGCTGCAATATCCTATCCCACATAAAACCCTGTACAGTAGAGCCTTTTAATTGTCTGGCTAATTGTTTGGCCTCAGAGCTGTCTATTTCCAATTGTCTAATTCTCATTAGAATGCCAGCTGACACTGAGTCCTCCAAAGCTGCCTTTAGCTGCTTTTAACCACTTCTGGACTAATTTGGTTGTGTTGAAAGCACTTACAGAAAAGCAACCAACAATAAGAAACACAGTGCAAACGTTTCTCTTCTCTAATGCATTCAACATTTTAAATCCTGCCCATAAAGGAGTTTTGATGCTGGTTTAAATGCATGTATCCCAACAGAGTCACAGCATTGTTGGTAGTGTTCAAAAGTGTGTAAAATACGTGGACTGAAAATCTAGGCACAAATGCTTCAGTCCTTGATCTGAAACATCTTCTGAAACCAATGGGTGTTTTTCACCCTATGAATAAGAAATAAATCAGGATGGCAGGGTGCAGGCCTGCAGTAAGAGAAAGGATTGGTCTGTATTTCGATGCTCTTTGTTAACCCTACGCTATGCATTTCTGAGGACAGTCTACAAAACCTGAATGAGACAACATCTTGGGTTCACACTCTGAATTTACTGTCATATTTTATTGCTGCATAGCCCTTTTTTCACGCTGTGGTACTTCAGCACCCATTTCAGAATCTAAGTCCATTGCCATAGTTAGAAAATGTTCATGTTGTCTGTTCCTTCAGTTGCCTTCTTTGAACAGCTCTCAGCAATCTAGTTTTAGTGACATGAGGCCAAATCTTCGTCCCTGTTGCCACGAAACTGAACAAACGCTGGCAGATAGGAAAACTCAGTGAGGCAGGACTCCCTCGGAGTCATGTTCCCTACCACCTCACTGCCCTGAGAGAACATGAGGAAGAAAATGTATTCTTGACAGGTTTCACATGAAATTTGCTAACCTAAAACCTAGAGAGGAATTAAAATGTGTCCAGCTACTGAAACTGGAGCCTAGAGGTCTCCTGTTGGTTTATTGACAGATTTAGCACTAGATTTCTCGATCAGAAACATGGGAGAAGGGTAGCAAAGCAGTGCTTCACTGCGGATGGATTTGCTGGCTTCCTGCAGATGGGACACCTCTTGCCTGACTACAGAGCCTTGGCTACTGGGAGCCCCAAGGCTGCTTTTTGCTGCATCCTACCAGTTTGTTGGGCAGAATGAAAAGTTTCAGGGAGCCTTAAAGCTTGGGAAGCTGTCCACAAGCTTTCCCAGCTTCTCCCTCCAATGCAGAGAGCAGGTGGGAAGAAACGAGGGAAGCCCCAGCAGCCTCCTCTGGCTGGCTCCTCTCAGCCAGGGCACCCGGGACACCCATCCCCAGCAGCCACGCTGTGTGCTTTGGAGGCATTGCATTTGACAGCTTTCAAAAGGAAATGCTGCAAGATGGCTGCTTTGTAAAAACGTGTTCTTTGGGGAATTTCTTCCACAGTTCTTGTAGAAAAGAGTTTGGAAGGGTCACGTATGAAGCTGATGAAATCCCTGCATGTTGTTCCAGCCTGTCCCAAGACTTGCCCTGTGTTCCTCCCCTGACCATCTGAGCACTGCCAGCTGTGTTAACCTCCCTACTGCATCACTATCTGCAGCCAAAGGGGTTAATGATATTTCCTGCCAGAAAGGGCAGCGGAGCCCTTATGTCTGGCATATATAACTTCTGTTTGTACCTTGTTACAAAGATGTAGTAGCAAAATTTTACAACCAATTTCTTCTTATGTGAAAGATTAAAGGGGAAGGAGAGTAAAACTTCTCCCATCTTGCAGCTTGGTGGTGTCTGTTCCAAAAGCAGGTCCTGGAGACTACTTCCAGACTTGTTATGGTTTAAACAGCAATACTAGGCCATGATTCAGCCTCGTAGCTCTTCCTCCCTTCCTGCCATGGGGCATTTCCTACATTTTTCAATACAGTTCCACTACGCTGACAGGCTTCATTTCCCAAACATCCTTTTAAAAAAATATTTGAACTACTCCTGACATGTATTTCTCTTCCTCATTTTATTGCTTTCTAGAAAATCACAGTGTTCTTTTCTCTGACATCTTCTCCTGACTTATGGAAGAGGAGACGGAGTTACTGGTGTCTCCTTCAGCTGTGAACACAGATGGAATTTATGGCTTTTGGGGTTGTATTTATAACTGTTTTAAAAGCACAGCAAATGCAATCTACAAAAACTCCTGTTAGGCTGTTTCTTCCCCAGGCACCACACGCTTCGCGACTACTGCAGCATCCAAGGCAGGGATCCTCGAGTTGGTGTGAATTGCTGCTTTTGTAGCTACTTCTGCATGTTGCTCAGAGATCGACCTGCATGTGATGCTTTCTTGAATTGTACACTTCACGTGAGCCATGTGCTTTCCATTCATACACACCACCACTCTCACCTATCTCACACAGAGACAGGTTAAAGTGGAAGAAAACGCCACATATTGTCTATTTTATGCTTCTTTTCAGGTTTGTGCCTGCATTTAGACTTCTAATTGCCATCAGGTCTCACGGCCTTATAAACTTTTTTGGCTCTGTCTTTTGTAGTTTTTTTTTCTTTTTTATTGTCTATAACTCATTTCTCTAGTCTGAATTTTTCAGATATCCACAAGTATCGGATTAATTTTTCCTTTAAGCCTATGTTCCTAAGGAAACAAATCTCATCCAGTTGTGTTTCTTGTCCATAATAAGTTCTGGGCGATTTTTCAACCAAATTTGATAGAAGGTTAAAGGTCTGCAACAAGCAAGTTCCTGCAGTTTCCATGAAAATTAGCCTGGTTAGAAGAAAGAGGAAGAAATTAAGCTGGCACTGGAGGAAAGGCAGCTGTCACTCAGTTTTCAGTGGCAGCAGCCAACTGCACAGCCAGCCACCAGGATCTGGCCGTGGGAGTTTGTCCCACTAAATGGGCTGGCAATATTAGAGGGAATTGAGCAGACTGCTTTTTGGTGGTGGGATTTTGAGGACACTGGGCACCATCCCTCAAGAAACTGGAGTTTACCAGATCCATTACTCATGAAACGGCTTTATTAAATAGGAAGGCTAAACAAACATTTTCCTTCCTCCTGATTGTGTGTCATTTCTTTTCAAGCCAATGCTTTTGAAAACAAGAGTCTAATGTTAGCACAGCTTCCCTAGACGAGTTTTCCAAGACTCTCTGCTCCCAGCAGCTCTTACTGAAATTAATGGGAGCTGCTGGGGCTCAGTGCTTCCAAAAATAAAAACACTTTGCCAGTGGTACAGATGCAGATGTCTAAATTTAAGCTGTAGTTTTTGAGCATCTGGGGCCTAAATCCATGTCTGAGCACTTCGAAACAAGTGGCCTGATTTTTTTATAGGTACTGAACAGCCTTACTGAAATCAAAACTTATGGGCTGTATAGTTCAACCTATTTTTGGAAGTCAAGAGGTAGATATAGGTAGCTGAAATTTAGGCACACAAATTGGAGCACATGGACCCTGCACCTGAGAGTGGGG
>NW_008238833.1:1079108-1119642 GCF_000691975.1 Corvus brachyrhynchos | reverse complement strand
TGGAGGCCAGATGGAAAGAGTTAAATCAACACAGAGCACTTCTGAAGGCTCCTGGCTCAGCATGTACATCTGTGTTTAAGAAAGATGGTGGAATAAAAAATACTTTGCAGGTGCAACACAGCCAAATTAGCGCGGTAGAAAAAACCATAGGTTTTTTAAATCCTTGGACTGGAGCAGCCGCTCTTGCAGCTTAATGTATGCACATACTGGGGGCTTTTTGTATTTATTTTCCCTGTGTGCCTTGTTGTTTTAAGAAAAAGGAACAAACAGGGAACAGTTGGCTGGCAGAGCCTGCAAACTCGGCGGGAGCTGCCAATGGGGCTTGCTGGGTCTTTGCAGTGAAAAGAAGGGGTTTGTGGAGTTACAACTGCTCTGCACACCCCTCCTGCCCCATCCTGCCCCGGCTCAATGGGGCTTTGTGTAGAGGCAGGGGCTGCCCGGCAGAGCAGCCTCCTTTTTCCCTGCCTGAGATGTAGACAGGCTGCTTTTAACCCTTTCCTAACTCTGTGGCAGGATTTTGATCCAAGAATGCCTCTTAGGATTCTTTTCCTTCTTGCAGCTTATGAAAACAACAAAAACAACAACAACAAACCCAACCAAGAACCTCGAAACCACTCAAAAACCCCTCCAAAAAACCCAGAGAAACCAAACAAAGAAAATCTCCATTTCTTCAGGCCACAATTCAGCACAGATTAAGCTAACAGGGTTTAGATGTTGCTGATGAGGGAGATAATTTTTAAGTTGAAAAGTTCAGTCCGTAGCTATCAGAGCCTAATCCAACACTCCATCCTCAGTAATGTGGGAGAAGTTTAATGGTTGAATGAGAAGAGGCAGGATTTATTTGATCAGAGGAAGATGATTTATCACCTTCTGTTTGACAGCTGCAGGATTAAATGTACTATCGAGTCAGAGGTGGCTGCCTATAAGGAGATTTACCTGTGAATGTGCCCCCTGAGTGAAACAGTCTGGATTTACTAAAGATCCCAGATTTACCATAAGCAAATGAGAGGTTATAGAGGACCACATGGTTAAGTGACAAAATGGAGGTAGAAACTCAGAGGAAATGAGATGAAACACAAGGGAATGACAGTTCGAAAATATGGACTGAAAAGCAGAAGAGGATAAAGCATTTGGACAGGAGGCTTGAGAGGCTCTTAGGTGCAAAGAGGTAGAAGAAACGTTGTTCAGATACCCTTATATAGCACTGGCCTTGAGTCTTTGCCTGTCCTCCACTGGAAAAATGTGGCAAAACATTGCCAAAGGTTCCTAGTGCTATTTATGGAAATGAGATAAAATTGAAGCCAGGTTTGGGGTAAGCAAAACCTCCTTATTCCATAGCTGTAAAACAAAAACCCTGGTTTGGATTAAGGACCTGCTGGATCTGCATCTTCTGAGCTGGTGAGAGGGGAGCTGGTGAGCTGCTGGGAGCTGGCTGTCACGGTAATGCGATACTGCAGAGTTCTGGTGCCCTACGTATTTGTTTAAACTTGACAAAAACTCAGGACTGTAATCTGCAATAGTTTATTTGGACAGGCTGGGAAGACAAGGTTATTGTTGTTGTTTGAAAGCCCTGTAATTTAAAAGTTTGTACTGACGATTTGTGGATGTATGCCCACCGAAGTACGTAAGGATCTGTGTGTGGAGTATCCAATGGTGGGAAGCAAAAACTGTGTCCATACAGGGAGGAGATGGTGCTAAAGTCAGAGTTCCAGAGACAGGCCCTGAGAAGTCACCTGGAAGGGCTGTAAATGAGCAGGCCAAACAAATGAGCAAGCCCATGGGATATGCCCATCCCCATGTCCTGCATGTAGGTGTCCATTTACCCTGCCTCTTTGCAGGTTGGGAGTGACCGGTCCCTTTATTTGAGTTCACATGCATGTGTGCTGAAGGGACACATCTTCAGGGCTGCATTCTAAAATCTGGCTCTGATTTCAGACCAATTTACTATTCCAATGAAATGAACCTGCAAAACATATGGCCCAAATAGTGTTTGCCTAAGTGGCCTGCACGGTTCAGGTTTGATTTGTGACTTCTCTTTACATTCCCATTCACATGGGAGTCCAGGTTAGCTCTTTGAACAGAATAAACCAAAACCCGTCCACAGCTGCCTCTCATCAGGGTGAGGGCTGCAGACAGGCTCCAGGGTCCAGCCTTCATCTGGGGCAATTGCTGCTACTGCTGAGGAGGATGGTGCACACACACCGTGGGTCACAGAGGAGGCAGGCGCTTGTTCAGCTTGTGCCTGTTTGTCCTCCAGACATTGCAGCCACTTACAGAAATCCAGTCTGGGGGCAGGGGGAAAGATGGGAGAGAGAGCAGAAAGAAAGAAATCATTAAAAAAACCCCACCGTGATGGAGATTTGGTAGTGGTTTTTAAATCACATTTAGACATAAATCCTTTGAGTTCACAATTTCCATAGATTAGTGGCATCTGTGGACCCCAGATAGACTGTAATCACTAAGATTGTTCTAATCTTCCTTTGGGAGGTTTCTCAAAGGAAGTATTGAATTACACCAATTCTTAGCAGAGCTGGGCTTTAACTTGCAAGAAAGTGCTTTAAATCCAAATGCATACATTAGTGCCAGACCTATAAAGTCAGGGTATAATGCTTGTGACTTTCATACATCCTGATGTGTAATTTGTTATCTGGACAATAAAACTTCACAAGACACACACATGCTCAGCTGCACCCACTGGTAAGTATATTACAAACCATCAGGCCCATGTTGTCACCTTTGGACCTTCTGTGTGAGTCTTTTGAAGCACATCTCTGCCCTTTGAAGAGGGCAGTGCTTGACTCGGGGAGCAAGGTTGCCCTAATTGAATCTTGCTGCAGCGTAGTGTTTCATGTCATTGTCTTGTACACTTACTCTTAACCCTGCTCCCATCACACTATGGAAGTAAGCAGAGTTGAAAGTGATGTGGTTTAAAAGAGATCTATTTGGTATGTAAAACTGTGTACAGAGACAGCAAAGCTGTGGTCCCTGCTCGTGAGCAGAGCATGCAGGGGAATATCAGAGAACATCAGTAGAATAAACCTAATTCTGCTCACATACATGTAAATGCAAGATGGAATCGCTTGTACTGAACACACTAGAGGGGTGTGGGAAGCTGGTGTGAGATGGAAATACTGATTGCTGCATCAGATTCATCATTGGTACATGAAAATGAAGTGGAATTACACCAGAGATTATATTGTCCCCATATGGGTTTTTATGCCTGGTAAATTCTGAGTTTCAATGGGTATCAAATTTGTGCCTGCTGTCCCGGGTTGCACAGCTGAATGCTTTTGCCCCAGTGCTAAGGGATTAAATAGACAATTGAGGTTTCTCAGAAAGGATGCAGAAAATGTAAATCAAAAAGAGTGCCCCTGGAACTGGTTGCAGTGCTGACAGCCCTTACAATGCATGCTGCCTCCGACCACTTGCGGTGACTGCTCCCATCACACTATGGAAGTAAGCAGAGTTGAAAGTGATGTGGTTTAAAAGAGATCTATTTGGTATGTAAAACTGTGTACAGAGACAGCAAAGCTGTGGTCCCTGCTCGTGAGCAGAGCATGCAGGGGAATATCAGAGAACATCAGTAGAATAAACCTAATTCTGCTCACATACATGTAAATGCAAGATGGAATCGCTTGTACTGAACACACTAGAGGGGTGTGGGAAGCTGGTGTGAGATGGAAATACTGATTGCTGCATCAGATTCATCATTGGTACATGAAAATGAAGTGGAATTACACCAGAGATTATATTGTCCCCATATGGGTTTTTATGCCTGGTAAATTCTGAGTTTCAATGGGTATCAAATTTGTGCCTGCTGTCCCGGGTTGCACAGCTGAATGCTTTTGCCCCAGTGCTAAGGGATTAAATAGACAATTGAGGTTTCTCAGAAAGGATGCAGAAAATGTAAATCAAAAAGAGTGCCCCTGGAACTGGTTGCAGTGCTGACAGCCCTTACAATGCATGCTGCCTCCGACCACTTGCGGTGACCGGCTGCAGCAGCACCCACGCTGATGCAGAGCAGAGTTGGGGCCGTACTTGGGGTGAATGGGACGTGGCACTGAGAGCCCCCAAGTTCCCAGCAGCCTGCTCCAAGGAGTGCCATCTGCAAGCTGGAAAGCTGAATTTGGTCTTTCCATGTGGCCAGGAGAGCTGGAGTGTAGCTGGTGTGGGGAGCTGCCAGGGGATGGCTGTGCTCTGGAGATGGGGCTGTGTTCTGCAGGACTGTGCCCCTCAGCTCAGTGGCTGCTTTGTTTACCATGCCAGACACCAGTGTGGGGAAGTGTTTGCCTTTGTATTACATTCAGATAACTGAAATATTAGGAGCCCATCAGGAAAGTCTGGAGGAGTCTAAGGCAATGCTGTGCCTGCCCTGAGCAGAAATATGCTGGAGGGAAGGATCTGACCTTGAGAACAAGTTCATGCTGTGCTGTGTTTCTCTACGATCAAAACGATTTGCTTTACCAGAGGGTAAACATTTTTGTTACCTTCTTGGGAACCAGTCAGCACTTCTTTTATGACAATGCAAGTTTCCAGTTTGGGGTTTACTTAGGGGGAAAAAACATCTTTTTGGTTTCATTTGGTTTGAGGTTTTTGTTTGTTTTGGAAGAGCGCTGCTTCCTTACAAGGGACCACAGAAATTCATTCTCCACAGCTGTGTGAAAGCCAAGCTGTGCAAAGAAAACCTGTTCCAAGCACTTGTTGATGTTCATGCAGGCTCCACTTTGTGTGATGGGACAAGCAGTGACCATGACAGAAGACTGCAATGACAAGTCCATGCATCAGTGTGATGTTTTCATCACTGTGAGGTTGAGCTGGTTGCCTTAAGTAGATGAAAAGCAGGTAAGGAGTTTGGGAAAGGCAATGCCAAGTATCACCACAGTGTGCTTAGGGTTAGTAACCCTTTGCTGTCTACCATGCCATGATGGTGTGAAATGAATCCCTGAATACAGCTGTGGAGTGCAGAGGGTGGGTTTAATCCACACAATCTCAGTGATGTTGAGAATGTTAAGAGGAAGATGGTCACACTGTGGTGTGGTTTCATGAGCCAAAGCTGCAATTGTACAGTTTTGGCAGCCACACTTTGTTATTTCACTTTCCTGTGTGATGTTAATAAGGTTACAATCCAACTGTGCCCCTATGCCAGATTCCCCAAGGTACTCCAGAGTTTGGTGTGGGCTTCCTGTACACCCCCCTGCCCAAGAGTCTGAGTATTGGTGTGTGTCTGAACAGGGAAAGGCAGCTGTTGATTGCATTGTGGATGTTGTGCTTGTCAGTGTGCTGTCCCCCTCTGTCTCCCAAGGGAAGTTTGTCCTGATTTGGTGCGCAGAGCTTATCCTGGTTTCAGTGAGACATTTCCCAGGGTCCCTTAAAGTGCTTTGGCTCTGAGTGGGCTTTCTGCAATGTTCAACCTCTTGTTCATCATAGATGTCAGCTTGCACATCCATCCTGGCTTAAGCAACTTGCCATGGTATAGCCCTTGCTGTAATGCATATTTGGAATGGTTATCTGTGCTCCCTCCTAGTTGAAGCAGTGCAGCTTCTGTCCACAGGTCAGCCCTCTTGGCAGCTGCTGAAGTGACCTTTTGGGAGTAATGGTGAACACAGGGCTTCTTAAAAAATAATCAAACATTTGATGAGACAGTGCACATCCTGGTTGCCTTTGGGTGGTACCAGCCTGGAGGGCTGGTGGTGAGCTCCATGCCTCTGATAGCTGGATCTCCACGGCTGTGCTATGGAAAAGCAATGTGCTGCTTTTTCTGCACTAACACTTGGCATGTGGCTGCTTCACTCCCATCTGTTATCAGCCTATCTGACAGCACTGGACTAGCCTAAGTGTGTAGGAACAGACAAACTCTGTCCAGGTGTTTTATGTGGCTTGAGGAGAGACTCAGTGCTCCATGCATGTGTAACCAGTCTCAGAGGTTGAAGTCCTTCTCCAAGGCCTCCTTGCTCTGTGGGTCTTCTCTTTGTCACCTCTTGTTTATTTCCTCCTTGCTGTCAGCAGATCAGCAGGACACATTAACTGAAGCATAATTCTGGACTAGAGCTGGCTCCTATCCACTCGGTTTGACTGGCCTCACTTCACACAGCCATATACACATGTCCAAAATATTCTTCAGCAAAGACATGGAAGAGCAAAATATATTCACACAGTAAGAGTAGCAGTAAGACTGACTGGGTTGTCTGACTTGTCACAGGCTTTGTACAGACCTCTGTCTCTCAGGTGGAACTACGTTCACCACTTACATGGATGCTTTGCCTTGATTTACTGGAGGTTCATTTACATATACAATATGATTATGAAATACAGGTATCCTCAAGAGGATTCTTTTTCACAGAGGGGTTATTTTCTCTGCCTCTTACCTTTCTGAGTCTAATACCAATTTATTAGTATCTGAGAACTATCAGGGAAGACAGCGCTCCTGATTTTTCTCTGACATATGCTGTGGTGAATTAATAATAATTCTGTGGAAGGCAATGAAGTGGTAATAAGTACAATAAATCTTGGCCAGTAAGAGACTTGTGATTGCAAGTCCCTTTTATATCTTATAGCACTTAGACACAAACTTTAACCCTTGCAGTTGCTACTTGGATCTAGTCAAAAGATGCTATGGTCAGATTTAGGCCCAAAGTAGCATGATTGAAGCCACAATGCCTTAGCTGAGCTGTGAAGTTTTCCACGTGCATACAAGCTCTTAGCCTGGAGCCATAGGAATAGACTAATTTCAACCCCAGCTTATTACAGGCTAATATATGACAAATTACCTTGCTTCAGTCTTGCAGTAAGTGCAAGGTGAATTGCCATGGCTTGACTGACCCATGCAGTAGGATCCAGCTCCAGACTGTAAACACATCGTTGCAGTATAGAAACTCCTTCTTTACTCAGTGGAGACTGAGACAATGCAATCAGAAGAGTCAGGAGCATTTCAGCTGATGTAACGTCACCTTTTCCTAAATGTGAATAGGCCTGTGTTCATCTGTCTTAGCATGTTGTGCATGTTAGAGCCTCTCCAATCTCTGAGATGTCAGTTCATATCACTTGACTACGACTGGGACCGTTTTTGGAACCAGGCACTATAGATCCTGGATAAGGGTATGAAATGCCCTGAAACAGTGAGATGCAAAGTACTCTTGCAGGGTACATTCATACTGGATCTGTTTCCAAATGGCTGCATTATCAGTGCTTTGCATCACTGGGGTCAAAACTGCAAGCAGCCTTTGCTGACTCACTGGATAGAATAAATCAGAGGCATATTGAAAGAATGCAGCTTTTCATAAGATTATGCTCACACTGATCTTTCTGTGATCATTTCTGTTACAGAGAGATGATGTATTATCGCATTTTAACTCCATATCTTAGGGACAGAACTGATGTGATCCTTCATTGATAGATGGACTGCAGAGAGCCAGAGACCAAGTGCCACAAAAAGTGAGGCAAGCTAGTGGGATATGATTGCCTGTACAAATGGGATCACCTGTTTAAATGGCCCATGGTTGATTTCTGTCTCAAACCAGCTCAAATGTTTCACTGGCACAGCTCACCATCCCCAACAGACAATTTGAACATATTCAGACCCTACTTTGGAAGTTAGAAGAGTGTAATGATTCAAAGGTGGTTTGTGGTGTGTTGGTGGTGGTGAACAATGGAGAATGACCCCAGTGGTATTCAATTTCCTAGTAGAGACACAAGTATATTGGTTCTCCATAAAGTTACACATGAATTAGCACAGAGCAAGAAAATGAACTCAAATCTTGTACCTTCTAAATCCGTGCTTTAACAGCAGTTTGACATACCTGGTGACCAGATGAGAAGAAAGCAAAGCATGGCTTGTAAGGAGATGGAAGAAGCTACAGCACCTTCTCCTCTTGGATAAGATTGCAGTGGTGGTACCCAGGTTGGTGGTCATCTGTGCTGGTGAGTCAGCACAGCACAGCATGGAACAATGATGGGAGCCATCTGGGAGCCATGAGAGTGTCAGGGGAAGCTAGTATGGAAAATGTGGTGGTTGAACCTTTCCAGATATTATTTTCTAATTGAGCATTACCACTTTGTTTGCTGTCATACAGCCTTGATGGCCACAGACTTTTCCCTGGGACTTAGTGATGGGGAATCATTCTCTGAGCTTGTCATTTGTTTCCCCACAGACAATTTATAACATTTCCCCATTTAATCTGGAGAAATTCAGCTAATGTGTACATCACTGAAGAACTCTGTTGCTTCCTCACATTTGATGACTATGAGTAGAGTTCTTTAAATCTTATCCCTTAGAATAATTTGGCTGTTTGACAACTCCACTCTCTCATGGGATGAGTAAATATCAGTCTGTTCCCAGGAAGATTAACCAGTAAAATGATTGAGGGGAAAGAAAAAAAGCAACACAACAAACAACTTTTCAGCATGTTGCACTTTGACTGCCCTCCAGACTTCCCTTAGACTCTGTAGCCTTTATTTTTAAGGTGCTTTAATTCACCTACATTCATAAAATCCTGGTGTTTCTAAAAAAAGTTGAGGTATTTTTCTCACCAAAGCAGCTCATTTGAGGAAGGATTTAGCACTTTGAATAAAAATCCTTGGTCTTCTAAGGAAAGAAATGGGTAAAAATACAGGCAGTCTTTGCCTCCAACAACATAGAATGTATCTTGCTTGATTAAAGTCAAGCTCACTGCACTTGAACAGTAATGAAGTGTGGACCACCAGATAGGGATGAAAGCAATTCCTGTCCATCCACCGCAACACTGTGAACTTCGGTGAAGTCAGATTTCCCCTCAGCATTCCTGGAAGGAGGGATTTACTTCATTTCAGTGATCAGAAACTTGTGTCATTTGTCTCAGCTGCTTTTCTAGACTATCTCAGCAGTCAGAGAGACTGTGTGTTCAGAAAGTGCTTGGCCTGGGTAGGTTGAATTGCCCTTGGGAGGTGATTCTCTCCCCACTGGCTGAAGGACTGTAGTGTAGGGCAAGGATGGAGGTTCAGTCCCATGCTAGATGTTGGCACAATCAGCAGGGCTGTTTAGGTATGGAAAGAGAACTGGGAAGCAGCAAAGGCAGGGTGCCAAGGTGGCAGAGTTAAGCACAAGCCTAACCATTGCTCCTCTTTTTGTAGCCTTTTCAAGGGTTCTTTGGAACATGTCTCCACCCCACTGAATGTTGCTTCTCTCTGTGTCACAGCGAGGCCCGTATTGTCCACTTCTGCTGAGGGCACACTGGCCTTTCTCTTCCTCCATGATCTGCTTTTCAAAACCTTGGGCAACACTGGTCCTTGGGCAGGGAAAGACTGTGACCAGTCTCAGGGATCTCTTGCACACAGAAACTTTTCAGTGACTTGGTCAACTTGATGTTGTCTCACCAGCCAGGCTTCTGCTCATATGGCCCATCCGAACTCTCCTATGTGTTTAGAAGTGTGAGTCTTGGGCAGCCACTTCACTTGGCTTTAAAACCCAGCTCACTGTTGCTGGTACTAAGGAAACATGAAGCACTAGCAAAGTGGAGGGCTTCATTTTACAGACACTTGGCTTTCCTTTTGCACTTGCAGCAAAGACTCAGGATCCAGCCTTTTAAATTGAGTTTCTTAACTGCATTTCATTGTACATGGATTAAAATAGATATCTCAAATACAGTGAAGTGATCAATAGCCTCTGACTCTATAGGCTTCTGAGATCCAGTTTACATAAAAATTGCTCTACATACACCAGCTAATTCCTCCCACCAGCTGAGGACTCTTTACTTCATTACCTAAACGTGCTAATGGCATGCTCCCACTTCCCCAGTCATTTTATCCAAGGAATACAAAGATGTCTCCTTATGTTAGTGAGTTTATCAGCATGACACCCTCAGAACAAGTTTGTCAAAACAGTAAATGAGGCATGGAAAACCTAAAAGATCTACCCATATTCACCCTGTGCAAACTGGGACTGAACTGGAAATGCCACCTACCTTGTCTCTGGTTATTAGGAACTGCCTCACCTGAAGTAGCACAACTACACACAAAAGTATAGCTCTTCTGGGTTTTTTGTTTGTTTGCATTTGGTTGGTTGGTTTGGGGGGGGGGGGTTGGTGTTGGTTGGTTGGTTGGTTGGTTGGTTTTATGACAGTGCTACTAATTTTTAGAAGGATCATCTTTCATCTACTAGGTCATGTCTTTTGCAGTTGCAGCTAGCAAGGAGCTGGCACACTGGAACACCAAACTGAGTCATTTCTTCTTAGGTTTCTTCTCAGGATGACACATGTAGTTTTGCTCCTGAAATCCATAAACCAACCTGGAACTCAAGGCAGTGCCGGGCTTTGAAATTAGAGGACAGAGAGGACTTGGGCTTTCCCTCGGGATGTAAGCTTTGTGTCAGGTAGGAAATAATTTGTATGACTTCAGGAAATGCCCCAGTTTGTGAAGGAGAGGTTCAGGAGTTAAATCTGTACTTTTTGTCAATTAAATGGAGTGTGCACATCTGGCTTATTTCGAGAGGGTCAGGATCATGGATGCTACCCTTCTAGTGCAACTGATGGTTAAAACTGTACAGTCTAAACAAAACCACTCATTAACCCAGGTGATTTCTTTCTGGTCACAGCAAAGGTTTCCAGCTCAGACTGGGAGAAAGACCTGTACAACAGACATAAACCTCTCTCTGCTCATTGCCTCTCCAGCAGGGGAAAGCCCTGTCTTATCTCAAGGCAAGATCGTCAACTTCTGAATCAGATACTTGTATAGCCTGCAAACCTGCAACAAGATTCCTAATCTTCTGAAGGCAACCTGTCCTACGGTACTTAACTGTGTTTCAGTTTCCTTTGGTGGCTAGGGACCAGATTAAAAGAAATTATAGGATATTACATTTCAGAGAGTAGGTTTATGAGAGGTTTTACTCATTCACTTATTTCACATGGAAACAAGGCTCTAAGTATTGGTGATTCCAAACCATTGAGGTGTAAGGGTGCTTTTTCTGGGTACATGCATTTACCTTTATCTGAACATTAGGAAAAGTAGCATTGATATCCAAAGTGATTATGATAAATATCGGTGTAAAGTTTGTAAGGAGGTCTCTCTATGTCTGGTAATTTTCCACCAGCAGCTTCCTTGTCTGTACTGTGAAATTAAGTAAATTTGAGGTAATTTACAAAATGGGTGTGTTTAGTAAGAGGATATCTAATGGTTTCTAATAAGTCTTTCATGCAATATATATATTAATTTTGAAATGAAACAGTTATGGGGAGAAGGTAGCAAATGCCGTTTAAGAAGAAAGGGGTGTTATTTACTTCAAGTGAATTACTTTTCACGTTATTCTGCTGCATTACACAGTCACTGTTAGGCACCCAAAAAATAGCAATTATTTGCAAGAAAACTTTGCATTGAGTTAGACTGGGAGTTAATTATTGTTTAGAAATACAGGAGGGAGACTGTGACTCCTCCAGGCAGGACACATGCACCTGCAGGTCTGTATCTGTCATCAGGGATCCCCTCTGGCATGTGATGGTGGAGAACCAAAGGAAAGTCTCTGCCCTGTCTCCTCCCTTCAGTAGGACAGTGAGGCCTGAGGAACACAGATGACCTGTGGCTGTGCCACCTAAAAATGCACAAACTCTCACCTGTGAAGATGAGATGGCAGACCCTTGGTGCCATCACAGTGATGGGACCAGTGCCTTTTTTATGGGATTTAGCCCTTCCTGAAATGGTTTAGGGTTACATCTACCCCTCTCTCAGGCTGAGCAAGGACATGAAGCAATTGGTTTCACTTCAGCTTTGAGTCACTCTCTAGCCTGGGTGGCCTGGATTTGGCTTTGACTGTAGACTCACGGGATGCAAATTTAACTCTTGCACATTCAAGGATGGAGTGTTCATTTAAATGAAGAGCTGTGCTCTCTTTCCTTAACATTTTGGAGCAAACTTTCTGTTAGGAGGTGCGGGATACCAGTGCAGAAGGACCTGGAAAGGGCACTGACAGGGTGGTACCAGGATGCTGTCCCACACAGGTGTTGTCTTGCTGGTGAGGACCACCCCAGTCCTGGTCCTCCTGACCACAGGAGCAGGTCTGGCATGTGAGGTATAGTGAGCACAGCTGGTTGGGCTTATTGACTTCATTTAGGTTGTGGTGAGGCACAGGAATGCACCACAGGGACCTCCAGACAGCATTGCTCATGCAGCTTGCATGCCTTATGAAACCTTTTCCCATTTCTTGACCCTCTTTTTTATCACTGTTTCTCATGCCTGTTCTTCTCCCAAGTAAATGACCCAACCCTAGTCACTTTTGACCTTGTTGGTTGCATCCCACAGGGGCAGATGGGCTTTTCAGGAAGCATAAATCTGGAAATGGTTTCAAGCTGCCGGCTGAGGAGTAAAGCATCACCATTTTTTGATGCATGAAGCCAGACTTTGCTCACTTCAGTATTTGTCAAAGCATCTAGAAAATGACTCATTTTTTTTTTCCACTCCCTACAGAAGCCACTGTTGGACTACATCCCTGTATCTTGTGTTGGCCAGATCTTTCACAAGATTGTTTACAGCTCATTTTTAGTCTTGTTTCATGCAGTGAATCCTTGTGTTATTTCAGACAGCAGCAGGTGAAGTACAGAACAGAGGAAAAGATTAAAACTTCAGGAGGAGCACTCTGCTGCGTTGTTGCTTAGCCATGCATGTGGTACAGCTAAAAATAACAGCTAATGGAATGGGAAGCCAAGAAGATCTGTTGATTTATAATGGGTTTTTTCCTGGTTTATTGCTTGAGTGCCTTGCCCACTGAAATTTGACATTGCAGCCCAACTGCCATTAGATAATCAAACAATACTCTTTCTTACTGTACAGGCCTCTGAATTTTCTTTGCAAGACCCATTCTTTTCTAGTATCATTCAGGCAAATTAGACAGATGACTTCTAAACGAATCAAAGCATTTCATTCTCTTCCAGTGATAGTTACAACACAATATGTATAGGCTAAGGATATGTATAGTGTAAGGGATACACATTCTAATCTGACCTGGATCTAAGAAATTTGCTTTGTATGGATTTACAGCTCTTTTTTGATTTGAGGTTGTATCACTGGCCTGCATCAAGAAACTTTGAGATAATAAATGTAGGTGTTCAGGCTTTCTTTCTTTCCAGATTCAGAATTAATCCTTAAGTCTGCTTTAGAAAAGGATTTGGTACTAGTAAAAGAAAAAAAAATGTAAGACTATTTATCTCTTTGCATATTTTTTACTTTTAAAGACACAGTAGACTGTACACTGAGAAAGTAATATTTTATACGGTTTGTGGAAAATAAATCTGTTTTATCACTGCAATAAAAAAGGAGCCAGATGTTTAGAGGAACATGTTCCATATGGAAGAGGCTTAAAATTGTGGAACTTGCTAAAACCATGCAAAGCTGCAATTATGGAGAAAACAGGAAGGCAGTTTCCTCCCTGAATGTACACCATTTCCCAAGGAGGAAGCAAGCCTTTTTTCTCTGCTCTTTGTTGATTTTGAAGCAGAGAGACAACTACTAAGCCATGACCATAAAAGGCTTATGCTGGCAGTGACATCAGTGGTAAAACCACCCTTCTTCTCTCCCCACAACAACTCTAACTACACTTTTGAGAGACTTCTGCTTCCCCTATAAAAGGGTGGAGGATGCATGGATTTCTTTGTTTTGTGGCCAGGACGCTATCTAATGTAGGGGTATTGGCACTTTCACTTTTATGAACATATGTCCAGCTTTGTAGAAAGATGTGGTGCCTCTTAAATTTCCATGAAATGGAACAAAGAATCTCCTTAATTAGCTAATTTGATTTCACTTTATGACCCAAACCCACTGTGCTGAGGTGTGGCCCGCTACATTCCCAAGCATGCCTTGCTGCCTGCTCATCTAGGTGGAAGTCTGCTAGCTGACTTTAACTCACAGAGCACCCAGCACAGGTTTATTGCTTAAAATGTTGTTTAAAACAAGGAGGAACAGCATGGCACTATACTATGAAGTGCCTATGATAGCATTTACTTTTTAAGGGGGGATGAAAGCAGCCTACATGCTCCTAGAGGATCCCTTGCTTTCAGAGGACCTGCAGGCTGCTCTGCTGAGCACTCCTGAGTGAGGCAGGATGCTGATGTTGTCAGCAGTTAGTGTTTTATCCAAAAGCCCACAGCATTTTGCTCCAGGCCCTCGGCTAATTCCATGAGAAATTGAGGCTTTGAATTCCCAAAGTGCACTGAACTCGTCATCATGCTGCACTGAGTGCTGTAAAATGGGCAGTGCTGCATCTTTACCTTACCAGGTGAATCAGGCTCTTCTTAGCATAATCTGCTGTTATCTAATTTGGAAATGCCATAGGTAGGTGTGAGGAGAAGAGGAAACCCACTGAATCCTGACTCTGTAAACTGGAGTTGAATCTTGCATTTAAGAGCATGCCATGAAGCATTTGATTCCATTGTAGTTATATATTTTGAGCAAAGGAGGCAAAATATGACCTAAAGTTGTTTTTTGTGCTAATATATCCCAGGCGGCCAGTAAAAAAAATCCCAAGTTGGTTGTGCTGCAGCTGCCTTTGGTCTTTGGTTTTCTCTCTATCTTTCTAACTTTGGGGACTTTACCCTTTGCCTTGTGAATACTTGAATTACCCCTGCGTTTCCTCTATGACATTCTTGCTGGGCAGTTCAGAGTACTGTGTTTGGAAGAGGGAATATTTTCCCACTTTTAACCTATGCAGTGGATATTTTCCCTTGTGGTGGGTTCTCTCATCTTAGTTCTAGGCACTGCTTTTTCTTGATTACATGTTTTATTTCTAACCTTGAGTTTTACCTGAGTCCTTGATGGGTGTGTTTCTGTGTGCTATAGGGACCACCTTGCAAGCTGGTGACCATAAAGTGTATGTGACATTATAGCAGAGATGGGGAGATGGATGAAAGTAAGACTTGATGCTCACGCTTGAGAAGGTTTAAGTGGCTTTTTGAATCATGCAGTCACGAGGCAAGATGTCATTTCATTAGTCACCACCAGCAGCATCTGACTTTCTTCTGTCCTCCACCTGGGCCACCTGCTGGTCTCTCCTGAGGACACCAGTGAACTGAAATCTTTGGGCTCCGTGTAGGAGGACTTGGTCAATGATAAACCAGAAGACCAAATTAGGTGATTCAAGAGTCATCTTTATAATCACCAGTGCTTTCAGGAAAGGGTGATGTGGTTGTGGAAAGGGAACAATGTGAAGCATTGTAAACCTCAGCTCAATTTAACTAAGAGCATTTCTGTTTCTAGCTTGTTTTATCACACCAAACCAGCTACGTTCATGGGATTTGGAGTATGTGCTGCTGCACTGCACTGGAAGTTTTGACAGTTCTTTTAGTACCCATTAACAGGCTTAAGAGACAGGCCAGCCAGGAATCAGGATGACATCCTCAGGAGCACAGGGCTTCAAAGCAAATGGATTCCCCCTCCCTCCTCCCCCTCTCCCCTCAAAGGGCAGCACCTTGGTGATTTTGGAGTTATAGATTTTGCAGCTGCAGTGAAAAAAAAAGTGCTGCAAGTTGTAAGGAAGCAAGAAGTATTTGTGAGATCAGAGCAGAGTGATTTATGAAACAGTGAAAGCAAAAGATGTAGCAGCTTGAAATTCTCATGTACACATTTCTAGATGATAAAGCTTTTCAGTGGGGAAATAGTTTTTTAAATCCCCACCTTTTCTTCTTCCTCTGTGAGCTGACTCTCTATACTATGCAACAGAAGCAAAGGCCAGGTAAACCCATTTTCCCCTTACCCCATCATCTCTGCCTTTCCCAAATGCATATGAAAACATTATTTTTCCCTCTTCAGTATTTTAATTTTTTAATCTTTAATATAGAATTAACTATATAATTTTTATTCTTCATGTTATTTTCCAGTATTAACTTTCAGTATTCATTCCTTCAAGGATTCCTTTCATAGCCAGTGGTGGAAAAAAAGGCACAACAACTTTGACTTCATGTTGTTGAGGTTTTTTATAAAGTCCATCTTATATATCTACTGGCTGTACTAGAAATTTGGCCTCTTTTATAAGATAAAGGCTTGCCAATATTAATGTATACATGTAATACAGAATGAGTTAAAGTACCGGTCACAATTGTTATTTAAATCAGCAAGTAAAAATGTTTAATTTAAATAATCTTTTTTAGGTCTTGGTTTGCTTTGGATAATTTAGGTATTTCCCAAATGAAAAATTGAAGTCATTGTTTCACAACAGCTAAAATACATTGCAGCTAAAAATGGATTTTACACTAAAACTGAGGGGGTTTTAACAATTTAGAGGATATATAATACATACACATTGAAGCCATAGAATACCACATATATATTCAGATTTCAATACTACCTATAAGAGACAACACTGTGAAATAAGTCCATTTTTATTATTGACATTTTTTGGTAATTTTTATCAAATGTCACATGCACAGAGTCAGAATACAAAAAAACATTTAAAACACCATAATAGGTTTCATGTTATTAAGGGAATATGATAGGTAATTCAAGAATAAGTATGTCAAAACTAATCTATTAAAAAAAAAAAACTGATTTAGTGTATTAAATGATAGAAAACATTTATTTAGGGATGGGATTGGACAGATTATTTAAGGACATCTTGTCCTTCAGTTTTGAACTTGTGGGTGAAAATATCTTGTACATAGTTTTTACTCCTAAACTAGAGAGGGAAAATTGGTTTTCTGGGTTTTTTTATTTCTCAAGTGGTGTCTTAGCACTGAGTGAAGTAATTACTGAACTGAACTACGCTGAAGGAACTGAGAGGAAGAAGTGCTTTCTGCACCTGCAGAACAAGTTGCAGCTGTCAAGTGCTGGTTTATCACTTCAGCAAATTCTTGTTCCAGGTGCTCAGCAAGCGACTTCCCCGAAGCCTGTTGTTTTACTTTCTTAAAACTTCAGTAACAGCATGCTCTGCCTGAATGCTATTTGTGTTTAATTTAAATTATAGAAATAGATTGCTTCGGTCTCACATAAAAGATTTCAAGATTTTAAATGTAACATAAATATGTTTATTCTTAAAGAAAAACACACTGTATTTAAATTGGATTAAAAAAGCAACACTGTCTGAATAAAGTGACTGATAAAGGTACAAAAATCCCCAATAACCCACACATTCCCTTTAAAAAACAGAACGAAATAACATTTTTCTTAAAAATATTTTTTAGAATGTAGTCCTTTTCAGCTTAAGTCAATAGAAGGAATGTGTGAGTTACTGAATAATTTTGTATGTCCTTTATTCAGTTTATTAATACATTATTAAAATTTAAAATCCATTTTTTAAATACCCAGAGGCCTCTTGGCTATGGTTTATAGAAAAAAATGGGAAAAAAATTAAAATATTCTTATTTTGAGGAAATATATTGAGGAAATTCAGATGATAGTTTGAAGAATGTTACCCTCACTACATGTGCTGAAAGTGAGCCCTAATTTCAGATTTTTCTTTGAGTTTTTTTTCTTGTAAGAAGTCATGAACTCATCTGACTACAACAAGATCCTGCACACATGGAAGCTTGCTACCCCAGGAGGTAGCAAGCAAAGTCCGTCTAACTGGGTCCCAATATCTCATAAAGACCAGGAGTGAATCTTTAGACCAGAGTGCAGGAAATGAGATGATCATTCCCTTGAGAACATTGCCAGTTTGCAGTAGTCACCAAGGTAGTGAGACCACCTGTGAGCACCACCAAGTCAGTCCTCTGTGAACCTGTCTGTTTGCTTTTTGAACTCACTTCTTCTTTTGGTGGTAAGTTCCCACTCGGCTCTGCACACAATTCAGCTTGTGAATGAGATGGTTTAAGTGGTGTAAAATAAACACTATAAATTTCTGCTTTTCACAATGTCACTGAGAGCTTTTTGGATGCCACTGAAAAATTTGCATTAATTTTGATGGAAATCATAATACACAATCTGAGAAGGGCTTTTGACTGGGAAGACAGGTATGTAACTACTTCAACAAGCTTTGGTCACTTTGAGATTGCTGTATAGGCGATGCCTTTCTCTGAGTCTGGCTGGCAATTTTCCAGCATTATAGCAGCCTTCAGAAGCACTAATTGGCATGTGGAGCACAGAGTGCACTTTCAGAAGGACTGAAGGGTGAATTTCCCACTTTGTCATGTATGAAAGAATTATGGTGAATGAACTCTTATTCCTCAGTGCTGTGAAACACACAGACTACAGAGCAGCTCAAAGCTGAGTTTTGGACTGCAGTCTGTAATTTCCTAAAATCTGAACCTTAACCAGAGCTTTTGGTTTAGTTTTACACTCAAAGTGTGGGTCTCTTGCTCCAAGTACTGTCAACACCCAACCCAGTAAGCAAAGGCAGCAAGGAATTAGGAATCACCCAGCATTTGTAGCACAGTTAATTACTTGTATAACATACAGCGACTTCCTGAGATCTAGTGAGAAGGCCAAGTGTAGTGATGATGGCAAGGCTCCCTGTAAATCCAGCTGAGTGGAGGAATGCATTCTCTCCCTCAGATTGCTGGAGCAAGCAGAATTTTATCTGAACTGACAGACGAGACAAAACCAAAGCAACTGGAGATGCAAAAGATATATATGATCAGATTTTCTAAAGCACCTGAGGAGGCAACCTGCAGTCCTGGCTCTCCAGCCATCTCATGGGGGACCTCTCTGGGAACAGGCTATGGCCCTTGCAGTGAAACCAGGGGATGAGCAGTAGCGTGGGGACTGATGTGTGCCTAGGCTTTATCTCTGTGCGTTGTCAGGAGGGACCATGATGGTCATTCATGAGGGCTTGGAAGCCCTCCTAGAACCTCAGCTGTGACCTCTGAGACTCCGGCCTCTCACTAAAGGGAAATTATCCAAGTGTTCTAGAACTCCTGGAAAGAGTTCTGGAACATCCTGGAAGGGATGAGAAGGCAATTGGTCAGGCAGGTGAGCACACAGCCATATAAACATCATTGCACTGGAAGACCAGGTCCAAGTTGGTTTTGGATGTCCTTATCTTAGAGGCACCAACTCCATGTGCATGAAGACTAGCAGGAATAAATTTAAACAAAAAACAGAAAACAAAAAACAAAACAAAAATTACGAGCTAATATAAGAGTGAAAGGTAAGACTAATTATCCTTGTACCAAAAAGTCCCAGGTACTCACCGGAAACAACAGAGCACAAAGGAACAAAGGAAGATCAGTCTCAGAAAAAGGGAGTACATCTGTTCTTTCTGCTGAAAGGTAGAATGTGTTTTTCCAAAGGGGCCAGTAATTTGCTTTTGCTGTTATATAGCAGTGAACATTGGGAATAGCTATGGAATGGGAGTTGGTGTTGGCCAGCTGAAGTCTGAAGGCCATTTTTTTTTAGCAGCTAAGGAAAATAAGTTTTACAGTCCAGGAACAGCTCAACAGTTCCTTCTCTGAAGCATAAAACATTCACAGGAATCAGTGGGGGTCCTGGCTGAGAAGGGAGCGGAATTTGTGGTTGAGCTTGTAGCCCCATGCAACACTCTGGCATGTAATGTGCTGCAGATCTGTGGTTGGGCAGGCGAGGCCATGGATGGACTTCGTGGATCACATACAGAGCCTGAACCATGGGATGTGGTGGTCTGTACAGACTGATGCTGCTGCACTTGGTCTGGACATGCGTTCCCACGCTGCTGCCCCATAGATCTGTCCACTGAAGAGCACTGACTGATGGAAGAGCTAAGAGGTGGCCTGTAGACTCAAAAATTGTTTACCATCCATGCCTGCTTGTGGAGGGATGCCCAGATTTCAGGCACAGCCACAGGAGCTTGCACACTGACCTTACAGAGCCTGAAGAGCAAACCCACCCACTGCCTGCACGGGGAGGGGATGGAGTCCAACTCACGTCTGCTCTTGGCATCAAGCCTGCTTTTGGGGAGCAATGAGAACTCCGTCCACCTTCAACATCAGACAACCAATAAAAGACAGTGAATGTTGATTTGGAAAGGAGAAAGGAAACTAAAGACAGACTGACGGTGAACACTGAGGGGGCTCACTGGTGCTTATGGAGAGGAATGGCCCCAGCTTTTAGAGAGATGGAGGGAATTTCATGGTACCAAAAGGCACCATGGGAACCCCTGCACAGTGCATGCTGTAGGATGCAAGGATGTGGCTGGATTTCAAAAGGAGTTTGCTTTGCGGCTGTTGATGCAGTCCCTTGATTCACGATTCAGTTTTGTTTCTCTCTTGACTTGTTGTTTGAAACACATGTGCAAACTGGCCAGAGTTTTGCTTTTCATACTGTTCGAGGATGATAGGAACACAAAGTGCTGTCTCATGAGTTTTGTCGACCCGATTCCCTTCCAGAAATTTGCTCACATCTGATTTTGTTTCCTCTGCCCACTCTCTGTAGACACTGAATTTCCAGTGTCATTTGCCTCCTACACATGCTCATTAACCCATTTCCCTCCACCTCCAATCCTACAATGCCCATTTTATCCAATTAATGGTAGGAAATAAGTGGGGGTTTTATGACAAGGGTGTGAAGTTCCGTCTGACACTTTGCATCTTTCCAAAGAACAATGCTTTCTCAATAATTATGTTCAGATGACCATTAAGCTGGTGCTGCCACAGTTCTTCCTTCAGTTTTAATGAATATAATAAACAGGAATGAACTTCTGCTATCTGCAGCTGCTGCCATTGTCTCTGAACTGCACGTTGCTTCAGAGGAGTTTGTTTTAGCTTTAAACCTCTTTCAAACAATGTGCAAGAGAGTGAAAAAAAAAAAAAAAAGTTGGTGCATTTTTGTCAGCTCTCGCCTTTCCCAGATGTTTTTGGCATGAGAAATGCTGTAGGACAATTAAAAAGAAGCTTCATTTTCAGAAGTATTTGGGAAGCGAGACTCCAGTGAAGTCCCAGGGCTCTGAGAGTGCTCAGAAATTCGTCAGCTCTGGGGTGCGAAGTCTCTCCTGGATGCAAATCCCAGAATGGGAGGGTATTGAGGTAATGGAGGGCAGGCTTTTCAGTCATATTCAGATAAGGAGAAAATCCTGGCCTGACAATCTCCTTGTTTGGGAAAAATCTCTTAAGCTTTTTTTGAAATATCAGTCTACCCCAGTATTGCTTTCACCTAGGACCCTTCAAGCAGGAGTTTCAGAGAATTTTTAATAATTACCAGCACTAAGAACAGACCTGTGAGACAAAGACCTCCAGAGTCATGGTACACGATCCTTGCTCTGAGCACTAAAATTTAACTGTTTTCATCTGTATTTGTTTTCATCTCATCAGAACTTAACCCTTAGGCTGTGTATTTTGACCTTTGGGGGATTTTTATTCAATATTTATACAGAACCATTGCTGCATATACTACCTTTAGTCACCATAGCCAAGTTAAATTGTTCTTCCCTAAATATTTTATTTCAGATGCTGGTATCTGTTGGAGTTCTGAAAAGTTCTGAACACTGGAAACATTTAGTTTAAAATTATTATTATTATTATTATTATTATTATTATTATTATTATTATTATTATTATTATTATTATTATTATGTACATAGAGCTTTTGCAGCGTTGTGATTAAGGTTGTGTCAGCAAGAAACATTTAAAAGCCATGTTTAGGGACTTATAACTTGCTGAAGAAATTCACTTGGGGATAAAAGTTGGCTTTGCAAGCAGTTCTGTGGGAGTTAGCCAATATCTTTGAATTTTTTGGCTTCTCTTGGCTTTGAGTCACAATGTGACTGAAACATGAGTTTCTTATTTTCTTTGCTTAAAAACTGATCTGTTGTCTTCCCATCCTAATATAAGGTAGCCCCAATTGTTAATGCTTGACCTAAAAATAGTTATATGCTTCTTATTCAGGGGCAGAAAGTTGGTGAATTGCAGCCAGATTAACTGAATAACCAAATCCACATTGTGCACTGCTTCTCAGTCTCGTTTCTCATGAAGGTGGCTGACACATCTCTTTGCCTGACAGTTTGTAATACCATTTCTGCAGGACTGACCATGAACATGGTGAGGTGCTTCGAGATTTAATAATTCCCTGAAGGGGCAGCATACATGCATAGTGTTATTTGTCTTGCACATGCATGTCAGATAAAAATCCAAATGGTTTCAACTCCAAATGGAAAGCTTAGGTGATGACTGTTACTTTGTTGATTTGCACAATTGGTGGTTTTGGGGTTTTTTCCCCACTTTTATGTCTAATGGCTTAAAAACACTCTGAAGCCTCTTTCCTCTGAGACTTCTCAAGGGTTATATTAAGGCTTGCACAGCCTGGGAGGCAGATTCTCAAATCATGGGGTTTTGTGAAATAAATGTCAATATTATACCTTGAGCAGGTAGCTGGTCACTGTTGTGCTACGCACGCTATTGTAGGGCTGTACTTACAGCCAAGTTACCACTGCGGTGTTGTCATTTGGAAACCTCACACCTTTTTTGTTTAGCACTATCATGAAAGCAAGTACTGATTAGGAATATATAAAGTTACTTAATTTCCCTTCGTGGAGGCATTTGAAATATCTTCGTATTTTGATGAGCAGGTGTTCAGAGGAGTATGCAGTCCTCTTGTGGTAACAAGGAGATTTCAGATTTACCCAAAAAACCCTGCAGCATCCTCTGCCAGCTTATACAGTTCTTTTTCTTACAGCTCAGACTCAGCCCCAGCCCTGCTATGGCAGCAAGCTTGGGATTGAACAGTCACCTTTTCAGGAAACCACCAGCTGTGTGCTCAGGAAACTGAGCTCACATCATCGGTTGTGGCTGTTCTTCGATCGGATCCCATGAAAATTGCTTTTGGGTTATGTAAGTTCTGTGATAGTTATTTGAAGGACTCCTGCTCCTACTTATCATAGGCCAAGGTTTTAGTGCTCCTACTTATCATAGGCCAAGGTTTTAGTGATCCAAAGTGGAAGTCTGGAATTGGGAAGAAGTCTCTTGAGGGGAGACCTTGTCTTTAGGGAACAACTTGTCTTTTCTTCATGAGAACCAGTAGAGATGGGAAGGAGATTTGGAGGACATGGCTGGAGGAGGAGTTAGGAAGGCTACACTTCCCAAAGAGGAAGATGCCAGGGAAGCTGCTGCAGAAGGAGGGGCTCACTTGAGCCTTCACAAACAGCTCCAGAAGTTTTAGCCTGTAGTGAGATTGGATGAGGCTTCAGCAGTTGCCAAGCCCCAGAGAGAACACTTTCTGCTGCTTTTAGATTTTGCTTAAATGAAAATACATCTTTAAAGACTAACAGCCTTTATGCTCTAGCACTATCTATGATATCAAAACCCAGCATTCTAGAAATAATGACCTGTCCTGCCTTCCCCAGCTCCATTTGCTGATGTTGTTGGTAGACAGTCCTCTCTTCCCAAGCTGAAGAACACCAGTCTCCTTCCCTTCTATCCACTCCATTGCCCTTTGTGTATATTCATGTCTGTTCACTTCTCCTGTCCTGCCTGCAGCTTCCTCCACATGTGGGGTAACGAAATGGCTTCACGGGTTAGAGAAATGTCACCTTTCAAAAGTAATCCATGACCCTGTGCTGGCTGTTCAGCTGGGGTTTCACGCAACACCACTCCTTGTGCTTGTGGGAGGGACTTAACACGGGCAGCATAAGGGCTTAGCGTTGCTCTCAGCTCCACCAAGCTTCAGGTCACCATAATCATTTGCTGGCATTTTGCAGGCCACAGGCATACTCCCAGTTTAACATGGACAGGTTCCCATGGGAGGTTGGAGATATGTGGGGGTTTCAAGGCAGCACATGGTGTCTGTGAAAAGAGGGGAACATAAAACACATGGAGGTTGCCACCGCAACTTCTTCCTTCTCTGACACTGGGGCGGAGGAAGAGGTGCCTCTCAGAGCTAGGAAAGACAAAACTGTGGAGTGACCTGGCAGGCTCATGCCCATCACTTTCAGCCTGGCCACCACAGCTCTTACCTCAGCACCAGGGAAGGGTGTGGAGCTGGCCCAGACGTTGGTGCAGAGGGTTGAGAGGGACCAGCTGAGGTAGCTCATGAAAACTTAAACTCATCCTGTGCTGTTTGGTGAAATGTTTCCCCATGGCTGTTTCCTGGGCTTTTAAGAGAAGGCAGGCAACAGTATTCGGTACCCACTAATTAAATGCAGTTTGAACTGTGTTGTTTGTGGTAATGTAGTGAAAATATGGCCCCTGCTGTGACATCTGCAGCCAGACAAGTGACACCACCCAGCCTCTGGTCAAAGCCTATGTTTTCAATTCAGCAAGTAACAGCTAAAACACTGTAAAGACCTCAGAAAGACAGAGACGAATGAAAGATGAATGCCTATTATTTCCATAAGATATTAAACAGGGCTGAAAAATGCATTTTTTCTTTTTTCCAGAAAGGTGCTTTATGGACATTAAATATTCTTTGGGATTTCTTAATATTATGTGTTTTGAGAGAAAGGATTTTGCTATTCTGTTGAGTAGTTCCAGTGTTTACAAAGAGGAAAGAAGCTTCCTCATAGAAATTAGAAGATCTAAAGATTTGGAAGTCATTTGTTTTGTGGTATATGAGGTCTTCTTCCTAATGCACATGTTGCTTAATTTAAAAAAGCCAGCATAAGCCTTGCACATAACTCACTAAGATGTTAGAAAATGTAATTGAGGCTCACAAGTTAATTTTTTATTTTTTCTAGAGGCAATGGTGCCACCTCCAAAAGCACAGCTGAGAGGATCTCAGGTTCCTACACTCCCAAAATGGAGGTCAATGCTGAAAAGAATGGAGATTTCATGAGTGTTGCAAAAATATCAGAGGAAGTGGAATGACCTTCCCCACTGCTCAAGCTTAGATGAGTTTCTCCATGAGCTTTTAGAACTGTAAAACAGCTGTAGATGTCTGGCTGAGAATGGTAATGCAACCAAATGGAAGGCATGCCATGTAGTGAAATCATACACTCGGTAAATGGGAGATCTATAAATAGTTTTTTTAAGACCTAAGAATTATTAAAGGAGAACGTATACCTGGATATGTGCTCCTTCAAGAGCTCCAGCTGCTCAATAGCTTGTTTTGGACTATAGCACAGAACCAGAGGCAGTACATTTTACAGATGTGCCTTCACCCTTTGCAAACACACTGCTAGAGGTCACTGAAGAATGTTGCCAGCATACAGCCAGGATGCTGTGTGTTGTAGGTTTCCATATGAGGCTGCTGCCAAGACAAGACACTCAGTCTGTTGGCTTAGAGCATAGCTACCTCCCAGGTTCATCCACGGAGGTCTGTGCTTCTCAGTGTGCTGGCAAGGTGGCAGCTGCCACAGAAATGCCTGTCACCCACTCAGGTAACAGGCTGACCACTTTTCCTAACATTAATGTTAATGTCCCTCTCTCCCACCCGGAGTATGATGTGGGGCAGAGCAGTGGCGCTGTCTCGCAGCCGCTGTGGTGGAGCGCGTTCCAGCATTGTTCGGTGCTGAAAGCTGCCTCCAATTAGCCCAGCTGCACCTCCTTATTAGGA
Organism: Corvus brachyrhynchos; assembly: GCF_000691975.1. Taxonomy (NCBI): domain Eukaryota; kingdom Metazoa; phylum Chordata; class Aves; order Passeriformes; family Corvidae; genus Corvus; species Corvus brachyrhynchos. The sequence goes on along the minus strand of NW_008238833.1, from coordinate 1,094,304 downwards.
GCGAAGAGCCAGCTGCCAGTCAACGTGATGCTAACCACAGCATCCCGCCTGCCACCAGCCAGAGAATTTGGTGTGTCCTGGCCACATCAGCTCCACAGCCAATTGGAACCCCCTTCCACCAGATTTAACCTCCTCCAGTCTACATCTGCAATGAGGTTTAATTTCCTAAAGGTGTAGAGAGCTGCTAGGATTAAGAGGTCTTTAGTCAAATGTTGTTGAAGGGGTTCTAGGTGCCAGCTGGCACGGAGCTTTTGTAAAGACCCAGTCTGAAGGAGCCAATGCAGTCCAGACTAGAAGAGTAAAGCACCTCTTAGGGTGCAGTTGCCTATTTACATTGCAGATTCCCAGACCTTTTTGAAGCCTGGTCCTATATGCCTGAGGGATATCATTCATTACACCTGTCTGACCTACCAGAAATGGGTGGAGAGCAGCAAAACTGGGCACTGTCACCCATTGAGCCACTCAGGTTAAATCCAAGCTGGGCTGTGCACCAGCACCACCAGCTCCCTGCCCTTACATTAGTGTCAGATGAAGTCCAGGGTAGCTGAACACCCTGTGCTGAGCAGGGGGAAGGGCCTGGTTGTAGGGCAGGCACACCAGTGCTGCTCCAGAGCCTCAGCCCTTGACTCGGGGGCTCTGCACACAGACGGCTGTGTTCTATTACCCCTGCACAAATTATCAGAGTTATGAGTCAAAGCTGAAAGGTCCTTTCGCAAATGGAACTTCAGCCCCTACAGCACTCCATAGCTTTTGTAATGTTGAACTCAGGCCGATTGGCTGGCTCTCACAAAAGGGGCCTTGCTCCCCTTGCACATGAGCTGGCTTCCTCACAGAGCACAGCGAGCAGGGATGCTCCCATCACAGCATGCACCAACAGCTCCCTCACTGGAAAACTCATCTGAAAGCAGGAGCAAAATGCTGCTGGCGGGTACTACTGGAGAAATAGCTCAGTTGTGCACCTCCACTAGGCATTGGCTGGACCCTTTCAAGGAAATAAATGTTAGCAGCAGCATTCAACCTATGGGTTCCTTACCTAGAAAGGTCCTGCCACAAGACTGTCCCACAGCCTGGCTTTATCTTCTGCAAGAGCCATGCTAAGTCCCTGGAGAGGTACTCGGGAGTTCAGCATTCAGGCAGGGCTCGGCATCCAAATCTACAGCAAGCTGGAAAGCACATGAAACCAAATTACTCAGATTTTCCCATCTGTGCACATGTGCTTAGCTGGTTTTAAATTATCAGTGTAAAGGCCTAGTAGCTTCGTAATGTACACACAGAAAGATTCCCACAGATTTTTCCTTTCTTTTTCCTTTTTTTTACCCTTTTTTTTTTTTTATTGAAGCCAGCTGAGTAAATTCATAGGAAGTTGTAACAGGACAAGTGAAATGTATACCCACATTCCCTGGGAATCCAAATGCCTTTAACACATACTGTATTTAATGTGAAATTTATTTTAGAAGATACCAGAACAGCATAACTTTTCCATCAGTGTGTTTTAAAGCTATCACTTTTGAATGAAATAAGGTAACAAGGAAAAAAAGAAAACGTGGAAATCCCAGAACTTGATACCCCTCTCCCACATTCTAAGAGAAGAGATTAACTTCTCCATTTTTCCGGGTCACTTTCAAATTTTTAACTAATTACAGAATAGCTTTAAAATGCAGCCCCAATTTAAACTACCGTGAGTGAGAAGCAGCTGGAATGACATTTAACTGTGGAGTTGTTGAGTGTTGTCTTGCACTTATTCTCTATTTTGTCTCAGAAGTTTTTGCAATCCCATATAAGTTAAATGAAAACTATTTCTGGCTGTGGCAGGAAAGTGATATCTGAGCAGCACATGAGCAGGGGCCATGCAGGTTGCTGGGGGAGCCCTCTGATAACCTGTGGAGTGATGAAGCCACTGAAGAACAATGTCCATGCTGATTCCTTGGGCTGAGCAGACCTGCTGTCGGTCCCAGCAGACACATCCATCTGCGTGGTCACACTGCTGAGCAGCCTGGTGGTCAGCAGCAGCTTGCCACTCCCAGCGTTGGAGAGGCAATGGTACCAGGGCATCCTTCACCCAATTCCTACCCTGGTTCCACTGCCTTTTATATTTACTGTGAGCTAGACCTCCAGCTCACTTGAGTCAGGGGCTGATTTATGCTATCTGAGAGATCTGAAGGTCTCCACAGCCAGTTCCTCGTTTGTAAAATAAACTGAGCTGAGCTTAATGAGATTTTGTGCAATGACTTTAGTGAGCTCTGTATTGGATGCAGTAACATTTAGACTGCAGCAGTGAGGGCTGATGCAACTGGGCAGGCCACCCATTCATGTAGAGGTGGGGAGGTGGTCCCTGATTGGAGAAACAACCAGAAAAAAGAGCATCTCCTTGGGGCTGGCCCTGCCTGCTCATACAGCTTGTGGTGCAGGATAAATGGTCAAAAGGGCATGATCCTTCTTCTCTTTAAGTCAATGTGATATCCTGCACCTGGAAATGAGTCTGGGTTTTCCAGGAGCAAATAGTTTTGGCATCCATTCTGAAATTAAATGACTTGTAACTCAGCAACATGATAGCTGTGTAAATGTAGATGCCACTTAATACTGCATGAGCTGCTTCTGCAATGTTTTGCCCATGAATTTGCTTGCTGCTGAGCTGTAAGGAATTCCATGCCTGAATAAAGTCTACAGGGCTGGGCTTCAGGTGTTTGTTTGGTGGGATGACACATTCCCAAAAGTGCATGTACAACAGAGGTACTTGTCCCAGTTCATGCAGGCAGCTAGACAGGATCTTGCTCGGCTCCCAACTCCTTCCTCCACTAACTGGAGCAGGAACGAACTTTAGCAGAGCTGAGTTCAGGCTTCGAGCCCTGGATCTCTTCAGCAAACATAGCTTTAGTTGGCATGTTCAGCAAACACAGATCTGACCCCTTCTCCCACACCTTGTCCTTCATCAATGCTGTTGCTTGTTGTGAAGCCTGATTTTGAAATCACCCCTGATTTCCAAATGAACTCAGTCCCAGCATGCTGACCATCAGACACATCTAGCAAGGATACCCTGCTGCCTTCTGAAAACAAATACCCTTAAATGAAGAGGAGACAAGGCAATGACACAAAGGCTTTAACTTAAAAACTGTTTCTTTGCAGTAGTTGAGGTTCATTTCTGGAGGCTAAGATACTTTGTTCGTGATTGCAGTTAAGAGTCCAGGTTATGGGGATCTGTCCCACAGATATATGCTCTGGTGTTGTATGGCTGTGAGTTTCCTCAGAGGCTCGGAGAACTGGTCCTTCTGCTTCCACAGAGGCTCCCATGCTTTGGTTGTTCAGCAGAGTGTGAGGTCTCCCTGCACAGCCACACTGATGGCCGTGCACAGAATAACACTGCTGTTCATTTAATTATGAGTTTTGTTCACTTGGGCAACTTGTGATGGGCGTTGGCATTGGCTGTGTTCTGTGTGTAAGGAAGGGATGAAGATGTGAACCAGTAGCAAGGCTTGCAGTAATGTGATTTTCCAGCAGTACCAATCATCTGTTCTCTTTGGCTTTACCCCTATGACAACTCTTTGCACAATGCCCATGCCCTCTTCTTTCCACACTCACTACTGGTTGGGTTTGCTACACTATATTCCTGGCTCCAAGATCCATGTGGGACTTTCATCTTGGGTGAGGGAGCTCAGCATCAGGCTGGGTCAGAGGAAAACACAGGAAATGGTGCTTTTCTGTTGGAATTTGCTGGCTCAGCAAAGCTGAGCAGCCTCAAAGAGACACTTTGATTTCGACATGGTTCTGCTGGAATGTGGTGGGCTCACTGCCTTCTCCCCTTTCATTCCCCCACTTTACCAGCAGAACTGACAGAACCAGCTCTCCTAGGCTATCTGAGTCCACGAATCCCAGCTGGTCCCACAGCCCACCTTCATCTCCTGGAGCATTTTGAAAAGTGTGTACTTTGCTTCTAAATCCCTTATGAAAGTCCAAAGAGTGAAATCCTGCCCAAGGCTGCCCAGCTCCTCTCCGCACTACGCGGGGTGGGGCCCTTCCCCTCTGACGCGTGGGCTCAGCCCAGCTTTCAGAGGCTTTGTGCCCCGGAGGGGCAGAGGTTTGGCAGGACTCAAATGCTGCTCAGCGCCTCCGGCTCTCACACAGCCAACATGACAGCCCTAATCACGCTGAGAGTCTGACAGGGGCCTAGACCTCCCCAAAGGGGGGCAGCTGTAGGTACAATCAGGGAATGCTGGCTCCTTCCTTCCCCCACATCTTCTCTTGCTGATTCCTCAGCCACTCTTGCAAACACTGCTCCAGAGGGTTTTTTCTTCTCCTCATGGAAATTATGGTGGCTACAGCCTCTCCCTTTTGGAAATAAGAAAAATTTGGGTGTTGGGAGCATGTGCCTCTCCTGTCCTCTGCAAGGGAGCCCTGAATCTTGGAAAAAGTTCTTCTCCCCACTCTCTCCCTAAACAAGGGGAGACGATCAGGATCTTTCAGGAGTGGTAAAGTGGTCTAAATGACCTCAGTTTGGTGGCTATTGTCCCCTTTTATTTTTCCTCTTTTAAAGAGGTCACCCATCACCCCAGTGTCTGAGTGTGCATCCTTGAGAGAAACCATCTGGGGTGCCTGCTATCCCACCAAATAGAAGTACCTGGTCATGTTCATCCCAGGAACAGAGTACTGGATTTTGCTTTTAGAGATTTGCTTTTCATGCAGTATTTTCATCCCCTTGTCAAATGCTCAGAACTAAGAAGGCCACAGGGCTTATTATATTGGCTATATGCAGGCAGCATTCCGGCTTCCCAGCAGAGCTCTGTCAGTGTGGTTCAGGCCTGACCATAACTCCCCTGAGCTAAATCTGTCATTTACGCTTAGTTTTCTATCCATGAAAAATATTTATTGGGGCTTGAGTTAAAGTTGCCAAATGAAGCCTTTGTCTGGTAGTTAAGGGAGCTTCCTAGGATGCAAACAGAGGTATTCATCCCAATACACTCACAGCATTCAATAAAATAAAATCTCTCCTAATACTTCAGAGGAGCTGAAATCCTCAGGTGCTCCTTGTCTAGCTTAATAATGTTATCACTGAGTTTCCTTGGCTTGTCTTCTTGAAGTGAAACATGCCAAAATGCTAATGACAAGGGATTTTTAAAGAGTCAGTGATTTGTTATGCTGGAAAATGGATGAGTGTGGAAGACAACGGTTTTGGAAAGCTCACACAGATTGCCAACCTCCCTCAAAGTTTTAGCTGAGACCTTGTAAAAATGGACTGTCAAGGTTATCAGCTCACGGACAATAAACAGTTGAGGAATGCAAGGTTTTGTGGGGAAGATACAGCTCTAAAATATTTGCTGGGAAGACACTGGAGGAGGTTAGGTTTGGAACCTTCCAAAGATAAGCAGCCATAGCAATATTTATTGTTTACATGTAACTACCATCCTTCTGTCTTTTACAAGGGAAGAATCATTTTGCAAGAATTTGAAACAAAAAGCTCATACATAGATGGTTCTGATTAGGGACTCGGAGAAAATGCTGCACATTTAAGGTTGCAACCAAAATCTGGCCCAAACCAAGATAGTCCAGTGTGTTTGTTTCTCTAAGGGTGTTAATCTTTGATGAACCTTGCTTGGGTGGTAAATTGTTGCCTCAGCCATCCACCCCACTGCTCTGGGGAGGTTGTCCTGCCTGGGAGACAAGTCTGCAGAAGGGAAGGTCTTCTCCCACTCCTGTCCCCAGTACCCTGACAAGGGTGAGCTCAGCCCACAGTAGCAGACAGTGAGGTAGGTGGCCAAGGCACTGACCCACATTCCCCTCCATCAGCTGGTAGAGGGAAGGGATGGGCTGCCAGCAAGATGCCTCTCTTGCACCACCCCAGCAAGATTCTCCAGAGCTCATCTGCCAAAGCCCTTGGTGCCTGAGGTTCACTGTATAAAAAGGATTCCAGAGATTTCTACCTTAAAACGATTTTATTTCAACCCTTGTAAAGCTATACTTTGTCTATCAAAACCCCTTTAAGAACATGCAGAGATATGGGGTGTTTTTTCTCCTTTCTGTCTTTTGCTTTGTGACATGTTTGTTCTGAGATCACCTCCTAGGCATCTTCTATTAAAATACATGTGACAAGCACCAGATCCACTTTCACGCAGCTGTGCAGTATGTTATTTTTCATGCTAATGCACTGTAACAATTCTACTGAGTGCAGTTATCTAGAGATCAAATTCGCCACATGTGCTCTGTGTTTTTTGGCTACCAGGTCAAGAGCAACAGGGAGAAGGAAATGATGCTTGTGTGTTAACTGTTCGTGTTGCCTTCATGAAACATGGGCTTAATTTTCAGGCAGTCAGAGGAACTTTTGCTTTGCCCCACTTGCCCTCTAAGTTTTTTGGTTTTTTCTGTCAGCACAGCTGACTGCTTCATTGAGATTTAAGGCCAAACAGACTGTTATTACATGAGACAGAGTCACTGTCTGCCACCAGGAGATGATTTAATGTTATGTGATACACAACCTTACTCTACACCCCCCTACTGTTTTCCACACAAAAATCATTCTCCAACTTGCTTTGCTGTCAGGTTTCACCTAGGAGAAAATTTGAGTCACTAACTACAGCAATGACAGCAACCAGAAGTAATGATTAAAGACCTCCTTGTCATTGTTGTGCCAGATACTTGTGGGTGAAAGGGGCTTATGAAGACACATTCAAACCTTATTTACCCCCAGCCCAGCAGCCGAATTCTGCCTTAGATAAGATGCATGCAGTACACAGCAGGACTGCACACAGAAGTTGCTAAACGTAGCCCAAATCTCAAGCTATGCTATTAAAACAAGGAGGAAAGACTAGCTTTGGTGAAATGCTAGATATCAGCATGGTTAGAGTTATGCTTCCAAATTGCTCCTAAAAATGAGGAGCTTTTAGGGTTTCAAAAAGGACTCAAAGCAACAACATACAAGCAGTGCAGCCTATCTCATACAAAATCTCTCTAACATCCATTGCTTTCTTTGTTGCTAAAACCTTTGAGCTAAAACCTACCACCATGTCTGATGTCCTTGCTCCGTTGCTCCATAGCTCACCTGGATAGGAACCAAAGTTGCACTTCCTTAGGGTGAGAGGTTTGAAGTGTTATTCACCAGTTTTGGCCTTTAAAGTGGAATCATTTCTTCCCAGAGCCTGTTCCATTGCCTTCTTCGAGGACAAGGGCATCTGCAAACCATCTCCACCTTCTGGAGAGTAATTTATCTTTTGCAGCTACCATTGCTCTGTTATCTCTTCAGGTACCAGAAGAGACCTTATTTCTTTCTGTTTCTTCATTTTCTTGTGGTCTCAGATTGATACACCAAAGCAGTGGTAACAATTTCCCAGACTTCTCTATGACTACGGATTGCTGAGTGTACAAGAAGGTGCCTTTTCAGTTTACACTTGATAAAAAATCATGTCTCATCCATAAGTTAATTATTAGAGAATGTCACAATAATAAACTTTGACTTCTTAACCTTTTCCAGAAATGATGCCAAGACTAAATCCTGAGGCTGCTTTCTAGCTACTGATTAGTAGCTAGAAATCTGACCTTTTCTGTCTGTGTAGAAAACAGAGGAAGTGATGCAGTTCTCCATGCTGCTAAAGTCAGCTTGATTACAGCTCCATCTTTCTTTCCAAGCAACATTAGCCCTTGGGTCTTTTGGTCTGTCTCCCTTTTTTGTTCTGAAGAAAGACACGGACCTGAGCTAGACTTGGAAAAACTTCAGAACATCACTACTGCTCACAAATTAGTTAAACTTCATCTTTGCCTCTGCTCAGTTCTTACCAACTGCCTGCTCATTGCTGTTATGTCTGACCACCTTTGAGTAGTGTGTTGTGCAATACATGTCCCTTGGACACATGTTGTTTGTTCTGCCAGCCTCTTCCAGGAGAGCAACATCAGTGCTTGAGAGCTCAGAAGGGAGTTTAATTACATGTTTGTTAAATGAACATGCCAATACGTACCCTAATCATCCTTTCAAGGTAAGGTTGAAGAGTGGCATTCTGCCTGTGGAGCAGACAGTGGTGGGGTCTTTGATATTCAGTGATTGTTGGGGAGATTTGTACCACCCTATGGACCTGGAGTACATGCTGTCTCCTGCCCAGATGTGAAAGGAACCATGCCTTGCAGAGGAATAAAGTTGTCAGAAGGACTCAGTTTCACCCCAAGACTCACACTCCATGTAAAACTGCTCTGCAGTGCAGAGCTGGCAGCAGCAACTGTGCTGAAGACCTTTGTTTATCACATTGTTGTGCTCTCATGATTACTCAGCCTCAAAATTATGTGTTCTTCAGGAGTGATGGGGTTTGGGACTGTCAGTCAAAATTTATAATAAGTGATGTTGTTTTTATCCCACTTCAGCTAATGCTAGTGAGGATGCTCCAAAAATTGTTGTTTGTCACCTATGTTTTACAGTTTAAAGGTGATCTCGTTAAGCTATTATCCCCCTGCCACTGTTGCAGAAACAGTGTCTTCTTTTTAAGATGTTCAGGGTCATCTGCTTAGCATTGAGCTGATGACAGCCTTGTATTTGTGGCTGGAGGTTGCCTGGAACTTAACCCCTCCCTTTTTAGCTTGTAGTGTGCCTTGTCAAAGCCTCTTCTGGGAGGTGGTGAGGTGATACAGTGGTGCTTGGTGGGCCTCTGCCGGGGAGGATGAAAGATCAGGGCTGTCTTGCCCAACATCAGTTTCTGTAGGCTGAGGTTTGCAAAAATCAAGGTGCTGACAGAAAAAGTCCTGGTGAAATTCACTGCAAAAATGAAAGCATCTTCCCCTTGCAGCTCTCTGCTGACTCTTGTCTCAGGATTACCAGCCTTGGCTCAGCACTGGCAGGAGCCCCCCCTGGAGCCTCTGCCTCATGGCTTCCTCCATGCACTATTCATCTTTGCTCTGTCCTTTAGGCTGAACACTCCTCCTGTGGTCCTGTCTGCAGCTTTGGGGCAGACACAGTAGTTTGTGGCTGAGGACTAAGGAAAGCTGGTGGCAACGTCTTGAAACTCCTGCTGCCACGTGCTGAGTGGCTGTGAGTCAAAGCCTCTTGGCTCTGGAATTGCACTCAACTGCACCTTGGGGAGCAGTGTGATCTCACAGAGTGCTGAGCAGCAACCCCCAACATCCATGGAAACTTGTGGGGTTAGCGTTTATCTGCAGCAAAGCAAAAGGGAACAGAGGCCGCTCTCTGAGTGCCACAAATGTGAAACTACTCACCAATTTTCAGAATGTAATTACTTCTCAGTTAATCAAGACCCTTGAAAAGGCTCTGCACACGTTTTACAGGCATATCTGATGAAGTGATTTTTGTGTTAACAACATTTATTTTTGGTCCTTAACATGTTTAGATTGTAAGCAAACCCTTAGATGCTATACAAAATGATAGCAATTTATGGTAAACCTTTGGAATTAAGACCCAAACCAGTTTTGCACTAGAGGCATGATGGATTAATCACCATTTGGTTCTGCATATAAGCAAAAAGTCTTTTAAGTCAGTTCTGTGCAGCAGAGGAAGTCAGTGGAGCTTTGCCTGTAACGTGAGTAATGAATCTTGGCTGGGATGAGCATTTTGGAGTCACAGTTCTGCACAAATTCAAATCCCAGAAGGAAGTACGGTAGCATGAAGACCTGCAAATAATGGATTACAGTAATCCCACCAGGAAGTGATAATGGCATGTATAAATATTTGCCTTAGTTGATTGCAAATTATATCCTCCTAAAAGATGTTTGTCACTGTCGTTAGTCGTTAGTATTTTCTAAGTGCTTTACCAGCTGTTGGGTCATGCTTAATGAGGACTCCATCTCTACCAAGCATGACCAAGTGTCTGGATGGGATGGGATTCGTTTTCCTATGTGTTTTTATTCTACTGATTACCATATAATTATATAACAGTTTGGGTTGGAAGGGTCCTTAAAGATCATCTGGTTCCAACCCCTCTGCCGTGGGCAGCACCACCTTCTACTAGACCAGGTTGCTCAAAGGCCCATCCAACAAACCAAAAGCCTGTGGTGTCAATCTGGAGTATTTTTCTGAACATCACAGAGTGTGCAAACCACGTGACCATGGAGTGAAATTGTGGCCATACAGAAGTCTACATCTAACCAGAAGGTGAAATGAGATTGGATTCATATACAAAAGAAAGGAATTCTGTTGCCCCATGCACTACCACCCCATTTTTAGTGGCCTGAGCTTTGCAGAGGCCTGGCTGAAGGTGGGGATGGCTCTGATGAGTGGGAACAACTGTACCAGCAAAAAGCACTGGCAATTTCCCAATCAGACTCCTATCAAGCCTGCTAACTCACAGCCTTTTATATCTTGCAGATTCCAAGAGGAGTTAAGTCTTCATTGTCAGTCTAGTGAAGAAAGTTGAAACTCAGCTGAAGTTTTAAATCAAAAAAGAAATATCCAAGAGTCTTCAACAGAGGCAGCAGACTAGGAGAGAAAGGGATTTAGAAGCACAGCCAGAAATCAATGAAGCTTTTATGCCATCCCTCCTCATTTATCTATAAATCCCATTCTTTCAGCTATTTAGATGTTATCTCCACACAGAAGCTGAATTAGGTTAATTTTGTAAACCAATTTAGGAAAGCTAGTGCAAAGCCCTGTAGAGATACCCATATTTTGGTTTAAGAGTGTCTGCAGAGGGTAAGCTGGCACCTGAGACGAAACCTCAGTTAAAGTGGTACTGCTTGGGCTTGTCTGCATGGAAGATAGAGTGAAATAACTAAAATGTGAATTTAAAGTGTTTGAGGTAAAACCTATTAAACTCATGTGTAGATGCTTTTATTCATGCATAAAGGAGCTTTTAGTTTGCTTGATTCAGTGTTAAAACAAGTTAGTTACTTTATTTCAGAATTAAACCTTCCATATTAGTATTTAATGTCCTTTAACTAATCTACTTGAAATCCATGTCTGTAATTTCGCTTTGTTTCCAGTGTATACAAACCCTTTGTGTGTAGTCCAGTTCAGGTTTGCTGGAAGAGGAAGGCAGAAAAATAACCTCACTAAGCTATGTGAAAATTAGTTATAAATTTTTCAGTAAAAGGAAGTATAAGCCCCAGGTAGCCTCAAAGCATCAGTCAGCTGGGTTCTCTCAACCTATCAGTTTATACCACTTGCAGATCAATCCCTTTGCCTGTAGTTTACAATGCTGTTTTTGCATTAGTCCCTGCTGGGGATGAGTTCCAAGCATCAGAAAAGCATTTCTGTTGTGCTAAGTATACAGCATTTCTTGTCTTCTCCCACATTCAGGGGAAGTTGAGGGCAGATTTGCTGTCAAGGTAGCAACTTGTAACCTGCCTCATGCTCCTGAGAGGGCTGTATTTTTTCCTGCTCCCTCTCAGGCAGGAGTTGTGTCTGATTCCTGCTCAGAGCTGTTAATGGTTGCACAGGGGCTCTTCTGCTCGGCAAACTTTTGCTTTCACCAGGTTCTCAATGACAGGATGTGGTTTGCTGTGTAAATGTAAAGGAGAGAGGAGGATCTGGCCCTGTAGGCTTTCAACTCAATTCTAAAATACTCCAGGGTCTTTGGCTGTGCAGTTTATCTGGCTTTTTTTGCTACTGTCATTTCTTAGTGTGGTGATGACTGAATGCTCATCAGAACATTTCCTACTGCCTAGAAATTAACTTGCTAATTCAGGGGAACATACAGTTACCGAAACATCCTCTCCATGACAGTGACTACTGGAGGTATTACAGGAAAAGGTGCAAACAAACAGACTGAATAACCTTCAGAGGAGACAGTTGTGAATGAGCCTGCCAGAGGTCCTCGTTTTGAGTGCTTAAACACATACCCACATTTATTCACATTGTAGTGCCACAGCAGAATTAGACCACTGAATCAGTAGCTATAGAAGATGCCACATTCAGAGATACAAGACTCTGATTCTCTTCTTCTTTAGAATTCAGAGGAGCAAGAATTAAAAGATAAGAAATAAAAGCTGGTTGAGAGGGGATTCAGGTCAGCATTTGGTGTTCTTGTTCTTGTGACAGGCACCAAACTTGTTTGAAGACCACAAATGAAAACTGATGCTCATATTCCTGATTTATTTTCCCTCCTGTGGGCTGCAATTGTATGCCTGCATTTGTCTCAAGATTATCAGCACAAAAATGGGTATAATTTTAAAATCTCCAAAGCATGTAAAAATAGCCAGGTTTTGGCTTTCCTTACCTCTCTCGTTCACTGTTTCCTTTTCTCTGGTTTCTGGTTTTCATGCTCTACTGTCTTCGTGGTACTCTGAGCACCTTGAGCCATGGCATTAGCCTGCCTTCCTTCCTTCCTTCCTTCCTTCCTTCCTTCCTTCCTTCCTTCCTTCCTTCCTTCCTTCCTTTCTATTTCTTTCTCATTCCTGACTCCCACTGTGTCTGTCCATATGACATCTCTGACAACTTCTTGCTGTAGCAAATGTAGTCAGTCCTCTAAATTTTTTCAAATAATGTAAAGGCAGTCTGAATTTGACTGCCAGTGCAGTGTAGATGGGTGCTGCAGAAAGTGTGAGCCCAATCTCTGTAGTGATCGGCACAAGTCTGATCTGGGGGAATGGATCTAGGCTCTTTTAAAGGCTACAGTGAAGTTGTCATATAACATTGCAAGATACTTTCCTGACAAATGTTGCTGTTTGTATATGAACACATCAGAAGAATCCATCAAATCAAAGTTTATGCCCAAACTTTTGGCAGGTGGGTATTGTCTCAGGGAAAAGCAGTGATAAAAGGTGTGTCTGATCTTCAACAAAGCCCACAGCAGGAACATGCTGATTTGTCACCATCTGTCCTGGTCTGTACTGTACAGGTAATCTAGACATCTCCTTCCCACTGCCTGTCTTGTGCATCGCTCTTCAGGCACTGGGACAGATACCTTGTTTCACCTCTTAGTAAAAAATGGGTGAAACTCTTGTTCTCCACTCTCCGGTTCACTCGTGTGGAGAGGAGGGGCTGAGGTACAGGATCTGCAAAGTGGATTTCATTTTCAGAGAGAAATTTCCCAGTTTCCCTTGTCCACCTGGACCCAGGAAGGGGGGAACTCCCATTGAGATCTGGGGAGGGATCAAAGAGCAGGGGTTTTACCTGAGGGGAGCCATGGGGCAGCCCTGCCGTGGGTGATCCAACACCTGCGCATTCCCAGAGCTGGCAATCAAAGGCTGCATGGCCCCGAGCTGAGAGTGTCTACTTTTTGTTCTCAAACTTACAAGTTCAATTAGAATTATGGGGTTTTGGCTTTTCTCAGATTCTTCTATTGATAATTTTTGTGTTTGTCTCAGTCACATGGATCATGACTTTTTCATCCACTAATTAAATTCAAGTGATACACAGTTTATTGGGCAGGATTTGCAGGTGGTCTGCATCAGGATAAACCCAAGAGACAAGGAGCAGATCAGCCCCATCACATTTCTAAAAAGTCAGATGCTTTCGTATCAGGAAGTAAAACCTAAAATAAAGCCTTATTTCCCATTCCCCTAGCTTTAAACCAGTACACTTACACTGGGATCCCTTATAACTAAATCACCACACTGTCCTGAAGTTAGTAACATGGATGTAAAACAGCTTTCTTCCCCATTGTTCTAAGTTTAATGGTATCTTGGGCATTGTGGTTTGAGCCAAAAAAAGCACTCTTTTCATATATTCTTTAGTCAATGCATGTTTTCAACATCCTAGTCTTTATATTGAAATATTTTAATTATTGTTTACTTTATTTAATTGGTCTTTTCCTAAATATACATCTTTTCTCTCCACTTCAAGGCTTTTGGACTTTTTCCAATCAGTCCAGTATCAAAGAACACTTACAGTCTTGTATTTAAACTTCTCATGCTTGTAAACTAAAACCTGTGCAAGCCCCAAGGCCAAGGCTTTGGCTGTATGTTGTTCATAGCTGATTTTTTTAATGTATATGCTAATTTTTTAGGAAAAAGGTCTCTTGCAAAAGTAGGAATGTTATCAGAAAGTTGATGTTTACATTTTCAGATTGGGATGGAAAGATAAAAAGTGAAAAATCTGAAGCTGATAAATGAAATTTCTTCATCCTCTATTTTCCCCTTTTTTCCCCCCCTCTTTGTTCTTTTTTTTCCTCATGTCATCTCTATGAAAGGGATGTGAGAAAAAATACTGTGAAGACCAAAAGCCTTTCTATTTCATGTTGAACAAAAAAAGGGCTTTGTTATTTTACTGAACATAATATATATATATCTATATATCCATGAATGAGAAAAACCATGATGGTGAGACACCCCCAAGCACTGAGGCACTTTAGTACTAACTGAAGCCTTTCTGTAATATTTTGCATGATGTCTTTGTTTGAAGAACTCAAGGCACTTTCCAGGAAGGTGATCTTTAAGACTGTATCTGGTGGGGACACACTACACTCAGTGAAGTCCATGAAGTAAGACAGAGAGGGGTGGCATCACCAAGGTGCTTGCACGAGTAGAAATGCAATTGATCAGGTTATTAGCGAGGATTAGCAAGCAATGTGGTGGGACAGAGGGTTCTGTGGGTGCCAGGGACCCCAGCCTTCACCTGTATGTGTTATGCATTGTTTTGCTTTGGACCAAGTCCTCGCAGTTCTTGCAATTGCTCAGTCCTGTGCCATGTGCTCTGGGATGACCCTGCTTGAGCAGGGAGGTTGGACCAGATGACCCACTCTGATCCCCTCCAACCTGACCTATTCTGTGATCCCATGAAATCTCCTGCGATTGCACGGGCTAAACCAAGGTCTTCCATGCTGGGAAGGCAGAGCAGGACTGAGGGGGTCTTCCGACCTGCCTGCTCCCTGCACTGAGCTCTGCACTGCCTCCCAGGAAGGAGCTCCCCCATCCCATACCCACATTGACACTGCCCATCAGCCTCAATTCTTGCAGTTACACCTAATTGCAATATACCTACCTGTATTCTTGGTAGTTATACCTAAAATGGCAGTGGTCAGCGACAGACAGCTTTCAGGAGAAGCAAAGCTTAGAGTCAGTTTTGGCAACAGTGGAGAACTGAGCAGAGCTTTGAAAGATGGGGTTGGTAATCTCTTGATAATAAACTTTCTCACGAGATTTTTGGCAACCTTTGTGTCTTGTCCCAGCTGGAAATGGTATGAGAACATTTTTTCTTGAGGTATTTTGTCACTCTCAATTTCAGATAGCAACTGGGAAAACATTATTCTGACATCAGAGAGGTTGAAAAAACGATCTAGTAAACGGAATTCTGGAACAAAAGGGAAATTGAGGGGCTTTGGTTCTATTTAGACTCTTT
>NW_008238833.1:1077747-1079097 GCF_000691975.1 Corvus brachyrhynchos | reverse complement strand
AGAAATCTGACAGTTGCAGAAGTAAGAGGTGAAGAAAGCTGCCCAGACTTTTGGGACATCCAACTATTCTCATTGCTGGTTCAGTTATTCCTTGTAGTACACTGTCTTTTGTTTTGTCAGTCTACTTTTAAGCAACCCAAGTAATAAGTCTTCCACTTCTTCCCAGAGACACAAGAATAAAGCCAGTAGATCTCAGAGTTAACAGTTTTTTTCCTGATATCTAGAATATTTATTTTTCTTTTTTCCATAGGACTTGACCTCATGAACAAGTTATCCCAGCTGAGCTCAGCTCTGGTGGTAGCTTTGTGCTCCCTGGTAGCATGCAAAAACTTCAGCCTGCTCCAACCTATTTCAGGGCAGTTTAGTGCAAATGAGCTTTTGGGCTAAAAGTGCACAGGTAAAGAGTTACCATGGCTCTGCTTGCACACAGTAACTTGTCAAGTGATGTATATCTTATACGTGTCCAAGTTTTTAAATCCATTCCTGATGTTCCCTGGTTTAACTGGTTGGCCCAGTTCTCTTCAACATCTTCAATAACAACTTGGATGCAAGACTCAAGGGAACTCTTAAGTTTGCTGACAACACTAAAATGGGAGGAACTGTTGACTCCCTTGAGGGCAGAGAGACCCTGCAGAGAGACCTCAAAAAATCAGAGGGCTGGGCAAGCACTAACCACATTAACTTTAACAAGGGCAAATGCTGGAGTCTGCACCTGGGACAGGGCAATCCTAGTTGTGTACATAGACTAGGGAATGAGAGGCTGGAAAGCAGCACCACAGACAGGGACCTGGGGATCCTGGTCGATGGCAAGTTGTTGGGGAATGAGATGCTGGAGAGCAGAGCTGTGGAAAGGGACCTGGGGGTCCTGGTCAGTGGCAAGTTGGACATGAGTCAGCAGTGCCCTGGCAGCCAGGAGGGCCAAGAGTGTCCTGGGGGCACCAGGCACAGCATCACCAGCCGGGCAAGGGAGGGGATTGTCCCGCTCTGCTCTGCACTGGGGCGGCCTCACCTCGAGTGCTGGGGGCAGTTTTGGGTGCCACAATGTAAGAAAGTTATAAAACTGTTAGAAAACACCCAAAGGAGGGCCACGAGGATGGCGAAGGGCCTTGAGGCGAAGATGAATGAGGAGTGGCTGAGGTCACTTGGTCTGTTCAGCCTGGAGGAGACTGAGGGGAGACCTCATTGCAGTTACAGCTTCCTCGTGAGAGGCAGTGGAGGGGTAGGCACTGATCTCTTAACTCTTGTGACCGGTGACAGGACCCAAGGAAACAGTATGATGCTGAGTCAGGGGAGGTTTAGGCTGGATATCAGGAAAAAGTTTTTCACTCAGAGGGTGGTTGGGCACTGGAA
>NW_008238833.1:1034533-1076577 GCF_000691975.1 Corvus brachyrhynchos | reverse complement strand
TCCACAGGAAGAAACCTGACAGTTGCAGAAGTAAGAGGTGAAGAAAGCTGCCCAGACTTTTGGGACATCCAACTATTCTCATTGCTGGTTCAGTTATTCCTTGTAGTACACTGTCTTTTGTTTTGTCAGTCTACTTTTAAGCAACCCAAGTAATAAGTCTTCCACTTCTTCCCAGAGACACAAGAATAAAGCCAGTAGATCTCAGAGTTAACAGTTTTTTTCCTGATATCTAGAATATTTATTTTTCTTTTTTCCATAGGACTTGACCTCATGAACAAGTTATCCCAGCTGAGCTCAGCTCTGGTGGTAGCTTTGTGCTCCCTGGTAGCATGCAAAAACTTCAGCCTGCTCCAACCTATTTCAGGGCAGTTTAGTGCAAATGAGCTTTTGGGCTAAAAGTGCACAGGTAAAGAGTTACCATGGCTCTGCTTGCACACAGTAACTTGTCAAGTGATGTATATCTTATACGTGTCCAAGTTTTTAAATCCATTCCTGATGTTCCCTGGTTTAACTGGTTGGCCCAGTTCTCTTCAACATCTTCAATAACAACTTGGATGCAAGACTCAAGGGAACTCTTAAGTTTGCTGACAACACTAAAATGGGAGGAACTGTTGACTCCCTTGAGGGCAGAGAGACCCTGCAGAGAGACCTCAAAAAATCAGAGGGCTGGGCAAGCACTAACCACATTAACTTTAACAAGGGCAAATGCTGGAGTCTGCACCTGGGACAGGGCAATCCTAGTTGTGTACATAGACTAGGGAATGAGAGGCTGGAAAGCAGCACCACAGACAGGGACCTGGGGATCCTGGTCGATGGCAAGTTGTACGTGAGTCAGCAGTGCCCTGGCAGCCAGGAGGCCCAAGAGTGTCCTGGGGGCACCAGGCACAGCATCACCAGCCGGGCAAGGGAGGGGATTGTCCCGCTCTGCTCTGCACTGGGGCGGCCTCACCTCGAGTGCTGGGGGCAGTTTTGGGTGCCACAATGTAAGAAAGTTATAAAACTGTTAGAAAACACCCAAAGGACGGCCACAAGGATGGCGAAGGGCCTTGAGGCGAAGATGAATGAGGAGTGGCTGAGGTCACTTGGTCTGTTCAGCCTGGAGGAGACTGAGGGGAGACCTCATTGCAGTTACAGCTTCCTCGTGAGAGGCAGTGGAGGGGCAGGCACTGATCTCTTAACTCTTGTGACCGGTGACAGGACCCAAGGAAACAGTATGATGCTGAGTCAGGGGAGGTTTAGGCTGGATATCAGGAAAAAGTTTTTCACTCAGAGGGTGGTTGGGCACTGGAACAGGCTCCCCAGGGAAGTGGCCACAGCTCCAGCCTGACAGAGTTCAAGAAGTGTTTGGACAATGCTCTCAGGCACACGGTGTGACTCTTGGAGATGGTATCCTGCAGGTCTCTTGCAGGGCTTGATGACCCTGTTTGGTCGCTTCCAAATCATCATATTCTGTGATACTATGATTAAAACATCCCTGTAAATAATAACTCTGTTCCCAAGGCATTTATATTAGCTGGGCACTTTAATTCAGCACTCAGGCAGGCTGTGTATAGCTAACTCTTAATCCTTTTTCATACCTTGGTCCTTCTATCTTCTGCATCTCTTTTGCTGCTGTCTTCTGAATTCCCTGCAGTTTCCCTGCTCCTCTGGCTCTGGGGAGGACAGCACACTACTCCACGTGCTCACATCACAGCCCTTTCTGAGCACATCGTAAACAGCAGTTTAGTTTTAGGTATGAGCATAGCTTTCAGTGAACTGAACAGTGCACTTTCCATATGCCTCACACCAATTCTGCTGAGGGCAGCTGTTGATTTACGGACTGATATACTGTGTATTGTTCTCCTAAGTTTTCCCCTTATCCTTTTAACAACTGTTCTTTTCAGAAAGATACACATCTAGAGCTCTGTTGTTGTGTCTCAGTTATCTACAGATCACATATGATCAATGAAAAGCTCCTCTTTGCCCTGCCAGCTCTGCAAGCCTAACCTGGGACCTCACAATGAAACTAGGATCTTTCTCTGGTTATACATGATTCCCAGGAATCCTGTTTCAGCCTGAGCCTGAGCTCTATTATCAATACAATTAAGATGAATTTGAGCTGCCGTGTAAAGTTTTCAAACGGGCTTACATGACCTTAGAGGCTGGGGCTTATTTTCAAAAGTAACCTGGTGCACTCAGAAGCCTAAGTGAATTAATTCTCTATTAAATTGGTCCTCTCTTACAATTTAAATGCTTTTGAAAATATAATTTAGGGTTCCTTCTGCATTTCAGGCATTTCTGACAAGATTCCTAATGTTATTTAGGTACAAATGTATCAGACCTCAGCTAGCACAGAAAAACTGAGAAGTACCAAGTTTAATTTTCAAACTAAAATTTGAGTTTAGGTATGCAATGCCCAGAAAACTTATGCTGGAAACTAAGACAATTCGATCCTGAAAGTAGTGAGAATAAACATAAAACCCTTCATCCCTGGCTTAAATGTAGTTACAGACTAAGCAACTGGACACACTGTGGTGGCTGCTGTAAATCCCCATTCAGGGACACTCAGTGCAGCTGAAGGAAGTGACAGGACACAGCAACAAATGAGACACTCCATTATATTAGGGGACATTTTATTTGACGCTCTGGCATTTTTACTCTGTACTTGCCTTCGCTGTAATGGGTTACTTCTCTTTGTGGTTCTTAATGTTTTATAAATATTTCTGGTAAATACGAAACATTTAAAATAGGCACATATTTTAAAATATTCAAAATATGCAAAAAATGCAAGATAGACATGAAACAGCAATATTGCTTATGGTTGTACTGATTTATTCCTGTTTGTCTGAGTTTTGCCTGAGAATATTATTAAATATCCTGAAACTGAGGTCAAGAGAATTTTCTGCTCAAAGGTTTTATACTATGTCAACTAAATGGACTATGTTCCTCAATCAAAATGTAATTTTTAATAATTTTCTGTTTGTCAGTCGCACTCACTGTGGTCCTTCATTGCTTATATTCTCTTGTCAGAGAATGTTGCTCACAAATAGCTACTGAAATGCTGATGGATGAAAGGTACATTAATAAAAAGGTACATTAGAAACAACCTTTAGCCCAGGTGGGCAAATAATATCCCACAGAACAGTTCTAATTCCACTGGAATTAGAATAGAGTTCATCAGTGCTACATATAGCAGTCATGGAATGAGATTCACATCTGAACTCAAAGTGCACACTATCCTACACTGTTAGAGAAAAGAAACAGGTCTGTCAGCAACCCAGTCTTAAGCTGGAGAAAGATATAAAGAGCTGCTCCACTTTAAACAGATTTATCTTTTAATTTAGTTTCAAGGTTTTTACTGTGCCCTCAACTCTGCATCAGTTCATACCAGTGGAGAGAAAGTAGCAGAGATACTGAAGAAGGAGCACTGCCATATTTTTGTAGGCAAACTGTCAGTTCACTGAACTTGTGGTTCAGGATGAGAAATTTATTTTCAGATTTGTCCCTCTGTGTGCTTAAACTTGCTTCTGATCTTACAGTATGCTCATCTTGGCATGATTAGATGGCTCCTAAGGCCAGTGTGACTGCAGGAGCAGAAGCAGGCTGTCTTATGGCAGTGGATCACTGCACTCTGAGGAAGGGCTTCACGGGGTCTGTTGGGTGTGATGGGATTGCATAAGGAATAAACCAGGCAGGATCTTGTCTTTAGATCTTTTGTGTTTATATATTTTTACCCCATGAGTTTAGATGGCATTGGGATGCCAGCCCCTCAGTTGTGATGAAGAGATCATTTGATTTTTCAGCGATGTACATACTTCGCAGTGGTTCTCGGTGTGTTTTTGTAATTAGGCATATTTAACTGTGCCTTATTTTACTGCTGGAGGAAGAATCTCATTTGTCAGCAGTTTTAAGCTTTGCCAAATAAAGGCTTATTGGCAAACTGCATTGAGCGCTCTGATAATAACCCAACTTTAGAAAACACACACCCTGCTGTGTTGTATTCAAGCCATGGTGCTGTTGAAATTAAAAGGGGAGACAATGCCTGCTTTCAAAAACTGCAGGTTCTTTGTATTCTAATAAAAGCCTAAATTAATGTTTTAAAAGGTTATTGCTATTTTTTACCAGCTAGCTGGCACTGTGTATAAATCTTATTTAGGCAAGGTCCTACATTATTTCACTGTTTTTAACACGTCAGCCAGTATCATACTGCCATGGATAATCAGTTCCTGAAATTCATTAGTCCAACCCATTAAATCCCTTTTGTTTAGCTTTAATAGCAGGGTATTTCTGTGTATTCGGGAATCTAATATATGATGTACATTCTGACAACACCAGCAGGGACCACAAATATTTCTTACATAATCTAAAGGACATATGTTTGGCTTATGGCAAAAATAACCTCATCATTCCTGTGTTTTAGGTTGAGGTGTCCATGTGAGGTCCTTTTATGAGAGCAAAGTAATAGGAACTATGTATAATTTAATCTTGTTGGCTTTTAATACATTTCCTTCAGCTTTTAAAGAGTGCTCTAGGAAATGGAAAAACACACAGTCAGCTATGAAATTCTATGACACTGATGCAGTCAGGCTATAAAATATTCTTTGCATCTTAATTGCATTTTATATAGCTGTATAACCTTGTGTAATTCTTAACTCTATAAATCCTAGCTCTGCATCCCGCTCTGGCAGCTTGGCGAGAGCGGCAGAGGAATGTTTCCCACAGTTCATTGTTCAGTTCGGTTGTGTGGGCAGCACACAAACGTCAGGACTAAGCAGGAAACTTGCACTGAACTTTGCAAATTGCTTTTTGCAGACAAAGGATTCTCCTCATCTGTGTGGATGAACCTGATCTCGCACGATGAGATCCATATCTGAGCTCTTTCTAAAACCAGCCGTGATTCGACAGCCAGGTGAATGACAGAGCCTGTTTTATGTAGCTGGTTTACTTAAGGGTTTGGAGGACAGTTTAGAGGAGAGGAGAAGGTAGTTTTATTGGTGTATGACTGTGAGAACAAAGCAGGGCATGACAGAAGCTAAATACCTATCAGGTGAGAGATCAAGCCAAAAATCTTTCAGGCACCACCAACCATGTGAAACACTGACATAATGCAAGTGTGCCCGCAGTGATGCTGGACCCAGCAACACAGCAGATGCACTTACCAGTGCTTTCTGCCCTCTGATCGTCCTCTTCCAGTACGAGCTGCATCCACAGCCTGTGCCACACTCACAGCCTTGCACTTGCTTCCCCACTGTAAAACAGAAGCAGAAAAAAGAACACCCCTATGCAGAGACAGGAGACTGTGGTTTAAAAGTGAGGAAAACAGTGGGAGGATCATAAAGCGGTGATGGATGTGATCTGTTCAACTCTGTAGCATATTTCTAATAATAGAAGGTTTTTAGAATGGATAGAGAGAGGCATAACAGAATCCAGTGGCTGAAAACTGAAGCTGGATAAATTTAGATGAGAAATAATGCTGTCTACACTGCAGATTACAGTGCAGTGTTGAGATACATGAACATTAAATGAGCTAATTCAGAGAGCAAAAGCCATCCAACAGCAGTGGCAGGGAGATCCCAGATTGGATATTACTCAAGGGCATAAAAGAGCCTGCCCAGAAGTCTGTCCTACTGCAGCCCAGCCATTCCCAGGTATCCAGAGAGCATTTAAACTCACCAAGTACCACAGAGCTTGTCCCGTGATCTGCACTGGAGGCATAGCCCATATCACAGAATCACAGAATGGTTTGGATTGGAAGGAACTTTAAAGATCATCTAGTTCCAATCCCCCTGTCATGGGCTGAGACACCTTTCACTGGACCAGGTTGCTCAGATCTCCATCCAGCCTGGCCTTGTCAAGAGCAAGTGTAGCTAATATTGCACCATCTCATCAAGGAATGCTGAAATTAGTGAGTGGCATGCTGTGTCTTGCTTTGCACATAAGATGTAGACAGATTTTAGATGAAGATCTCTTTCTGGTTTTGGGAATTCTGTATGGTTGCATAAAATGGATGCTGTTGTGGACCTATTGAGAAGGTACTCAACAGTTGGAGGTCAAGCTGTTTGCATAGTTGAAAATTTCTGCTACACCAGCTGAAAATCAGGATTTCCATGTCATGGTGAATTTTGATATTTTAGCATTTGGCTTCATTTTACTTTGGAGGATTTTTTTTGTTTCCTGTAGTGCCAAAGTTCTGTAATTTTTTTTGCTTTGGAAATACTTCCCACAAAATATTTTGCTTTTGATAAACCAGCATTTCTGCAATGGAAAATCCTTTCTAGCTGAAAATTTCAAACTCCCCACCACACAGTTGAAACTCATGGGTTAATCTCCATGAAGTTCCACAGGACCACCGTCTGCAGGAGGGACTTTTACAGCCACTTTTGGAGAACAAAAATAAAGAGGAACTGACTTTAGCCCAAAGGGATTAATTGATACCCTTATTTCATTAGGTTATTTAAAGCAAAGATCTCATTAAACTTTCATTGGAATAACGTTAGAAAACGTCTGTAAGCTGCAGCTGTTGGGAAGAAATGAGAGGTCAGCAAATTACCAGTTGATAACAAAAAATAGTATTACAGTCTGAGAGAGGGAGAATAAAGGTGCAGAGTAGAGATTTGGGACCTTTTAATTCTCTGGTTTTATATTTGTTGGCTATGCAGATGCTGATGTGCTGCTTGCTCCGTGTAAAGTCTGTTGAGCTAAGAAAGCTCAACAGGAGCTGAGGAGACCTCACAAGCCTGGAGTGTCAAAATAAGACGAAGCTGTTCATGTGGTTCTTCACTGAGGTGGTTTGGCTCTCTCTGGCCTAATTAGCTGCTCTGTTAGGGATGATTTATGTTCTCTTAGTTCGCCCTGTTGAAACCGCTCCATTTGCACCATGCAGCACCAACGGAGTAGTCCTGGCACCCCCAAAGTGACCGCGTGCACGTTGGGGTGAGACCAGGACAGCACGGCAGCATGGGGATGAGAGCAGCATTAAACCTCAGCTCCAGATGCCTTACATCACTTACAGCCTTTATGTTTCTGAAGCTGGAGTTTTGTATTTATTTTGTATTAGACATATGAAAATTCAATTGGAAAGCCTCTCCACTGGGTTAGCTTGAGAAAGGCATGAGCGATGGTTGCTGCCTGGTTGGGTTTGGTTAGTTTTGGCCCACTTTCTGTGCTGTTTGGACCTGTGTAAAGCAGTGTTTGAACTGAGGAGGCCAGACCCCATACAAACAGCTTTCTAGGGTCACTGTGAGATGACAGATCCACAGCACAGCTCCTTTGCATTTGAGGGAATGCACAGTCTGCACTGAAGCCATTGGACACCTTGGCCAGGCCGTGTTGCCAGCAGTCAGGATGCTTGAGTTCCCATCTCAGTCCTGTGACCTTATCCCTTCCCTTCCTGTGTCCTCCCGCCCCACCTTGTCCTTCTCTGTGGCAGTTTGGGCTATGCAGATTATCTCAGAGGGTCAACAAAGCCCTGGGCCCACCTGCCCGGGATCAAGGCACCCACATGGACCCACATGTGCATGCACGGCTGGTCTCTTCCCTATAACACTGTTCCCAGAGGGCTTACACAAATGTGACAGGAACAGTTTGCATTTCTGAGGATTTGGGGAAAAGAAAGGTTCAAAATGCTGTCCTGTTGCAGCATCATCTACCAGCTCTACTTGCAGTAAGCAATGGGAAGTAGCTTACAGTCAAGCAAACTATTTGCTAGAAAAATCAGATTTGAAGCCCTAAGAAGTGGAGTTGAATTGGTTGTTCTTCTTTTATGGACAGGAATGCTAATGGTGTCATACTTTGATGCCGCTAAATAGACTTAATGCTCAACTGCTGCAGCCAAGGAGGGCTCTGCTTCTCTCCCTTCCCCTGCCTGTCCCCCCACCACTCCCCTTCTGCTGGCACTGACAGTGTTCTGCCCCCACCAGCAAACGTGTTCAGAAAGCTGGATCAGCAGAAAACTAGCCCTACAGAAAGGAGCAGAGAGCTGTCAGCTGGCTCAAATCTCCAACCCAGCTCATCTGAGGCCAGAAAAATGCCAGTGCACAAGGAAAAGTGAGAGGAGAGGAGCAGGGACCATTTTCAGTGGTGATTATTGTTCAAAACGGATTAGTTTCCCCACAGAGCCACAACCTAAGATTTGAAAATGCCAGAATAGGTACCCTGCTTCTATTAAGCCTCCCAGGCTGGCTGGCTGTTCCCACCCTAAGAGGTCAGACATTCTACATGCTCTTCTGCAAGCCCCTCCCCTGCCAGCCTCTGCAGCTGCCGGCACATCAGCAGATCCAGCCTGGAAGAATTCTTGGCTTTTGGAATATTCCTATTTCTGCTTGCTTTTTTGTATACTTACATTGCATTGCAAATGCTGATTATGTTTTACCCTTGGGATTACAAATCCTAACAAAGTACTCTGAAATCATTGAGCTATTTCAGTTAGCAGTTCCTGGCCAGAAGAATGTTGGTGGATATTTTTCTGTAAGTGAGGTTACAATCAGTGCTTGAAATTTGGCAACTGCTGAAGACCTGTGTAGTATCACTGAAAAAGGAATAAAGTAATCATCAAGACAGAGAAAATTGACTTATATCATCAAACACCTCTTCCATGGCCTGTACCTATTGAGAATTTAGGCTCTCAAGTAGTACAACTTCAGTAATTGTGCTCTTCTGGTTGCTACAGGTAACAGTCCATGTGCACACTCCCAGTTCCTGACAGATACGTGGAAATGTGACTTACCATAACCCACTGTCGCTGAAGTATAACTTAGTTTATGATTACTTGAGTTACAGCCCATTGGTGAGGGACTGCGAACACGTGCAGACATGCAAACACACGTGCAGAGTTGCCGTGACACGCTGCAAGAGCTGTTATAAACCTGAACTCCTATGGGTATGTTCTACTGGAGGAGAACCAGCATATCCATGCTGGGTCTAAGAAAACTGAAGTAACTGCTCCTGAATTGAATTTCGGTATCTCATTGTGTTTCTGTTATGAAAGAGAAGGGTGAGCGCTGACTTCGTTAGTCCTCTGTGTTCCTGCACGAGGTACCACAGATGGGTAGAAAACCCTGCAGCCACACAGACAGAATTAGAATGGTCTGTAATGGATGGAAGCTGCATTGAGACACATCCATCTCCAGGCTGTGTGATGTATACGTACACATATATTGATCTTTATGAATCTGCCATTGAACTTGTATTGGCAGGGGGTCAAGTTCTTAGTTGAATTATAATGAAGTGTGTTTCCATTAATTTCAGCTGCTCCCTGGCATATCTGCATTTCTCTTACAGTTGTTAATATCTTGGTCCCTCAGGAGCAGACTTGCTTGCTCTATTGCCTTTGAAAAACAATCCTTGTCCTTGATGTTAGCTCTGTTTCACCTTGAGTGAAACTGTGGGATTTGCAGGCTAATACACAGTGTGTTCCCAGAAATGCCTATGCACAGTGAATGTGTGTTTAGGGCTCACACAGCGCTCCTAAAAAACTTCTACCAGTGAATCTCACATGATCAATACTTTCCTCTCTTCTAGGTTTTCACATTATGCTGAGTGGTAGTAAGGGATATTTTTAGTCTGTTTGAATAAATAGAGCTTATTTCTGTTTCATGGTTTGGGTTTTATCTCAAAAGACTTGTGCATGAGACTTGAGATTGTCCAGCAGATAAGTGAGAATTCCTTTCTCCAGAGTTCCTTCATGTTTGCTCCACCAGTGGTTGCACAGCCAGAGTTAAGGCACGTGCACAGACTTCGGTTTCCACGTAGACAGTGAATTGGCACTTCTTTAAGGCCACACGTGTGCTGTGGCACCGGTGACCTCCCAGGGCTGCTCACTCCTGGTCCCCTATGCACCCCACAGCGCGGTGGCAGGGGGCTCTGCCCACTGTGGGGAAGATAGCCAAAGGGCAGCTCTGACATTTCCCTCTGCTTCTTTTTTCCTTGATGGAGAAAGCAGAGCATTCATGAATCAGTTTCTTAGTGTTGCCAACCTCTGTCACTCAAAAATCGCTAATTGGGCATGCAAATTCATGCCATTTGGGGCTTTCAGGGCTGCTGTGTTTATTAACTCTGTGTCTTTTGCCTCCTAGGTTGCAGGAACTTTGGGTGTCTTTCTTTCTAACCTCCTTTTGTAATTCCCAGTTTAAACAGGCAGCAGTTCCATGTTCAGCAGCAGTCTCAGCTGGACTGCATTTTCAAATATAAAGCAACAAATTGGGATATATTCGTAGGCTGGACTATGGGGTTTCCTCAGCCACTATTTGATCTCCTGACTATATTTCAGCACCCAAGTCTGGCCTTTGAAATGGCTGGGTTTATAAGAAACCAATAAACATTATAGAAAGACATCCTGAGCAGAGTTTATGTGGTCTCTTGCATATTACAGTAAGCCAGAATTTCAAATACACCAGAAAACCCTATTCACTGTGGTCATAAATAGCATTAGAATTGCCATTTTGCCATTCTGCTACTATGAATCATTAGGCTCCAGCAATGTAAGTCCCATTAGATCATCCAGTTCAGCTCCCAGTCCCTGTCAGATTGTTCTCTACAAATATTTTCCTCATACGAGGTCTTGCATTCAGTTTACTATGTCGTAGACTTTCCACTGCTTCCCTTGGAAAAGAGTCTATCAAGAATACTAGGAAACATCAAATCACGTTGAATATGTCATTCCAGACTGTAAACAAACAAAGCTAAAAATAATTTCAGGACCATGTACAGTGGAAACCTTCCACTTCCAAAAAAACTACCAAACAGCTCCTCTAAGGGAGCTCTTGCATATTAGTCGTAGGCTTTCCTTTGTCAGATATTTTTATTTAAAATATAAGATAAGAAAGAATATTCTAGAAGCTCAGAACAATGGTCTCTCTTGGAGAGCTAGAAAATGAAACAGACTTGTGGTTCTGCTGCTTGTTTATGTGTCATCCTCCCTTAATGGTAAATAATTATAAGCAGAATCAAATGATAGATATCTGCTGTGCTGAATTCCACTGTTCTGATTTAGTTACACTAAGCATGGAGGTTTTGAGTCTGATTTTTAAAACTGTCAGGCGCCAAATGGCATGCTTCACATTAGCCTGCAGTTCTGTACCTAATTTGCATTCAGTTATGCAAATTAAACATTTGACTTGAGTAATCACACACAAATCAGCATGTCTGATCATTTGCACACATGCTTATTCACTTCATTTGCTCAAATAAAATATATACTCAAACTAAGTAGACAGCTTAGTCTGTAACCATTTTAGTAAACAGCTTCAGAATTTCTGAGGCTGATAATGTCATTTCTTAATAGGGCAGCTGCAAGCAGTTAATAGTGGAGGCATCTTTTCATAAAATTTCCCTTGTTCATTTTTGCATGCCTTTAGAATCTGTTACTGATGGACACAGGGCTGCCTGAATGCATGAAAAGTCAAATGCATGGAAGTTTTGCTAAAGCTGACCTTCAGTTGTATTCTTGTCTGTTGGTATGCTAAAAGCAAGTAGGAAAAAATAACCCTGAGGACTAGTTAGAACACAACCTGGTTTGGGCAGCTTAAGCAAGAAGTGCATCTACACATATGCTAGATAGAAATGTGCAAATTTAGCCTTTTCCTGCAGTGAAAGAAGCAAAAAATAAAATTACTTCTGTACCCAAATATTCATTCTGTCAGTAGCATTCCACTGTTCCAGGAAGTTGCAATAATATGGATTGCTATCTGATGACAGAATATCAGCTTTTGGAAGAAATATGAAATTATTTAGCAAATGAAGCAGAAAGTGGGGGTTCAAAATATTTCAAATACATTCAGTTCTTGAGGGAAAAGTGGCTGTTGGCACAGGCACAGAAAACTGCCTTGATACACTAATGCTCAACAAATCTATGAAAAATGCATTTGATAAGCAAGGTCTCTTGAAATTAAGACGGTTTTATTATTTCTTTGTGTACAAAATTGGAATGCAACCAGTTCTTGTAAATTAGATAAATAAGCAGTTTAGGAATTAATCCTAAAAAAAGATTCAAAGAAAATAATATTATTCCTCTGAGGTTGCTGTAGGACACCCTGCAGGGCAGTGCAGTACCAAAGCTGCCTGCCTGCATGGTGAACTCTGAAGGCTCTTTGCCATAGGTAAACCATGCCTTGTATCGCATTCAAAACTGTTCAGGTGGGTGAGGAAGGCTGGGACACATGAAGGGAACTCTGTAGTGAATTACAGAGAGTGGAAGTCCCTCTGAAGTCATGATGGTGCTGAGATATCTGCTTCTCTGTATACACTAGGATTCTTTGGGGCATATTCACTGAGCCTTTGGTACCCAAGGAAATGCACTCTCGGAAGCATCAGCTGCTGTTTTCAGGCATCATCATGAGTTAGATGTCACTTTAGTTAACCCATCCACATCTCTCTTGGTCAGGTACATTACGTCCATGGTGGTCAAGCTGGCCTGATTCCTGCCAGAATAACTCATGGTCGGGAGAGGAGCTGCTGATGCCTATGTAAGGCATCTTTAATTAAAAATGGACTCTGGCTCAAAAGGTCCAAGGTGGTCCTGGCAGTGATAGTCCAAGAAACAGCGCTATCTCCCCACCATCCATCCATGCCCTGCCACAAACCTGCACAGACAGCTGCAGGGAGTATTTAGAAGACCTCAAGTGATGATAAAAAATGTAATGTCTAAAGCAAACCTGCAAGGCAGTTTTGGTTGGCAGAGTCATGCAGGCCCTGAGCATGGCTTGACTTTGGGGGAGGCTGGGAAGCTGCCTGGCCAGAGGCAGGCCCCGTGACCTCAGACTAAACAGCCACCTTACGAACAATGGGAGTGAGAGATAAGTTTTGCTTTGTTTTGGTCTCTATATTAACTGTGATTAAAAATAGACCCCTCAGCAGTGGCAGAGAGCAAAACAAGTATGGCATTGTTAGCTTTATCAGGAGAAACAGGGAGCATGAAGGATGAAAACATGAGGCAAGAAGAGAGACCAAGGACTGTGTCAGTCCAGACCACCAGTTCCCTCTGGCTCAATCTACCTGCTCATTTTCAGTGCAGAGCAGTTACACATTTTTCTCCATGCTTTGTGCTTAAATGGAAGTTTTAACTTGTCAGTAGTTAGTGCCTGGAGATGACAATCCTGTTCTGAGATCATCCATTCCCTGCCTCCAGTTCAGGATTACAACTAAGTAATTTGGTGTTCTCAAGACTTTAGCACTGGAACTAAAATCTCAGCCCTACTGGGATTTCCAATAACGACATATCCATCAGTTTCAACAGATTTCACCCAAGGGAACTAACATTCCAGCTTATTCTGGAAGTCTTGGCTGAGTTGATCTCTGGAAGGTGAAGACTGCAACACTGTAGACTCAGCCTCAGAGCTGTGTAGGGAGATGCTTCTGACAGATCAGTGCTTACATAACTCCTAGTGGTCATTATTATGACCAGATAAGCAAACACTAGCCTTCCCCACAATGCTCTCCCAGCCTCCAACCATCTTTGGCTAAGCATCAATAAATGGAGTATTTGTATTCAATAACTTGAATGGATTTTTTGTCAATTAATTTATCCAGTTGCTTTTGAACCCATTTAAACTTACAGCATGAATGACATCCTGCTAAAAATAGTTCTGTAGTCGTGTCTCACATCAGGACCTCCTTGTCTGCTTTTACCTCGCCGTGTGCTCATTTGACATGACGTCCTCCAACTCCTGAGTTGGAAGATTCATTGATTTCTGCTCATATTTCTCCCTCAAGTTTTCCTTTCCTGGCCTGAAAAAGTCTTGGTCTATTTAACTTGTTTCTCTATGGAAGGTGTTATTTTTTCCCTTTGATAGTCCTTTTTGCCCTTCTCTGTATATTTTTCTTTCTACTATGTTTTTTTTTGTGATGGGGGTTGATTTAGACACTGCCAGCACTATGTGTCTTTGCTTTGCTCTCTGTTCTTTTGCTGGCATTCAGCTTGCTCTCTGAGCACTTGCAATTCTGAGCACTGAGATGGTGTTATAGCACATTCTATTCTGACCTTGGGACCTTCATTCCAAGGAGCAAGACTGAGTTTTGGTGCCATCACTGTAGGTAGAGTAAGGACTGTTTCGTATGTGCTGAATTTTATATTTGTCTGTACTGAACTTCATCTGCTCTTCTGTCACCTAGATACTGGTAATCTTCCTTCCTTGTGAGTTTTCACTCATCATTTGCTCTTACCCTTCTGTTCTGCCTTTTAATCAATGTGAAGAGCTTCCCTCTTACCCACAACAGCTTAATTTCTTTAAGCATCTCTAGCAAGTGATCTTGTTGAGCGCCTTTGGGCACAAGCTTTCCAGTTAAGCTATGTCAGTTGAATACCTCTTGTTCACGTGCTTGTTATCTACTTCAAAATCCTTACCAGAGTTGGGAAGTACAATTTTCCTTTGCAAAAGCTGAGCTGGAACTCTCCAGTAAATCCTATTTGTCCCAGTGTCACCTGAAGCTATTCTTTAAAGTTTTTTCTATATCTGCATTTTGCCTGGTATAAGCATTTTCCCTAGAACCTTTTTAAAAATGGTGCCATATTTGCCACTTTCCAGTGTTTTGATGCCAAGATCATTTTCAGCCAACAGCTGCACATTATAGTTAGCAGTTCAGCTAAATAAAGATGGAAGCAGAAAAAATACAGATTTTTTTTTTTTTAATTTATTTTTAGTTTCCTGGAAAACAGTTTAGTTTTGCAAGTTTCTGAATGACCTGGCATTTTAGTTTGCTGCTAATGTCAACCCGTAACATTTAGTGATTATCTCCTAGTTCATCTTTTCACTATTTCACAAATATTGTGATAAAGGACACTCAGCCAGTCAGAGAGTAGAGAAGCTGACCTGTGCTGCAAGCACTGGGAAACCAAAAATGAAATGACAAACACAAAAAACTAACAGTTATCTGGAAACAAAGCTAAATAAAACTCACATACAATAGAAAACTTGAAAAGAGGCAAAATAAAGCAGTCAATTTTATATTGAGTTGTTCTCAATACTTTTCCATTTCGAAGGGGTTCCTATTCTCACTGAAAACCCAACTTTGCTGTAAATGTTTCTACCACTGTTAGAACTGAGCTTGGAGGAAAGCAGCTTGTTCAGCAGTATCTGTTACTCATCAGGGACGTTGTATATTTAAACTGACGTAGGACTGCGCTACAGAGGCTGGAAACATTAAATAACGTGCAAGTTTATGTTTCCTTGTGAACATAATTGCCTGACCTCTACAGCAGATGCAATTTGCCAAGATTTTCTTAACAAAGGCAGTGACCTTAGTTTACTATATCATATGAATGTGTTCAAGCTTTGGCACTGGCATATACCACATTCCCTTTCTTTCCTCTGTAGTTTTCCCTATTGTTTAACTCACTCTATTTACTTGAGGCCCAAAAGAACCGGCACAAACTACCTGCTCCACCACACGTATTGATTAGGCTGATATTGAATTACAGTTCCTTATTTTAAGAAGTTTTGTCAATGTGCAGTCCTGCGGAGCATTGTTTATGAAATAAGGCTGTTACAAGGTCAGAGGACTAGCAACCCCGTGGGATGGTAAATGGCATTGCAAACTCTACACTGTTAATTATTTAACATGTCTTCAGACGAGTGATTTGAACTGAACTGTCTCATCTTTCACAGCTAAATACTGAAGATGACTCAAAAGCTTTTATGGCCTAAATCGTCCAGGGTAATTTACCTCTGAAAATTGAGATGGCAAAGAAACAGAAAAAGAAAGCTGGGTTTCTTGCAAATTTGAATCATTGTCCCTTTGCATTCCATTTTTTTTTACCAACCACAACACACCCAGTTCCTTCTCCTGTGTTCTATAACATCCTCACCAGGCAAAAGACATTAGATGCCCTCTGGGTCACTTTGCCCCTGTGCCAGCCTCTGGTGCACAAATATGTGAGTTCAACCAGCACCTCCCTTATCTGCTGGATATTCTCTTCCCAGCCACTAATTTGCATGAAATCTGTAAGAGTTTTGCTTTGCTGAGACTCCTGCCAGTCTGTCAAATCTGACTGGAATGCACTCACTGTTGGCAGAGAGAGGAGGAAAATGCGAGGACCCTCAGTAACCAAAATTCCCATGGCGTAGTGCTCTTTTATGCTTATTGTCTCTGGAAATCAAATGTCCCTTGTGTCAATCATCCAACCAAGAACATGCTATTTGAATATAACCATCTATTTAAAAGTAGATTATATTATGGGTGTATCTGGCAAAAGTTCACTAATGACAAGCTACTTCACATATAAGCTGCCCTTTAAAGCTCCACAATGGAGAGAAAAAAACATCCTTTACTCCTTTGCTTCATTTTCTCTTTCTTCTTTAGTTCACCAGCAACTTGCTGGTGAAGGACAGATTGAGTTCTCTCCTCCACTATTCTTTGGACTAAATCATACAGTGTCAGTCTTCCCTTCCTCTTTTCCTGAGATGTGTCATACCCTTCTTTTTTCTATGTCCTTTATATTGTTCTTTTTCCTTCCAGGTCCAGCTTTGCCATCATCTCCTCTTTTCACTCTGCTCTTTTACCCCTGTCATGTTTCCTTCTCATCCTTATCTCCCTGCCTCATAATTTACTCTTTTATTCTCTGTCCCCTGATCCTCTTTGCTATCTTCTACTTGAATTGCACCATGCCTCCATGAACTCATGCCTTCTAAAATGCATTTCATCCATTTTGGCCAGAAAGGGGAGTTGAGGCCAGCAGGAGCGCTTGAGTGGGCACCATATTAACTCAGGCTCAAGTTTTCCAGTGGAGTTTAAACAGCTGCTCAGCTTTGACACTTAATCCCCATTAATTTTGAGTAGGATTTAGGGGTCTAAATCCCTCTGAGCCTCTGGTCCCAGGTCAGCAACATTATCCATCCCACATGGCAGCACCTTAGCAAGACCCTCACAAAACTTACACTGTAAATGACAGAAGTGGCCAATATATGTGGCCACTTTTTGCTGTGCTTATATCATCTCATCTGCTTCCTAATTAAATTGCAGTTGTGCTGATTGGTGAGGATGTACTTGGGGATGTACTTGTGCCTGAAACCATGATAAAAAGCTGCTGGGGGAAGAAGCTGAGAGGGGAAAAGGTCAGAGAAATATGGAAACCTGGGCACTGAGGGGGATGAAAGACTGCCAGTTTGTGGATTGCCTGATTTCATCAGGTTCTCAGGAGAATTATGTCTCTATGCACATTCTTCTCCCTTTTGCTCTCTCCAATGCTACAACAAGGAGAACTGAAGGAAACTGTGAGTAGGAAGGCAGATTTTCCAGTTCCCTTTGTAGGAATGACCCACTTAACAGATGATACAATCGGTATTTGCTCCGTTTTGCTGCTTCCAGTAAGGGATGTTCAAAAGCAAAATGCCCATTCATTGGGATGCCCAGTGTCCAAATTAGCTTGCACAAAGGAGCTAATCTTGTCTTCAGCAATCCTATTTGTTCAGGTGCAAAACAAGTGTCTGGAGTAGCTACCAATCTAAATATAGATACTGGCGCCTAAAAAAAAAAAGAAAGAAAATAAAAGGAAAAAAAATTAAAGAGAAAGAAAGAAGACCATTTCAGGCAAGCCATAGTGAGCCCAAGCAAAATTTCAAGTAAATTAATTGTGGAACAACACAGTGTATGATTTTGGCCTCCTAAAATGGAACATATTCCTTATAAAATGGGCACACTGTGCGGCTCTCTGACATTTCCAAATGAAACAATAGGACCACTAGAACGGAAAGTCTGCAGGAACGGCAGACAAGGAAAGGAAGTTTAGGTTGAACAAAGGTTTTGTTCATTTTTACAGCCCCTAGAGGAAGAGTAGTGCTGTACAGAAGCTGTTAATGATGGGCTGGATTGGATGGCCAAAACCAGTGCCAAGATCTAAATGTGTTTTTACTCCAAACTCCTCCCCAGCTGTCCAGATACCCTGCAGAATTTCCAGCTGGTGTGAACCCCATGGGCTTCTGGATCAGCACAAAAAGAAAGGGGGGGAGGGGGGCAATCCTATCCGTGGTTTGCATGTCACCTTCTTGCTTGATAAATGCAATTCACTTGCATGAAATAGCAAATCATTAAGCTTTGTCTGACAAACTTGCAAGTTGACCTGAAGTCTTGGGTTATAGGAAGGAACTGTGCTGTGCTGAGGGCTTGCTCAGGTAACTATGGCAACTCTGCTTCTCCATTAGGCTTTGAAAGAATTGTCCTTAAGTGAAAACAGCTCCAGCCTACCATCGCTGTTTAATAAATAATCTGCCAGTGGAGGAGGATTCAGGTTCGGAGAAGCTGTGCTTCCTTTCAACTAGGCTGGAAAATAGAAAAGTAAAATTCAGCAAAGCCTTTTTCAGAATTTCCATGACAGGACTTTGTTCTCCAGGCATGTAAACAAATCCCTCGTGCACTCCCAGGGCTCATCGGAGGGGTGCGGGCTCTGGGACCTGCTCCTCATGGCAGGTAAATGCAGGATTAGAGCTCATGGACTGCTTTTGCTCATAGTCTCCCTGCTGTACTTGAGGTAATTTCTAAGCTGTATGTCACCATTTCAGATCTACATGAGCAAAACGAGATGTTTCTTTGTATCTGCAGTGAGGGAAAGAAAAGGAGAGAAACCTTTTGAAATTTTTCATTCAAGACCGTCAGGGGGAGATTCAACCTGTTTAGTTCTGCAATATGTCAAAGTGCATCAGGGTCAGAAAATAACACTGCACCATTCCTGAGTGGGAATGATGTTTACAGGCTTTTCTTTTACAAGTTTGGATTCTGCCAGGGACATTACATGGGAACTTACAATTTGTTCTTTATAACTAAGAGCCATTTTGAATAGTAGCCAGGCAGTCCAGGCCAGGTTCTTTTAGGCTCTGATGCAGCAAGGATGGGCCTTAGGGCCTCTTACAAGTTTTCTGCTGGCTTCAGTCAGGGTTAGGTCACTTGGGCATCTCAGAGGCATAAAGGTGAGACACCTTGGTCAGCAGCAGACTCACTTCTCCTGCTTCTCCCTGCAGTAGAGTGAAGGAGGAATGGCCAAAGCAGAGCAGCTTCGCCCTGCTGCTCAAGCATGTCCATGTATTTTGAAGCCTGAGGCGTCTCTTTTCCAGCACACATTTTGTACTTGGCTGTATGACCTCTTCTTCACAAGATGGGGTGGGCAACACGATGTATTCAGAGGCATTGTCAGATAAATAGATGAAAGCTTCTGGGGCCAGCTGAGTGACTTCCACAGAGGGGGTCTTAAAGGTCTTACAGATGCCTGACAGGATCTATGGTATCTTTCAGACCTAAGCATTTTCAAACCTGTCCAGTCTCCTGACCAGCTAGGAGAGCTCTCACCCCACCCATGACTTCCCTTCCCTCTGTCCATGGGCATGCTCTCTGCAAGGAAGGCAAAGGCACTGAGGGCCATAGTGTGCCCTTTCCTTCCTCCCTGCCCTCTCACTCTGTGAATCCCATCCAAGATTGCCTGCCAATATCTACTGGTCTTTGCCAGCATAAACAGTGGCAGAGGGCCACAGGGGCTGCAATTCCACTTATGAGGAGAGGAACAATAAGAGATCAGTTTGGTCCAGAAAACATACGGAAGTGGACAAAATGGAGGCATGACAAAAGCAAAGAGAAGATCTACAGAAATGGTACCTGTATGATCTCTCCAAAATACTGCAGAACCATGGTAGTGTCACCTCTGCCTTCTCCAGGTCCATAGCCTGAGGGGAAGACAGCAGTTCAGACCCTTTGAACATGGTCCCACAAGGATGCAGGATCCAGTGTCATCAAGGGGAGGCACCTGCCTCAGCTTTGTCCAGTGGGCATCAAGATAATGAAGCCAGTGGCAGCACCAGGCAGGAACAGGACCTGGTCACCACCCCAGGACAAGGCAGAGGAAATGCCATGGGCAATGCCAGGATGAGTGGGATGACTGAGGAAATTAATGGAAATGTGTTCCCTGCTGAAACCTCGAAATTTGGAAGATGCCTTCCATGCTGTCATATCTCTGGGTTTTTGGGATCTGTTGGTTCCTGAGCTGAAGATTAAGGCTTGCAGGCTGATAGACACTCTCTGGTCTATGAGACTAAGACATGAAGTCATTAAAAATAACTCCTCTTGCTGCTACCCAAATAACTCAGTAGGGTTGAGTGACTGTAACCCAATTTGACCTTTTGTCATTCCGAGTGCTGCTATTGTGAGGCTGCAGTTTCATCATTTGTGGCGAGCAAATTCCCCTCCAAACAAAGGCCAAACCAGAGCCAGGGCATTGTGCACATCTCTGGGAGAGCAGGGTGGAGTGGCCATGCCCAAGTTCTCTGTGAGCTGAGGCAGCCCCAAAATCACTGCATTTCTGGGGAGGGCCTGTCACAGGGGATGCCTGAGAACCCTCTGTATTCATCTGGAGTGAAGGTTTATCACTACAATCTATCACTACAAAGATTGGGACAAAGTGCGCCTTTGTAAATGAGAGAAAGTTTCCACTCCTGACTGAAGAAAGGAGGGGGAGGAAAGGGAGAGAGGCTCAGAGCCTTAGAATCCTAACACTTAGATGTCTTAATTAAAGGTAAACTTTTCCTTTGGGGTGGCTGTGGTTAGAGCAGCAGGCAGAGAGACCTGACAGCACAGGCTAAATAGAGAGAAAAAAAGACGTTCTTTTTTTTCTTTTTTTTTTCCCCCAAACATTCACTTTGGCCTCAGTTTGAAATGGCTTTGAAACTGCAGACACCTTCATGTAAATGTTCTTAATAAAGGAAAAAGAAAGTCCTCTGCAGGACATTTGTAATCCTTCTGATTTAGCTGTTTTAATAATGTGCGAGTTTATCTTGGAAGATGGTGGCTGACCTGAAATTGATGTCTCTGCCAATGTAAGGCTAAAAGCTCAGACAGAAGACTTAAATATAATAATATAGTATGTGTCTGTGTGTGTGTGTATATATATACATACATATATATAGACATAAATATGCATGTGCTATATAAACACATCTTTAAATAATCATAAACTCCCTTTAAAAATTATTTCAGCACAAATTAAGGTATAGACAGCATCTGATTGGCTCAGTCCATACAGAGTGGTGCCCCATGATATATTCATTTCCTATTCTGGTGTGGTTAATAGGGTATTTCAATTTAATTACTGCAGTCAATAGCACTTTCGGTTGAGTGTCTTAAGTGTTCATTTAATTTACTGTAGATTTAATAAGGCAGCGGTTGTATGTAAAGCTGTTAACCATCTGGATGGGCTGCAAAGCCCATCTTTTCTCTTGGGTAGCTGGAGCCTGATCCAAGACACACTGCTGTCTACAGCAGTCTTTCTTTAACTTCAGGAGCTCAAAACCTAGGCTCCTTGGGGAGCAAGGAGGTGGGCAAATGCCCCTGGCTGTGGGCTTCCTGGCTGGCCTTCCTGAGGGAGGGTTTTTAATGTGCCGTTTCTTGTCTGTAGGCAATTTCATATAACAGTAATGGTAGGAAGAACAACCCATGACTCGGGGTTTGGTAATTGTGAGCTACAAGACTGAGCCTTGGAGTTTTAAGCAAAATTTAAATTTTTAAGCAAAATTTACCAGCCTGGGTAGGGAGGTGATGAGTTGGGTTACACCTAGGAAAATTTAAAATAAACACACCAATTTGACAAACCTCATGCAACTGAATGATCTAGTTTACCCCTGTCACAAGGTGTGGCAGAGCTGTTCATCCTCTCTCCACCTCCTATGACTGAGTCACTAGCTCACACTGAGGGTCAGGAAATATGCAGGTCTGCAGATTTTCAGATCACTAACCTTCTGGGGAGAAAAAAAAGGCAACCACTAGACACAAGCATTGCCTCTCGTGAATTCAGGGCCTCTCTTAAATGGGAACATGATTTGTTTAGGCAAAGGATGATATAGCAAAGGGGTATGATTATAGGGCCTGGACTTAATGGCCTGGAGACCTGGCCATCCTATTTACCTGCACAGCTCTACCTAAAAATCAGGCTTTGGTAAAATTGTAAAATGTCACAGTATTAGAGATATACTGGTGCCTAATGATGCTAGCAAGTACCTGAGGGAATTTCCAGGAACACCTGGGTTAGGAGTGGCCAGACATGCACCAGTGTTCCCTCCACACAGACCACATAACTTAGATGAGAAGAGGAAAGAAGAGGGAGTTCTAGGCGGAGGATAAGTAGCCAGATTCCACATCTCTGCAATGGGACAAGCAGAAGGAGGATGTTTTGGTGTATCCTGGAGTAGCCCATCAGTGGAGGCCATGGTGACCCCATTGGTTGCCTCTCCCTCCAGCCAGCGACTGGGTTTAGCCAGCAACCTCCAGTCACATACTGCCAGTTTTGTGATGTTGCCCTGGCCCAGAGCCATAGCTGGCTGGCTGGCAAGCTGCACGTGACACAGGAGCCCCAGGTTCTCCAGGGCTGCGGGCTCCCATGCTCCCCAGGCTTGTAGCCAGACTGGGTTTAAAACAAACAAGCATCAGGAACGTCGGCAGGAACAGGACTCCAGCACATGAAATCCAGTGAAGAGAAATTCTTCTGCTGCAGAAAGTAGGCAAAAGGCAACTGGAGATGAATAGGCTGCCTGACAGCTGGCAGACACGCAGCCTGTCTGCCATAGATGGTAATATAGGCACTGCAACTATTACGGCATCCAAAGGCAAAAAAAGCAATAAAAAGCTTTAACCTCTGCTACCCGGGAAAACAAGCAGTGGTTTCAGATGCCGTCAGTGGAGAGGAGCCTTTGTGATGCTTGTGACAGGCAAATGGTCTAGAAAGCTCTACTAAGCTGTGTTTGGGATTGAGGGCCAGGAGCGCCTGGGTTCGTGCTCTACTTATACTGGTTACACAGCCAGTTTTTAAAATTGTGTTACTGATGTTATTATAATGATATTGCTATCACTACTGTTATTTTCTTTACACATCAATGGAGCCTGGACAGCCAGTCTTAATTTCTTACGTGAATGCAAACGGCATTTAGATTTTTGTGGAGATCAGACTCCAGACACATTCCTACATTCTTGTCCAATGTTCAATATTTTTCCATGAGTCAAAGAGAACAAGAATGGGCATATTGTGTAAATGCAAAACTCTGCCTTTTTAAACTGACACGATGAATTTCAGCCCTGCCTCTTTGTCTCTCTCCTCCGATCAGGGGCTTTTCAGCCTGACAGATTTTGTTAGTTACTATCCTTGAAAACAGAGGGAGGGAAAAGTCAGTCCTTGTTAATTCATTGTCCCAGTTACCTAGCAGTGCTGTATCCTTAAGGACTGCTGGACTTCTTCCTTTTTTTTTTTGCTTTTCTGAGATGGTGAAGAGCTATGACTTTCCTGCCAGCTCCATTGTGTTCCCTCAGTAAAAGCCTGTAAAACTAGAGGCACTTTAAAAAGATGTGAGGAGTCTGTTGCAATAGGCATCCAACAAAAGTTCCTGCTGCAATCCGCGCTTCCAGTAAATGCTGGTTTGTAATCCAGATTTCAGGCTTCAGGGCTGGTTCTTAATAGAACACTGATACAGGTCAGCATAGCTGCATCTGTTTACAGCAACAGAAAATGTGGCTCACTGTTGTATTGGGCTTCAGTACAGACTCACAAACAAGGCCATGTATGCAGACAAATATCAGCATATAAGGGGTCCCTGGAATTTGAATTTCACTTGGGGAATGTACCTCTGTGTTTTACAGAAATGTGTGAAATGTGCCTGACTGATGACCTAAAGACTGAACTCATCCATGCCTGCCAGAGCAAGAGCTGTCCTGGAGACTGCTCTGATTTGGTCCATATCCCAAGCATGACTACATGGCCTTTCCAAAGGCTTCACCCTAGTACAGACCACCACAGACAGAAGTCTGCATGAGAACAAAGACTACATTTCTAGACAGAAATACCTTTGATTATTTTTTCAGATATTTTAATAGGCTATAAAATGCTTATTTCCATGCCGTAAATGAGAATAAATATGTATCTACCAAAGCCAGCCTAGTCTAAGTAATATGCAAGTAAAGTTTCACTGAAGGGCTTTGATAACCCTGAGTTTTTAGTTGCTCTTTCTGAGAGTGGAAAGTTGGTGAGTGCCCTCTGAGCTCATTTGACCCAGAGCTTCCTAGCTAAGGCTTATGAAGGAAAGAAAAGCATACAAACAGCAAAAGGAACTAATTAGCTCCAAGAATGATATGGCCACTTGTCCACTAGGAACCAGTCTGCTACCTTCAGAGTTTCAAATATAGTACAGCTTTTCACCTGTAATGATTTCTAGTCACCATTAAATGGTACCATAAAGGTGAAAGGTTTCACATTAGTTGTAAAGTGGAAAATTATATTTATCCTGGCTAGTATTTTCAAAAGTATGCTGGGATCCATCTTTTGACACCTAAAGAGATGTCTGCTTTTCAGAGGCGCTGAATGTGCATCAGTGTCTTTTGGAATTTAGCTGGAAAATAGGGCTCGTTATTAATGTGTTTGACAGTGTCTAAATGCATGAAGAGTATTTTTCAAAAAAATATATAGTGATAAAGTCCTTGTCATGGAACCTTATAATCAAGAACAGAGAAACAAAGTCCAGTAAAGTCCATTTAAAGACCCGCATATCTCAGTGAACTTTAGAACGGGCTTAAGCAAAAGCATTATTTAGCAACTCAGATTCATCTGATGGAGCATCAGTTTGCCCAGTCAGCCCTTTGATTGTTTATGTCATTTAAAAACTACTGATCTGATGCCTTCCCTGAAGGAATCTGTGTAGAAATAGAGACTGACATTTCTCACGTACATTGTCATTTTTTGCTTTCATCTCCTCCTCCTCCCTCATCATATATGTCGTTAACTTGGAGACAAGTCAAATTCATACATTCCCTCCATTTGCTCTATGTTCAAAATTTTCCAGTTAGATACCAGATCTCTCCTAGAAGTGAACAACAAAAGGATGAGAGGGAAGGAACACAAATTGCTGACTATACATTAAAAAAAGCAGGGGAGCTGGAAGGGGGCCCAGATAGGTTGTAGAGTCTTCATCCTTTGGAGTGTTCAACACTTGCCTGGACAATGTCCCGAGCAACCTGATGTAACTTTGTTGGTAGCTCTGCTGAAAGCAGAGCATGCAGTGACAGGACAAGGGGGAAAGGCTTCAAGTTGAAAAAGAGTGGGTTTAGATTAGAAAGTAGGAAAAAATTCTTTTCTGCAAGGGTTGTGAAGCACTGGAACAGGTTGATGAGAGAAGTTGTGGGTGCCCCATCCCTGCAAGTGTTTAAGGCCAGGTTGGGTGGAGCTCTGAGCAAGATGCTCTAGTGGAAGGTGTCCCTGCCCATGGCAGGGAAGTTAGAATTAGATGCTCTTTAATGAAAGGAGCAGAGGGAGGTTTTGGGATCAGATGGAGAATCCCATGATGGGAAGATGTAAAGGCACCAGACTCTTGTCACAGAAGCTGCTCCCCACTTTGAGACTGATGTGCAGCTCTAAACAAATCAGTTGCTGTCAGAGGGGCTGCCTGCCCTCTTTCTTTAATAGCTGAACCTTGAATATTAAAGCTTCCCTGGGGCAGGGAAGTCCTTGTATGGGGGCGCAGAGTGCTCTTGGAAAGCCAGAATTGGAGCAGAGTTTGGGTGCTCCAACTTCGCAGTGCACCCAGAGGCTGAAGGAGTTTGTTTCCCATGCTGCTTGCATGTTTAGCTGAAGGTGGGCCAGCTGACAGGTCTATGAAAATACCAACACAGCAGATGACCAGGAATCTTTCCCTGTACCTTCTTTGAGGGGCTCCCAAGGAGAGAGTTTACTCACACTTTATATATAGCAGCCTTCCAGTACCTTAAGGGGGCCCACAAGAGAGATGGAGAGAATCTTTTCACAAGGGCATGTAGCAACAGGACAATGGGGAATGGCTTTAAACTGACAGAGGGAGAGTTTAGATTAGGTATTAGGAAGAAATTCTTTGCTGTGGGGATGGTGAGGCACTGAAACAAATTCTCCAGAAAAGTGGTGGATGCCCCATCCCTGGAAGTGTTCAAGGTCAGGTTGGATGGGGCTTTGAGCACCCTGGCTTAGTGGGAGGTGTCTCTGCCCATAGCAGGGAAGTTAAAACCAGATGGTCTTTAAGGTCCTTTCCAACCCAAGCCATTCTATGATTCTCTGATTCTGTGTCCAGAGGTCCCTTCACGGCTCCATCATTTTATGATCCCAGAGGTCTAAGAAACTCTCCACTAAGGCCTCTGCCACAATACTTTTATTTTCTTTCTGTGAGTAACGTGGTAAATGGACAAGTAGCTAGTGAACTCTTTGCTGTGTTAGTGGCCTGCAGAGGTGGAGTTTAAGAGATGCAGCGTTGGAGCTGTGCAGCTGCAGAGGGTTTCCACTGTGTGACTCTTGGTG
Organism: Corvus brachyrhynchos; assembly: GCF_000691975.1. Taxonomy (NCBI): domain Eukaryota; kingdom Metazoa; phylum Chordata; class Aves; order Passeriformes; family Corvidae; genus Corvus; species Corvus brachyrhynchos. Next base: position 1,050,332 of record NW_008238833.1, on the reverse strand, counting down.
GGGACTTATTCCCTTATCCAGGCCAGCAGAGCAGGTGAACAGTTTGGCTTCTGGCCACACCTGATGCATCACTGGTGTGTAGGCTACAAAAGTAATGCAGCGCTGACACAACAAATCTTAGCTGTAGTTTAGAGATCCTTAGAGTCCTTGGCTGAGACATTTTCACTGCATAGCCAAAGGAATGCTGTTTCTTGGGATGATTGCGGTACCTGTGTCCATTCTTGTAGGAGTGTGTCCCCTTTCCCCTTGCCACAGTGTGTTGTTTCAGGAAGAAGATGCTATTCCACTCAGTCATTGCCAAACAAGGAATTTTTTCTCATTTTGAATTTTCAAAGTCAGCAATCACAATCACTCTAGAAACAGATGCAAGGCTGCTGTGGAAGAAAATATGACTTCAAGGTAGGCTGTTATATTTGAGAGGCCTAGAATGACTAATTTTTCAGTGCTGTTTCTATTTGCAGGAGTTCACTCAGCTGGTGATTGGTGCACATAGGAAAATAAGGCATATAGGAAACACCAATTGTAACGAATCCACTTATGTCCCTTTCACCACAAACTATTATAGCAGCCAAAAATCCATTAAAGTTTTGTGGTGACCCTTTGTCATTGACTCCCACAGCTGGTGGGGATGGGCTGCTGACTGTGGCTACCCAGAGCATCTTCATCAGCTGCTTAGCACCCCACTGTGTCTCATGGGATTCAGTAACCATCTCCTTGCTGAAAGCTGTAGGCAGGATAAAGGCATTCGGTACAAAGGCTCTCAGCAGCTGGATGGCTGCAGAGGCATAGCACCAGGGGATTGCACCAACAGTCACTGGCATTGCTGCTCCAAGCCACAGTGTGCTCAGCAGCTGGGTTTTGCCTCGGAGGGGCAGCACAAAGGAGCTGAGAGCTGCAGTGTACAAACAGCATCACCCCATCCCTGTGAAGGTTTGAAAGTCCTGCCTAGATGTGGTCTCATTGAACCTCTTTTGCCAAAGCAAATCTTTTTGCAAAAGCCAGGCTTTTGCTAGATGCTCTGTACTGTAAATTATTCTCTTTGCTAACCAGAGAGAAAACTAGAAAACTTATTTTCACTTTCTTCAGAGATGTCTCCATGCATTTGACTTGTCTACTTGTGCAATTATCCTCTCATCCTCCTGTGCAAATTTATCCTCTCCTCTCTGCTAGTCATTTCTCACATTCCTTTTAAGCATAATCTTGTAAGCTTTTCAGTACCTGAATTGCTGGGTTTCCTTTTAGCTTATAGGTACCTTTTTCTTACCCTGGACTGCTCCTGGTCCCCTCTATTCACATTGACCTTTTCCAGCTTCTGAAGCATTCCTTCCTGGGTGATTGCTTGTTTCCAAACCTTTCCATTCAGCCTCTCTGGCCATTTTCATGGGTTTGGATTTTTTTTGACCTTCTCATCAAGATGGTACTCAGAGAAAGACCAAATAACAGAAATTCACCTGAACAGGTGTCAGTCCAAGAGAACAAAGTATTTGGGCTTCCTGTAACCTGCTAATGATCTTCCATAATGATCATAATTCCATATCGATCTTCATATTCTGGAATTACCTAGACACTGGTCAGATGAATCCCATTTTTACAGTTTTCCTTCAGACTCCTAAAGTGTTGGAAATACAGGAACTGTGAAACACGTCCAGACTTGTGTCCTTTCTAAACCTGGAGGCATCTCATCAATGAAAGTGACAAATATGTCAGGGGAAGATACACAATCACCTTGACAGGCCTGCAAAAACCACCACTCTGCCCCCTGCCCACAGACAAGCACCACCAGTCCCTGTGAATCATGGACTAGTTTGAACCTCAGTGTTTAATATTTTTCATCCCTTTCTAGATATTCTATCGTCACCTTTCATAAGTCAACATCTTCCCATTTCCAAACAAATGCTCAGTCCCTCTTTAGATCTTGATGAGCTCTGAATCTCTCATGCAGTTCCTCAGATTCTATCTGCTTTGGATGAAAAGTATCATCTCACTGGGATTGAATTTACTGCTGCTCAAATTTGCTGAACAACCTCTTGATCTGCAGTTAATCAGTTAGATTCTTAATATATAAACTTTCATAATTTTCCCTTTTATTTGTCCTTTCCATTGTCCATTCTCTTCATAGGAGTATCTTTAAAGCTCTTTAATTGTTGTTTCAAAACCCTCCAATGCCCTCAAAATTTTTGCCTGTTTTGCTCAGATAGGTCGAACTCTTGGTGGTGTGCACTTTATGTTTAAGCTGAAGATTTTGAAAATGGCTCTTAAGTACTGCTCTTACTTTATGTCCTTAATGAGGTGAATGTGCATGATGGGTGAGAGCCAGGGGGAAGATGCTAATACAGGTCAAACCCAATCATCAAACAAGTGCAGCAACCTTGTAGGAGACCTTCTCTTACCACAGGCCTGGATTTGATCCTAAATACCACCTCTCCACTGAAGTTTTTGGCAGAGGGTCAGGACTCCTTCCTTCTAACAAGAAGCCATTTTTACAGCTGCTCATTAAGTGTATTAGTTGATGCATGATGGAAGGCAGCTCTCATTGACGTGGGCCCTCCTTGTCCTGGCTGAGAGAGTCTGATGCTGGAAGCATGACTGGGTAATAAGCTGAAGGGATCTTTCTTTTCCAAATGACAAGTGGTGACTGTATCTCCTGTAAACTGCAATGTACCCTGCAGAAGACCTCAAGGCCAAGCAGTTGACTTGAGTGTCCTGTGTGGCCCTCTGATTTGCAGGAAGAGAGAAATAGTCTAAATATTTTCTTATTTTCCAAGTCTGGATGGAGGGCTACGGTCTTCCTCCAGTGACTGAACTTTTGATAACAGGCTGTTGCAGAGGAGATAGGTGCTTGGACAGGTAACAAAAGCCCACATGTGGGCATGGATGTGTGCTCTAATGAGCCTACAAAGTGACAATCTGGAAGCAGCACTGAGCAGAATACCAGGACCAAACGGCTCTCAGCAGCCTTTCCTTAGGTGAAATCTGCTGTGCTATTGATCTCTAAAAGGCAAATCAAATAACAGCAGCCACATTTTTAAGGATTAGGAGCTTCCTGTGCAAGACAGTATGTGTTTTTAATACCTTAAGCTGACTTATGAAACTGGTAAACAATGTGGAGGGTGGTGTTGGATGACCTCTTTTACATGCCTGATCATCCTGTCAGCATTTATAATGCATTTGATATTTCCTTCTCATCAAGATAGGATCAGTTAAGCAGTTGTATTTCCCAAAGCTCAGGTTGCATTATGCTTTGTTCCACATTTCATGGTAATAAACGTTGACATAAATTTCTGTAGATTTCACACAAAGTGATTGTTAATTTATTCATGGTTGAAAAGGATCATTAAAAAAAAAAAGAAAGAAAAAAAAAGAAAAAACAGAAAAGACTCCTCCAGAACACAAATACACAGCTTGCAAGATAAAAATTACAGATCTTTCATGCCTATTTGTTTTGCACACAGTAATGACTGCTACACTCTGATTAGCAATCTTGACCTAGTTAAAATGCTATTGTTTTTCTGTGTTCCTATTCTTCTAAAAGACTGTGACTAGACATGATATTTTATAATCCATCCGATGTAAAATCTGCATAAAAAATATAATTATTGTGCTTCAGCAACCTGGATCAAAGCCCTGACATTATGTTTCTAGGCAGTACACTGTGAATAATATAGATGCATTTTTAGGTTGGTATGTTCAGTTGGCAAGATACATAATTTTTCCATAAGCAAAGGTAAATTGTGGGATTTCTAACATCGTAATTGCTATTCCAGCCTTGTCCCAGCTAATGAAAATTAAGTGGATACTTGTCAGCCAAGAAACATCCTTATTTGTTGCTATAAATTCAGTTTAAGTGGCACTAAATATTACAGTAAACAGGGAGGAAAATTTGTGTTGCCTCGCAGTCAGCTTTATTACTGCCAGTGGTGCTTATGCCTAAGGATCACCCAGAGCCAGGACACCACTGCGAGAGGCCTGTATAGACACCCAGATCAGCAGAACAGGCATGGGCAGGGGGGAGGTTTGGGGTGCGTAGAGCAAAATTCTCATGGCCATAAACCTTGGTCATCCAAGGGCTCCTGGTCATCCAGGTGGTCTCTGGAGATGCTTAGTTTACAGGAGGGGAGTGAGGCAGAGTGGAGGTGTGCTGTCTCAAACTGATGTGCTCACCAACAGTGTGGGGCTGAAGGCACCTGTGCCTCCTCCTCCTCAGGCTCAGAGAGAGCAGTTGGTCCCCTTCCTGTGAACACAGGGTGGGCAGCAGAGGACACGTGGAGTTGAGTCTCTGCAAACCTGACTGGAGCAAGAAACATCATCTGCTACTCCTGCACAGCTCTTTGCACCTATGGAGGAATCACCTTGTCCTAGCCATGGTGCCGTGAGGACACGCCAGCTCTCAGGGCTGCTCCCCATTGTGCGCTCTGCCCAGGGCCTCCACTCTGTCACTCAGTCCTGCATGAAAAATTAATGTTGCTTACCAGATCATCATCATCCAGCAGGCTGGCCTTTGTGAACTCAGAGTGCTAAAATGTCTCTGAAGACTCTCAACTTGTATCCTCAGCCATGTCAGGTAGATGCTGCGGTTGAAGACAAAAGATTAAAAATAAATATACTTGTGCGGTGCAGAGAAAGTGCAGAGCAGAAGGGCTGGGGAGAGGTTCTCAGAAGAGAATCACACTACTGAGATCTTCAGGAGAGACATCAGGGTGAATCTGATGCTCCTGGGTGTGGGAAAGAGGGGGAACAACCAGAGCAAACAGATTTCAGATGTGTAGAAATAGTGGTAATGGGAGCCCTCAAAACTGAGTCTGTAGTCAGAAACGGGCCGTGAGGGTACCTGTGTGATTGTGGCATTAGGACCTCTGATGGCCCCAGAGATGGCATCTCAGGGCAATGGCCCCTTGTCATACCTGTGTCAGCCCCAGGGTGCCTCTGGGTCTTTGAAGCTCGCCATGGTGTGGGTCACCACGACCATCCTGTCTGGCTACAGGGGTAAGGAAACAAGGAGAGAGCCATCTGATCTTCCTGCATGCTGGGGAGATGCCTGCAACAGGGAGCCTCTGCACTGGTGAGCCAGGTCCCTGCCTGGAAAGGTGCTCCTCAGCTTAGCACAGCTCCCAACACCACAGGAGGTGATGCTGCTGGCAGCAAACACTGTGAACCACTATTTTGATACTGAGTGTTGCTGTCATTCAGAATCGGGCTCTAAACCTCAAGGGTGGCTTGCTGGGTCCAGCCCTGCAATGCAAAGGCGCTTTCACAGCATAAATAAGTATCATTCATCATCTTTTCCTCCTTTGGAAGGAATTTTTTTTTCAACTTTTCATTGTTTGAATATTTTTCATATTTTTCCTGTAATTCCTTTGCCCTTTTGCTTCCCCAGCTACATGGAGCATTTTGTTTACAGTGCAGCCATAGATACAGTCAACAGATATTCTGAGAAAGTCTAGGTAGTCCAAAATGGACCTTTAAAGTGGATTCATTTGCTGCTTCTATATTAAAAGCATAAAATCCAAAGCTGCTTTTTCTATCATCAGAAGTATTGCTCCACAGGAACTGCTAACACTGCAGCACTGCCTGCTTCACAGTGTGGGGTTTCAGTCTGTACCGCCTTGGGAGTTTTGTCCCTGTTGTTCCACCACACAATGTAAGAAAGCTGCAAACCTTTGTAGGAAATTGTGAGGGCTGGGAGAACAAAGGTGGGAAGAATCTTCCTTTTATGTCTTCCTGTAAAAGGCTTAGTGGGGACTTAAGACTATCACACTGCAGTGTTTTCTCTGTAGTTTCCTTGGGGCATTGTGGTGTTTTGGCCCAGTCTTAAGTGTCCAGCTGTAAACATTTCAAAATGACAGTCAGATACAGTACTAACATCTCTGTGCAAGGCCTTGATCTTCAGGCACTGTGGAGTTACTTGGCCAACTCAGAGGCACAGCTTGTGTTTCACTTGTCCTGAGAGCTGTGAAACTCAAGATGCTGGATGGTTAGCTTAGAAGTTCTGTCGAGCACTGTGCTTCTTACTACACAGTGTTAAATGAAATAAAGAGCAATTTCTAAAGGAAGTCCAACTGCAGAAGCTGTATGAAATGCACAAAAAATTAGACTTTCATTGAAATTTTTTATTATTGCCTGCTGACACAGAAATTTCTTTTCTTGGCCATATTGGACAGACCCTGTAGAAAGGAATATAAGGTGAATACGCATGAGTAATGTCAGAAATGCATCAATGATGTGATAAAAATATTGTTTGATGTGATATTTTTTGGGAGAAAACAATCTCTAAAATTTCTCATTGACAAGTGTGCTTTTGCACCAAAAATGTTTTTGTTTTCATTTTCTGGAAAAAAAAAATTGAGCCAGAAAAAAAAATTCAGCAAAATCCTCTAGTTTTACATTTAGTAAAAAATTTCAACCAAAAGAAAGGTGAAGCAAAAACCTTTCTGTTTTTCCAAAAGAGAAATTTTTTGATACCAGGATTTGACGAGCTCTAATTATTAGCTTGGTGGATCTCCTGCTGATTTGGTTTGGTGTCAGAGAGCATTAGAGAAAAAGCTGCCTCTCCTAAATTCCTTTAAGACTCAGAATAAGTTTTAAATACAAAACCTATAAATATGATATATGTCCCTCTGCACAGGACATGGTATCACACTGGGTCATTTAGATCAAGTCATCTCTAGATTTTTTCTCTCCGCTGTCCCCAAGCATTTTGTCCAGGAGCAGCACTGGGCTGTCTCACAGACATGATCTCCAGAGGCTCAGTTTTAACTTCAGAAGATCAATCATCCAGCACTGCTGCTGTAAGTGCGTGAACTCACACTGACTCACCAGAGCCTGCTCAGCAAAAGGTCTCGCAACAACACAGGCTGCCAGGAAATGCCTGTATTCTGTGATGGTTCATCCAGTGCTGCCCACCTACCTGTGGGATGGAGCTGGGCATGGAGGGCTTCTTCCTCTCCCACTTACTGTCATGTCACTAGTTTCCCATCACAGGGCCTTTCAGTATTACGCAGTTCAAGCAGTTTGAGATGTGTAATCGCAAGGCTGTTTGATCTGAGGAATGTGCCTGTGTGTGTTATAGGAACTTTTGCATTATGTTTACTGACCCAAATCAATCCTAGCTTGCAAATTGAAAGAGATGGAGCCTGAAATCTGGCAAGTTGGGGTTTTTTTTTCCTTCTGAAGAATCTGTGCTTTGCTTGGGGGAAAAGGGTTTGAGTACTGACTTTTAGTCAGTAATTGAAAAACGTGATTGCACAAAAACAGCAAAGATTTCAGTGGTGGAACCCTGGTCCTTTCCCTTCTGAAAACAAAAGAGGCATAATGCTGGGGCAGCAGTGCCCCACAAAAGGCAGTGTTCAGGGAGGCTTGTGATGGATGCTGCTCGTCTTCCTGAACAAACACAGACCAGCTCCCCCAACATATAATTGGTAGCAGCTCAGTGCAAGGAGATAGAAGGGGCTTCATCCCTGTGGGCTGTTCACATCCTTCCCATGCCCTCTCCCTCCATATCCTGAACTCATGGGGGATGTGAAATCAGGACCTTTGTAGCAGCCTCAGTGAAGTCCCCTGAGTTCCCTGCACCTTTGCAGCCTCACTTGCTTTTTTTCTGCTTTAAGGTGTGGACATCTATTGACTGATGGTGTTGTCAGCATTCCAAGAGCTATATTTGCAAGGTTTTTTGGAGACGTGATAAGTTACTGCTTGCTATTCTTTAGAAATGTACAGTGCCCTTTTTGATGGGCAGTTGGGCAGATGTCCTGAAACCAGGAGTCCTCCAGCCCATGTTAAGGGAGGGAGCGCTTGGTTAAGGGATGTGTTGGGAGATCATGGCGCTCTGCCTGGCTCTGCTGCTGACTTGTGTGTGGCAAACCACTTCCCAGCTCACCCCTGTCTGCTCACCCACCTCATCCTGCTCTCTGCTAGAAGCTACTTCAAATGCAGGCAAAAAGCAGATACTACACACAGCACAATGTCACACCTGCATTTTCATATGTGTCAGAAAGCTTGGTGCAGGTGCCCTGAAAATGTGGAGTTTTTTAAACAGCTTCTTCTGCTTCAAAATGTCAAGCAAACCCAAATGAACTCAGAAAGTCATATTAACCACATAAAACAAATACATATGCAGGGGGTATATTCTTCATTATCTGTTCAGCCTTTCTGTCAGCAGTACATCTGAAAGCAAAATGTGCTGCCAAGTCACGTATTCTAGTGACCTGGGGACTTCCCCATTTCCCAGGAAGATGAATTGGGGTGTACAAAAATGGTTTCTAATAAACACATTGACAACAAAGATGATGGTAAAAGGAAGTGCAACTTACCTTTATTTTTGTTTCAAAGGAAAGTACAGTGAGTCATGTGTCAGAAAGAACATGCTAACCCAAGACAGTCTGTGCTCTTTGCAGTGACCACTCAAAATGCTCCCCAGTGAGGGACACCTAATGACAATTAATTACTCTTGCAGGCACACAGTCTGTGGACTTATATAACTAGGCATCAACATGTCTGTCCTTATGAAAACATGAATCTGTGATTTAAAAGCTATGCCAGAAGCGTAACTTGAGATATGAGATGGAATTTTCAGTGCCAGGGAGAGAAATTACAAACTTTATTTTTAAGGGCTAAACTCAGTGACCTGATGATGCAATAGAAGAATAGGTGGGTTTGGAGGAAATATGCATTTCTCAGTTAAACTCTTTTCAAGCAATTCATTGATATTCACACCAGAATAAAATTTTTCACACCTGGAGTTATCTGGGAAGAGCTTTTGCCTATAAGTAAGCCTGAAGCTGAGGGGCATAGAGGCCACAACAGAGTATTACATGCCCATGGACTTCTGTACATGAAACAGCATGATGAAAATAATGCGACTGGAAGATCTCATACATCATCCTTCCTCACTTAACTGGAAAATTAGAGTTCTCAGTTCTCTCTGCTCTCCGCAGCCTCCCAAGGTATCATGGTTTCTACAGGCATTATTTTCTCACTGGCACACACAGGTATTTCTCAGAGGGCATTGTCCTGATGCCTCTGGGGCCATTGCACTTCTGCCCAGGTACAGAAAGGCAGAAGATGAGCCGTGTTTCACTGCTTAGTTTCCTGGCATTGCTCATGGCTGAAACAGGGACAGTGTGTGCTGGCTCAGCAAGGGCTGCACGTGCACGTGTCCGCTCCTTGCTGCACGCCCCTTTGGTCATGGAATCATAGAATCATTAAGGCTGGAAAAGACCTCTAAGATCAAAATGTACAGGGCCAAATATAGGACAACTGCCCTTGTTTTTTTTTAAAAAAACAGTGATCTGTTCTTTTATGAACTGTGTTCAAAACAACTCTTCTTGAGGGCATCTGCGTCTGACTTGAGGGCATATGTACCAAGTCCAAGCTTTTCAGCTCATGGGAGCGACATCTCTGTTTTCTGTGCATGGGGTGGGAATTTGTGTGTACAACCACAGCAGATGAGTGTAGATCAGACAAACAGAGCCATGAAACTCTTTTCCTTTGGTAGGCCCACAGGGCTGGCAAGCAAATGGAAGTATCACTGTAAATATTCAAGGGAAAGGAAATAGAGTTACAAGTCTCAGAGCAGTGTTGAGTGGACTGTGTGTTTTATAAGAGATGTTTCAGAACATAAACAACTAGGGCTTAATGTATTAATATGCACCTTTGGGAAATAATCTGGCAGTACATCATGGGACAGACCCTTGGCTGACGTAACCTGTCACAGCTCTAGTGGATTCATTCTCAGTTTTCAACAAGTTAACATCTAACATTTTTAATTATACACATCTCTGGCCAGTATAAGCCTACATGAGCTTAGGATGCCTTGATCTTGTGAGTGCCATTATAATGTGTTCAAGGACTTTTGGACTTAATGGGTGTCAAAAATGTCCTTTTAGATCATATACCAAAATCAGGAGAATGAAAACCTGCAGCACCAGATAGGCACAAGGGCAGATTTCATTACTTCATTTGTCTCTGCTGTCTAAAACTACTTTAAATCTGTCTGGCACAGCTAGATTGGAGAAGATACGGAGCAGAGAGGCTTTACCAGCTAGAGCTCTGGCTACCTCCCTCTCTCATCCCACCCATGAGGGGAACAGGGCTTGTGATCAACAGGAATCAGCAGTGCTCAAAAAATGCTGGTGGCAAGGGTGGCGATGGAAGGGAGATTCACCCCGTAAAGCACATTTTCCTACAGTTCTGCACAACTTCAGTGACTAAAAAAAGCCCAGAGGAGCTTTCTGGACTAAGCAATATTTACTTGCCTGATGCCTCTGCCATTCAAGCAATTAAATTATTTCTTCGGTATCATCTAATGATTTTTTTTTTTGTCTCTTCTTCTTTCAGCTCCAAGGCTCCTTGAAGAGAAAGTTGGTGGTAAATCTGTCGCCTGTTAACAAGAGGCCCAATGGTGTTTCAGAGAGCTCCTTCCTTGACATTAAGAGGATAAGAGTGGGTGACAATATCTCAGTGGGACAAGGTGGACAACACGTTAACAATTGCCAAAGCCAGTCAATGTCAGGAGGTATGACTGTGGGGCAAGGATCACAAAGAAAGGCCAGCAGCCTAGCAAACAATACCCATGCTAGTGGGAATGACATGTTTAATATGACTTTGAAAGAGGTCAAGAAAGAACCAGGAGAAACAATGTCTTGCAGCAAACACTTAGACGGCCAGACATCCCATGAGAACATGTTCCCTAACAGATATGGGGAAGACTCATGGGACCAAATGATGGATCTTGAGCTTCAGGAGCTGTTTAATGAACTGACTAACATATCAGTGCCACCAATGAGTGATGTTGAGCTAGAGAATATGATAAATGCCACGATAAAACAAGATGAGCCATTCAACATTGACCTTGGGCAGCAGAACCAGAGGGGCCCTGTGAGATCTCTGCAGATGGATAAGATGGTGATAAAAAGTGAGTATGCACCAGGCATGAATCAGGCTCCTGTGGGCTCCCCACAGATGAGGCCTTCTTCTACAGGTCCAGCCTTCACTAGGCCTCCCCCTGCCATGTCTGCCTCTTCACCCATCCCCTCGGTGCCTCAAACACAGGTGTCACAGGTTTCTTCTGCGTCCAGTCGGCCATTGCCTAAGTGGAAGGAGGTGTCTCATGCACAGCAGCTCAAACAGATCGCAGCCAATCGGCAGCAGCATGCCTTGATTCAGCAGCAACAGCAGCAGCAGAACCAGACAGCCAACTGGTCTACTCTGTCTCCATCAGGACCTTCCCCTGGACCCTTTGTGCAAGAGAAAATCCCCAGTCCTTCTTTTCGCCAGCAGCAGTTCAGCCCGCAAAGCTCAGCAATGCTTGGGGTGCCAGTGAATGGAAACCAGTCAAAAGGGATGAACAACTACGTTTATAAACCAACCACTCCCCAGAGCAATCCCATGGACATAATCATGCAGCAGAAGCCTCAGGACCTCAACAGAAACTTTATCAACAGCGCTCAGCCACCTCTAGAGCAGCATCATGGCAACACAAAGCCTTTGTTTCACTTTAACTCAGAGCAAACAAACCAGCAGATGCCTTCAGTTTTGGGTTCCCAAAACAAGCCCGCCCTTCTGCACTACACCCAGCAGGCACAGGGTTCAGCTCCCGTGCAGCAGCCACAGCAACAGCAGCAACAGCAGCCGCAGCCGCAAACTGCTCAGCCTCTCCCAAACCAGTCTCTTCAGAGGCCACCTAATGTAACCCTAGCAATGCAGCAAAAAATGATGCTTCAGAAAATGCAGCAAAGCCAGCCAATCTCAGGTTTGCAGTATCCAGTCTCTCAGCAGCACAGACAGGTAAGACAAATTCCTCCTTCTTTGTTACAGAATCGCTCTGGTCCAAGTAATAAAAAGCTCTTCCAGCCTGGCCTCGTTCCTGCAGGAGATGTGTCCTGATGGCAGTTAATGACCCTCTCAGCATGCACTTCCGCAGAGCTGGTGATGGCGTGTTTAGCACCTATTCAGGTGTATCATGGGTGCACATTTAGAAGAATTTAAAGAAACCCATGCTCATAACACTTTTGATGCAATGGAATGAATATGTCATTGCTATATGTTATGTAGATACTTGTCAGAAAGGTGAGATAGTAGGGCAGATGCAAGCTTATTTTGGACTCCTATCTAAGTTTTCTAGCTTACAAAAATTAGGCTCTTTTGAAAGTCAAAATTTTAACGAATTCCTATGTTATCTTAGATAATATGTTTTACAATGTTAATTTTTGTGCCATCATTTTTCTCAGGGAGGCAGGGTTAGGAAATTCTGGTTTTAGATATCTTTTGACTGATATGACAAAAAATACTGTTTGCACATTTGCTATCGCTTTGGCAAAGAAGAACTAAGATTTATCTCTGAGCTTTACAAACACCCATCGCACTTCTGGGAATATTCTGTGGATAAAATACATGCTTAGATATGAAGGAGAAGGTTGCCACAGATATGTCTACAATTATATTCCATGTGGCTAGCTCCCACTGTGTTATCATGAGACAGTGCTCTGACAAGATCTGGTGTTGTAGCTCAGTTGTGCTATGCCAAGTCCCTGTGCACCCAAGTCTCAGATCCCAAGTTTCAGACCTGCCAATCAAAGTGAGGATGTGCAACTTCCCTGTACCCCAGAGTCTGGAAACCAAGTGCAAAACAAGTAAAACATATTTGACTTTGGGATGTTTAAGCAACTCTGAGTAGTATAGGTGGGACTTTGTCTCAACATATTTGAAGATATGGAATTGCAGTACAGGTGTGGAGATCATCTGTAGGTATGAAAACAGTTATGAGAAGCTACTTAAAAATGAAAGCCTAAGTTTTCCATGGAGTCTCGGACAGTAGCACTATGAACAAACCATTCGGAGATGGAGTTTCTTCACCAAACTGGGTGGACAGTCTGATGCTTTAAAAAGAGTAGATATAGTTGTATGCCTGCACACCTTTCTCCTTTTAACTCTTTTAAATTTCCTGACCAACTAACCATGACTTTCTCCAGCAACTAGTCCCATAGCAAGAGGTACCAGGTGAAACCTATGGGCAGGTGTGATAAATTGCTTTGTTGAAAGATGCTGTAGAATGAGTGTTGGCAGGATGCAAGCACAGTTTTGCTGTTTTACAGAAGGTCTCTGCAAGCTGTTCGTCTTCTTCTTGAGCCACTGTGTGCCCTCTTCTTAGGTGCATTTCCCCATTCTCTTAATAGACTGGCAGGCAGATGAATTTTAACAGTTCCTTCATTCAGCCATGATGAACCTTCCAGCAATCTGTCATCACAGGGGAGACAGGCAAGATTTCTGCAAAAACTACTGTTTTTCTGAAAAAATGTGCAAGGTCACATTCTGGAAAGGCATAAAGAACAACTCTGCTGGAAGTAACATTAACTCCTTGCTCTGTGTCCTCTTGGGCTGCTGCTCAGGGAGGCCAGCCAACAAGATGGGACTTGGCACCTTGGCCCTAGTAGTACTTGCAAGATTTACCATGAGTGTAGCGGGATTTCTCACCTGTGCAGCCACAAGATCTGTGGCTTAGGAAACTTGTCCTCAGTGAACTTTGCTGAGTGCCAAACTTTAGATATTACACCAAGGAAGGGGTTTTGCCTATCATCACAGACTTCTTTCTGCAAACTAATTTTCCAAAGTTTCTTGTCATCTGACCACTTTCCACAGCTGTTTCTGTTAGATATGGCTACCTGACCCACAGCACAGTTGAGAAGCTTGGAAGCTTTTTAGACACAAATTACAGGGCTTTTGCAGTAAGGATGCTGTTTTTTCTATGCTCTAGAGAGATAACTGGATTTTTTTAGAGATCCTTAGTGGTTGTTCCAAAGTGCTGACGAAGTTCAGAAAATCAGTTAGGTCTCTCTCAAGCAGAGTATTTTGTAGCTGCAGGAACAATACTCAGAAATACAACTGGTCCATAAATTGCAAGGTTTTTAAAAGGTTTGAACATAACTGTTTATGTGGCAGTATTCATGAGTTCTGTGGACCCTTTAGCACCTGCCTGCACTGCTGCAAGAGCCCACCAACCCCTTGGTCAGGGCCTGCTTGCCACGTAAGTCTGAATATTAAATCAGAGGGGGAGGAGACAGCACTAGTATTATCTTCCAGTAAAGACAACAAAGGTCAAAGCGACCTTGTGGGTCGACTGCTGCTGATTTTAGCAATGGGGACATCACCTCATTTAGGCTGCACAATCTGCTTTCCTGAAGGATCATCTCCCACCTCTGAGGATTTCTACACATCATTAAAAGTAATGCATGATTAATTACCAGCATTTACTAATTAACTTCATGATTAATATTTATTTTACTCATGCTCTATTTCTGCATGAGGAATCAAGATTTGATTCTGCTTGGTATCATTCAACTCCTCCTCAGATCATTATAGGACCATCTCACAACTGGCTGGAATGGCTTTGTAGCTGGTAATGTGAGGGCACATTCATAAAGGACTGCTGTGACATTGCCATCAGAAATCACTGACTGGAACACTCTAAGTTCACATTTTTAGCAGAACTAGCTCACCCTCTGGATTTTTGATCCCCAAGCTTTAAGATCCCCAAAACCCATCTGAGCTTGGTTTTATCAGTTCAAACTGGCTAACTGGAAATGTAAGGCTTATAATTTCTCTGCTTGTCATATTCCCTTTGTGTCAAACAAACTTACAGAGGGATTTGCTAATTAGATGTCTTTTGCCTCTAGGGAAAAGTCATAAAAATGATGGAAATCATCTCAGTTTCCTGGAAGGTTGATCTGAATGAAGGGTTTGTTTGCCTCTCTCCTTTATTCTCCATTGTTCTGGGAAAGATTCCTTTTCTATTGTCTATTGGAATGCAACATACACATAGTCATGAAAAAACTCATAGAAATTCAACACTCTCTTTGTTTAGGAAATAATTAGAAGCTCCAAATTCTATACAGGTTTAATCAGGTTTGTGATACTTCTACAGAACCTTGGCTGAAAATCTGTAACTGGGCCTGGGCAGAAGCCTAACTTTTCACTTTTGAAGGAATAGAGTCCAGTCAGTGAAAGATGCTTCTGAAGAAAGACTTAAGGTTTTTGAACAGAAGAATTGATGTTTTTAACAAGTCCAAGAAATTCCACACACGTTTTCAAAGTTTTTGATCAGCCATTATACTTGTTCAATAACATCCATTAGTTTTCTGTGAAGAAGTAAAAGAAAAAAAACAAAGAAAAGAAAAGAAAAAAGAAAAGAAAAGAAAAGAAAAGAAAAGAAAAGAAAAGAAAAGAAAAGAAAAGAAAAGAAAAGAAAAGGAGAAAAAGGCTGTATCTACTAAATAAATAAAATATTATTCATCCCCTTCTGGTTTTGACTTAAAGCCAAATTAAACTCAAGGACTTCAAGCTGAATTTTTCTCCAATTGTTTTTATTCAACTTCATTTGCTCAAGGGAAGGGAGAATAGGAGGCTGAGCTCATGAGAACAGGAACCCTAAAGGAGCAAGGCTACTCCATCTGCTACATGTGGGCATGTGTCCTATTTAGTCTTGGCTTTGGAGGCAAGGATAACACAAGGGATCGTGAGAGCTTCACCCCCCACTTTACATGAACAACCAGTAGTCCATATTTTTAAGGCTCTGGAAACATCAGTGTAGATACAAGCCACAACAGTGTTTGCTTGTGGAAAGCTCAGAGCCTTGTTAGTCCTTGTTCCTTCAGAATTGCTTTGAGGATGGAATCATCTTCTCCTTTTTCAAGTCTCTATTTTCTCTTTCAGTAACCCAAGAATTGTGATTAGTCGCACTTTAAGGGGTGGTGATGGTGGTATTTGCCCTTGCTTGCCCTAATTGGAGCATGCCTTAGATCATTTTCTT
>NW_008238833.1:1021949-1034466 GCF_000691975.1 Corvus brachyrhynchos | reverse complement strand
CAGTACCGGCTCCTAGCACGTATTCCCAGTACGTGACTCCTGCCTCATGCTCTCTCCAGGAGGACTTTCTGTTTTGCAGCTTGTGTCCAAAGGCCATCCAGGTGCTCCATGATCCAGGAACACAGCATGGATGCATCTGGCTGGAGAAAGGCCACTGAGCAGCACTGCACCAGGGGATGTGCCACCACAGAGGAGCTCCAGGTGCTGATGTGACCCCCCTTGCAAACCATTCCATTACACCAGCCCTTCCAATGCCCAGGGCTTAACATGTATTCATCATCTTAAATATCTCCAAGGGACAGAGATGGTATTTCAATTAATCTGGCAGCTCTGCAGAGATCCTGAGAAAGATTCTCCTCTCATTTTGTCCAGTGTAAACCCAGGGAAATTTCATTTATTTTCAGGAGAGAGTAATTGAACTTACAGCAGCATAGTAGAAAGCAGGATATAACCCTCTACTTTTTTTTTTTAAGTATACATTAAACTGTCAGATAGTTAGGGTGCTATGTGAGGAAGAAGGACCAGGACCAAAAGAACTAATGTCTTTTTTGAAAGTGCAGATATAAAAAACTCTTGTTACCATTCACTGCTGAGTAGTAACTTACATTTCTAATTTAGCCCCTGAAATTTCTCAAAGAAAATGTGTCTTCTTTAAATGATTCATATAAAAAGAGTATTTTCCTAAACCTCTGTGTTTACCACTACAGAAGAAAAGAAGAAAACATTTTGGTGAGGCAAACTCTCTGTTTTCAAGTGTGAAGGAATTATTTTACAAATATTTGTGAAATGAAGAGAGAAAACCTAGAGTAGCTTTTGGTAATTGGTACAAACCAGGACTTGAATTTGACTTAGATCATAAATAACAACGATTCCAGGCTTCTGGAATCTGTAATAATAGAAAATGTTCCACAGTGTAAGAAAATAACAATGTGACCTTTCTCTCAATGCTCTCTATAAAAATAATATTTGGATGACAGCTTTTCTTGATAGCTCCATTTTGGTCACATTCCCTCGTACAAGGACTTCTGAATTAAATATTCTGGATAAAAACTTGAGTATGTCCCAATAGCCACCATCAATTGCACGGTCATAGCTGATTTATGAGAATGAAACCAGAGAGAATATGTCATAAGTTCCTGTATTGTCATTATGGACAGTTTTCTTGGTGGTACCCTATATCATTCATGCTCAGTTTGCTGAACAAAACACATACACAGTCACGCTGTGGACAGTCAGTCCCTGAGGATATTGTAATTCAAAGTCTCAGAGACATTCCAGGTTCCATAAGGTTTCGTGAACTCTCCATAAAGCATTTACACTGGAAGAATAGTAGATTATTAGCCATGGTCAAATGCTTCTTGATTTGGGGATTTGGGAGGTAGATGAGATAGTTCCTGAGGTCTCTTTTGAACTGCCTTTTGAAGGTACTTCCATGAAGGTACCAATGAAAACCATCACTGAGCTTCCCTGGATGAGTTCTTCACTAATGTCAGCACACTTGAGGTCTCATTCATTATATATTAACATTGTGAAAGTGCCTGGGAAGTCCACTGAGAGGGCAAAATGTCATTCTGTGGAGAACTGTATAAACTCGGATTAAAAATGGCACCTGTTTCAAAGCATTGATCTGACTACTGTGAGATCAAAGATAAGATGTGTGTTATGGAAAGAATTTGATAGATATGAACTTCTCCCTACCTGCAGGTCTCAAGATGTGGATTTGAGAACTGCAGTGATCCAAGAGACCCTTCATAACTCAGTCAGTTGTCTCAGATGTGGGGGGGAAAAAATGCTGTTGGAGACAGAGGGTACAGTAAGGTTGTAAGGTTGTTAGCTGCTTCAGCCCACCTGGAAGACATGGGCTAGGGAAGGAAAGCAGAGGGGACAGCCAAGGCACTGGGTGTGTACATAGGAGAAGATGATGATGGCTGCAAGGAGTAAATGGCAACTGAGAAGATGCACAGTGCTGGTGGGTGAGATTACAGTTTACAGGCCCGGGGTGATAGGGCAAAGTGAGGAATCATCACCAAAGACAGGACATGAGTTTGTGCTTACTAGATTAACTGGAAAGGAAGTGTAACAGGACAAGTCTGAGATAAGGAACTGTGAAGATGTCATGCTGACCAGAAAAAAAGGGGCTAAGGATGTTTCAGGTCTGGTTCTCTGCTAAGGAGCAAGTTAGTCTATCTTGACCTGTGAACTTGTCCATAAAGCTATGATGTCGACAAGGGCTTCTTACCTGGTTGAAGTGAGGATTCCTGCTATTGCTGTGTGTGCATCTGAGGCCAGAGTCAAGCCCTGAGTCAACTTCCTGCAGGGATTTTGGAAAGGCAGCCTGGAAAAACAATATAATTCCACAGCCATTTGGAGCTGGCATGGTGAAAAACCCTTTCCTGTAAGTTCTTACTTGTTTGTAGGCAATTTATGAATACCTCAAAAAGTCAAGGAACAAAAAAAATTTAACAAGCCCCAGTTCTCCCTAGAGTCTTCCTATTATTCTAATTCCCCAAAGTGCTCAAGAGTGCTTAGTCCCAGTAATTTGTCTCTCTAGGGGTTCAAAATGAAGGAATATTTTAATGGCAAATATTTATTCCTCCACTCAGCCACTTTTAGTGCTGGTGTTTTTATGGTGGAGACCTGCCCCAGGCCACAGATGACTGTTGTTAAGACAGCTACAGACCTAGTAATGTTCCTTTAATGTGAGTTTTCACGGGTGAATTTACCATTTGAATGCAATGCTGTTCCAGAAAATCAGCCAGATGCTCCAACAGAACTATTCCAGAACCATCTGCCTGCTTCATTTGCTGCATGCCTGTTTCTGGTAATGTACACATACAGTGTAAGAGACAGTTTTTGCCCTGAAGAATTTACAATCTAAATAAGCAAGCCAGCCAAATCTTGAGATGAAGAAAATGTTACTGTATATTTTATATATTCTTGTGTATTTGAGGAAAGAGAGAAGGAAGATGTCGTTCAAAGCCGTTATAATCAATCCACTGGAGTTGTTGGATATGCTTACCATTGCAGAAAAATCCTCTGAAGTCTGGAGTTGAACCAGACCCAGTGAATCAGTAGAAAACACAGGAGTTGAATAAAAGGAGGGATATTTAACCCTCTCTTTCACACCAGATATCTGTATTTAATGTTAACCCCCTAAGCCTCCTATGTAACCAGTGAGGAAGGCGTACTCAGAGTACCCAAGCGAGGCACACAGTGGAGGATCACCTCTCTGCAGAAGACTCTGAGCACCCATGAGCCCAGCTCTGCTGCTCTTCCTGAAAGATATGTGCAGACTTGTTTTCTCACACTGAGCTGTGTGGCAATATGTCAAAAGAAGGGGAGGACAGAGTCTTTCGACTCTCTTAGGTGAGGTTTCACAGGGTGGAAGAGCTGATCTAAAAACTGGAAGCTTCAGAAAGGGGCACAAAGTTCTTCCCCACCCCAGCCTAGTGTCCACTTCTTCTTCTGGCACCAGCTCTGGCACTTGTCTGAGCTCTCACAAGACCAGCAGAGAACTATCTTTTTTCTCTCTGTGTAGGTTCTCTTCAGCTTATGGGGTCAGGCAAAGCCAATGCCGGCACGAGGGAAGTGGCAGGAGCTCATAGCTGGAGGCCAGAAGCAGAGATGGGATTGCTTCTGCCAGCAACAGTGCGCTGTTAAACTCACCTCAGGTGGCTGGTGGTGGGGAACCTCAGCTTAGAGAGTGTCTGGAGAAGAAGTGGAAGGTGGATGCTGGCTGCAAGAGGGAGACTGGGCATGGAAGCAGTCAGGGAGCAGAGAGTTTAGTACAAGGGAAAGAAACAGCCAGATGGAACTGGATCCAGAGTAGGGCAACTGGATGGAATGGACAGAGACTGTGAGAGGAGTGAAGGAGTGAAGCACAGGAAGAATGAGGGTCTGAGGGTAGGAAGAAGCCTGGAAGGCAGTAATACAGAGTGCAAATAGGGCTTGGATGAGAGGGAATGAGTGAGAAGGATTGGGAGCTTGGGAGGAGAAAGCTGAGAGTGAGACTGCGTGCAGGCAGAGGAGGACAAGGGATCAAAGGGTGGGATATAGTGTGGGAGAAAGTGGGGCAGAATAGGAGCTACTGATGCTCAGGGGACAAGAACCTACAGTCTTTGCAATGGGGAAATGGAAGGCTGGTAACACTTAAAAACTGTTTCTGTATCCTATGCTAGGAAAAAGTGGAGGAGCGTAAGGGCTTTGTTTCCAGGAGTTCCCAAAGCATCTGCAGGAAGTCTTCAGGACAGGGCAGGAAATGCAGCCCTGAGCCCTTCAAATTGCCAGCTTTAAGGACACACTACACATTTTAGGCTGTGCTATTCATCCTGTCAGTCTCCATCAGTCAGGGAGACAGCATAAGCAGCATGTTTGCCCCACTGGGAAGCAACTAGTACAACCCATTCACTGGTTTTCTTCCTTCAGGGGACCCTACAGCTCCTCCATCATCTCCAGCTGCAAGTGCAGCCATTGCATAACCAACTTATAGAACAGAACAGAACAGAATAGAACATATAGAACAGTTTAGTTGGAAGGGAGCTACCGTGATCATGTAGTCTAATTGCCTCACCAAATCAGGACTGACCAAAATTTTTATCAGCTTCTAATGCCTCTTAAACATTGACAAGCTTGGGGCATCAATCAGCTCTCTAAGATGGCTGTTTCAGGGTTTCAAGTTTCTTCCTACCTTGCCAAAGATATACACGAGGAAGAACGATGGAGACTGGTCTTCTCAGGCCTTCATAAGAAGCTGTGTAATCCACCTTGGTTGAAAAGTTCCCCATGATTGACTGCTGCCAAAATATTTGCAATAACCAAGGTGTGAAAACAAGGAAAGATGGTATTTTTGAGGATCCAATCTGTTATGTAACTTGTAAGAGCGAGAGGGACTGTGAGGGCTTTCTGTAATTCTGCAAAGATGGGTTAGATCCTCACAGACTTCTCTTTTTCCAGTCTTTTCTGTAATTTGCAGTGGTTGCAAGCCGGGCCACAGCCCTGCTCCAACTGAGTGATGAATGACTAAAGGATTTAATGCTTTGGTTCTGGTTAGAAAAGCATCCAACTTTATCCATTTCAGAACTAGATTTCTCCAAAGGACTGTTAACTGCAATCCCAGCTAAAGCAGGTTTTGCTGGGGTGACTCCAGTCTTGTCTGGTTTCAGCTAGAATAAGGAAAAAAAAGGAATTGCTTTTTCTTTTTCCTACTGGAACTGGTAAAAGGCATGGGAAGACAGAGCAATTAGCAGAAGTATTGGGAGCTTCACAGCCTAAGTGCAAAACAGAGTGGGAGGAGGGAGGGTGGGAGCAAATTCTGGCTATCCATCCTTTATCCAAAGCTGCCTGCTCCTTCCCAGGCTGTACTTCACTGTCATACACTTGCAAATTCTCTCCAGGAATGAAAACAGACTAACTTTAAGCTTGTTCCCAAAGCTGCAAATTTGTCCCTGCTGGGTGTTAATTTAACTGCTTCCAGGGCACCAGGATGTCTACTGGTGTTCACTGGGCTTGCTTTCTTCTTTTTTTTTTCACACATCTGGTGTTGTGAAAACTTCCAAGGCACCACACAGAAGAGTGGTGAACTGACCACTTTTAACCCTTTCTGCAGCATGCTAAGTATGAACCTACCTGTCTCTCTTCACGGTTTTCTCCCTGTGGCAGACCCCATGAGCTCCATGGGATCCACAAACACTAAAGTGGGTCTTATGAGTATTTCACAGGCTGAGAATTGAGACTTTCTTCAGCTCCATCATTCTCTGTTTTTCCTGTGAACAAACCTGGCTTAACAGTAATAACTGGACTTCAAAAATTTCCAGCAGGAAGAAATGTAGTTGGGGCAGGGAGAGGTTTTTTTCCAAAATACTTCTTTTTTCCGTTTGCTTTTATCTAGTGCCACTTCCCAGCAGGGAGGGCATTCAGTGCAATAGTTTTGCTCACATTATGGCAAATGGTGGCCTTTTCCTGTTGGTTTTTGATCGCTGCCATTTGTTCACTAATGGCATTAACTGTTTATCTGCTGAATCAACTGAACCAGAGCAAATCCAAACAATGTGGGTGTCTCATTTCCAGTCCTAGCTGTTGTACTCTACCTGGCTTTCGCTGCTTGGTTTGCTTTCTGTCGAACAAGTTGTTTGCATGACCAGCTCACTTGTTTCACTAACATATTCCTAGCAACAGCATACAAACTGGCTTTTTTTATCTCTGGCAAGGGCTTCCTAAAAAAAAAAGCCAAAGGTACTCTTCCGTTTTGGCCTGTTGTGCAATGCCAGCCTCATGGCACAAGGAGCATGCAAAGCCCTTTTGCTGTCTTCCTCTCAGCCCTATCATTACTTTGAATCCTGCAGCTCTCATCCTGTGTTTCCAGCCCACTGACTGTCCCTTCTCAGCCCTGCTTCCTCTTCAGCACCCAACTCTGAGGAGCTGAAACAGCATCGAGAAGTATCCCACAGCCATGTGGGCTGCTGAACACAGTGAGAAAGCAGCAGCATCCGTCATGTCTATGCAGGGGACCCAAGTGAGCCACAGTCCTTGATTTTGGCATCTTCTCTTCTTCATGTAGGGCTTTCACTGCTGAGTTTATTTTTAAAAGAAGTAAATAACTCTCGGTCCACAAATTACAGGTTTCCTTGGTAAACATGAAAGCTAGTTCGTGGGTCAGTACAGCTGTGCTGTCAAAATCTTGTTTCATATTTGAAGTGCTATCAAGGCCGCCCGTCCTTTTCAGAAGCAGCACTTCTCAGTGGGCCAAGCTCCAGGGCCCCAGGCAGCATTGGAGCCATTCTCATAAAGGTTTTCTATAGACATATATATACACTGTATTTAAAAAAAAAATCAGATTTTTAATCCTCCTGAAATGCTACCTGGAGTGTTGGACTCACCATCTGAAAATACTAAGGTTACTGGGTTTGTGGAGGAACAAACATTCATCTCTTCATTAAAGCCTGAGATTTTTAAAGCTGCAAAGTAGGACTTACGTGTCCATAGCCAAATTATTTATGCAGATCTAGAGAATGTTCATCCAAAAACTATATAGCTTTAACATATCCACCTCTGTTTTTTTTCTGACGAGTTTTCCAAGCAATGCACCTAGTAACCACCTTTGATATTGGCCATAAGTAAATTTATGCTGGAAATAACCAGCACATTCCCAATTGTTTGGCTTTCCTGAGAAGAGCACTGGTGGCCAAAAACCTGACTGCTTTTAAGATAAAATTCAGAATAAATGTTAGATATGTGACAGCAAGGCACTCAGTTTCAAAATGGGATCCTTTCCTACTCCTCTGCTTTCACAGCAAAATACAAACTAGTCCTCTCTCTGACTGGCACCTCATATGTCCCTTTCTCTGTAGGAACCAAGTGGGGATCTGTGGAGACTACCTCCAAGTGGAGTAGATGTCCCATGGCTAGGGACACCAGATAGACTTACAGGCATTTATTTGTACTATTCATTTACATATATGGTCTATTGTGAGGATATCTTCCCTCTCCTCCTCCAAAAGAGTCCAAATCAAAATCCAAAGCTAGTCAGTTAGTACAGTAATTGTATATAAATTTGCACATGAAGCATTAATTAAAGTCAAGCTGTGGAAAAATTACAAAAGCTAAAAGACCTTTGGACATCTGTGTGAAGATCACTGCGCTTGATACCAGGGAATATAGAAATGCTTGGACTGTTTGCTCAGATGGGCACAATGTTAATGAATCATTTTAATCACCTTCATTCTTTCAAACAGAGGAGACTACTAAGCAAAACCAATCCTGACAAAAACAACATATAAAACCCAGAGGCAGTTGTGAGGCTGCTAATTAGATAACTTTGTCTTGATATTTGCATTTGAGCCTATGGATCTGGACAACACAGTGTGTTACTCTCAGGGCAAGAAGCAAACGAGTGGCTGCTGCCCCATGTCCTCTCGAACAATGTTTCCAAGGTGCCTTTTGGTCTCTCTGTCCCCCAGGGTAAATATTTGAGATAGTCTTTATTGAGCTTTTCCCAAATTTTTCTTACATCTCTGATCTTTTTGTCACAACAAAACAATGCAGAAGCTGGAATTATTCTATAAATGTTACCTAACAAAAAAAAAGACAGAATGCCCAGATTTTGTGTTATTTTAGCCATGCAAATGCTACAAGCAAAAACTAAACCAAATTGAGTTCATGCACAAATATCAGTAAGAACAGAGATAGCAGTGATAGCAGAAGTAATGACATTATGTAATATATGCTAATTGTTTTCTACACACTAATTCATCCATAAAGCTTCTGTGAAGTGAATAACTATTAACTGTTCTTTAAAGGTTAAAAATTGAGATTGTGAGATCAACACTTTTTTCTAACACAGCTGGTGAAGTGAAAGCATTTGCTATACATGTGGTTGTTCTAAATAGGTATCTTGATAAAAGGTGGCTGAGTTGAGAAGAGATGAAGTAGATCAGTATTTGTGAAAACAGGTCATCAATTTAAATGCATACGTATGGCTTTAATTTTTGTCTTCAAAATAGGGTTTGATTCATAATTAGCATAAAATTTGCAGGTTTTGTATAAATTTTTCAAATTAAAATGTTTTGACCAAGCACTCCCCTGTTAAAACTTCAGACAGGTAAAGATTTCTACAAATGTCAGTGTTTTGAGGGAACTTCCTTTTAAAGATTTAGAGATTTCAGCAGCCAAACTGGCCAGAATTTAATTTCATTAATATTTAAATATATATGGCTTAAAGCATTTAAAAAATTCATAGGTTTACATTCTATGCTGAAGGAGGCTGTATGTGTTGATACTCGAGTGTGATGGAAATGAGCTTATGTACACCACAGTAGCATCTTAGTGGTTCACAAAATGGCAAATAGATGCAAGGTAAGAGCTACACTTCAAACGTAGATCACAGGAGAAATTAATTTCACACCAAGGCTTCTGAATTTGCATCTCAACTACTTCAAATTTCTCTATTTACGAAAGGTGAATATATTTTCATGTGTGATGATGAAGAGGGCAACTCTGTCCTTATTGAAATGTTAATCAAAATATTGTTCATAATTGCTATATTCCATAAGCAACAGTTTAAAACAAAAGGTACTTTTAAATATTTTAACTTTCAAGACAATGCTCTCAAATAATGGGAGGAAATCAGGTTTTTGTTCCTTGTTCAGACTCAGGTCTGCCTTTTTGTCATCAGTTCAGGGTGTTACTGAGTTCCTGTGAGAAACGTCCTGTCGTGAATGAGAAGGAAACAAAGTCTGTACTCACCTCAAATTCCCTCACCAATTTTGCTCAAAACAGCAATGTGAAGGGCAGGAGTCAGTGTGGTGGAAGTGGGGAGTGTGTACACACACAGAGGTACGTACATATACATGTGGGATAATGCTGCTGCTCCTCTAGGTGTTAGCATCCCAACCAACCTGTGTGTCCATCTCGGGTAACACACAGAAGGGAAGAAACATCTTCCTGCAATTAATCTGAGACTCTTCAGACAATGAGAGAGTATGAGAGACAACATATGGACAGAGATCATGAGTGATATGGGGAAGACAAACTGGGAAGGCATAGTCACTGTCTCCCAGAAGGAAAGTTGTAGGCACCTATTGATATCATCAGGCAGCAAAACAAGCAGGAGGAAGGCACCTTATCCCTAATACCAGGGAGCACTTCCTGTAGGCATCTTTGCTACACAACATCGTGAATACCAAAAGTCAGCATGGATTCAAACCTGGAGTTGGGCAAATTCAGAAGAAATATTTGCAGAGGGCAATCAGAGAGTATGACGTAGAGGCAAAGCTGCACTCAAAATGCCTAAATGGCAGAATCTGAAAGATACACTGGGCACAGTCCCATCATATAGTGGCTCTGTTCCTATATTCCATCTTTGAACATCTCTTGATCACTCTGAGGGTGACCACTATAACACACAGTTCTGTTTGGAGCCACAGAAGTAAGGCTGCTTGATCACAGCAGAAGAGGTTACTGATACAAAGTATGCCAGAAATAGTGCCTGGCTTGGGGGAATTCATCTTAGCCATGTCTCCCCCAAAGAACCTTACGATCACCTAACCCACAGCCCCTCATTGTGGCAGTATTTTTTTCACTTGGTTGGTCTCAAGTTGACCTGGCCCCTTTTGGCCCATCAGCCCCAGGCCTTGTGAAAGTGGGTGTACTGTTTGTTTTTCAGCTCTGGAGCAGGCACAGCAATGTGATCGGGAACTGCACTTCTTGGAAAGTTTTTTCAAAGACAGCAGCTCTAGGAGAGATTAGCACCCCCAGAAGTTTCTACTGCCATATGTGCTCTTTTTGCTGCTGTCTTCAGGGCAAGTTTAATGACTAGTTTCACAGGCTGACACAAATATCCTGAGGAGCACAAGCAGCAGAAAGGAAACGGTGATTTTCAGCCATTTGTATCTTATCCAAACTGGAATGGCATTCATGGAGAAGCCAAAAGCAATAGTGTCAAGGTACTAGCCTTGCTTGCTTACAAATGTTTCTTGCAAAAAATGAAGGAAATTAGATTTATAAACTAATTATTGCAGGATCCCATTCAAGGAGAGTATGTAAAGCCACCATAATACTAATGTCTGCTCTTCACATTATGTTCAAAAGGCTTCTGTTGATCACTAGGGTGATCTGGGGAAACAGTGACAACAAAACTGTTTACTCCTCCCTGCCATTGCAAGTTCCTAAGCAAAAATTTTGTCTCTGATTCCAATTCAGTTGGAGATCCCCTTTATATCATTATGACCATAGGAAAGAATTTTTAATAGAAGAAAACTTTAATTACATCTTCAGACCACTTTGGTGTAACAAGGACTTAGTGTTAATAAGAATCAGGCTTTAGGTGTTCCAAATGTTCTTTAAAAATAACATAACAATGTGTAAAGTAAGCTCTGAGTTATTAATTCAAGAGTAGTATGAGCAGCAGCAGCAGTAATGAAACCCAGTATATCCATCAATCAACACTGTGGAAGCCTGTTTGTTTGCTCTAGTTAGAGAGTGATGAATAGGTCCTCTGTGCAAAACATTCAGCTACAGTGTGAGAGGGCAATAAATTATGTTTGTTAATTTTATATGCCATACATATAAAAATCACTAAAAATTGTCACTACACTGTGATGGTGACAGAAAGCTTTGGTGCTGTAGAACCTTTACACAGTGCTTTATCATCTCCTCAAGTGAAGGTCTCTTTGGCATTTCCTACATTTCAGGGAATATGATATAATAGGCTTGGAGGAAGAATTTTACCTACTAATCACTCAGGTTCCCAGCTGCCTCACTGAACTATGCTTTTCTGAATACAACGCTTCTCACTTACACTTACAATCCCCATTGTCTCAGCAGTCATAGGAGAGACAGGGACCTCCAGGGAATGAGTGACTCTGTCCCCCAGGAGGTGCCAAGAGGGGTGGTGAGATGTGTGGTGATGGCAGAGGCGTGAGAGAAATGATGCCATGGCTCACTCCACTCTAGAGAGACGAGGCAGATGAGGTGGATGCTCCATCAGGGTGGTGAACAGGGAGGCATGAGCTCAGCTGTGGGGCCAGCCTTTGAGCAACCAGAAAGGAGCATCGAGAGCTTGGTCCCTGGCTAAGCTAGAGAAGAAATTTAGACCTGGGCAGCCAGCATAGGCTATGCAACCACATTTGCCTGGTATTTCACAGGCCGCTTTTCAAACTGCTTTCAAACCCATGGTCAGTGGGCACGGTCTTTTAAGCCCAGGGTAGACTCTTACAGTTTGGTTTGTCTTGATCCGTGTGAGCTCTTTCCACTTTTGGCTGTGTGCTTTGACCAGGACAAAGCTTTGCACACACATGGCCTCCCTTCTGTCCAATGGCTGCACTTTTGTGCAGCTCTGTTCACGTTTTCACGCCCAATTCTGCAGCAGCCGAGGCTAAGTGCGCCTGCATTCAACCTCAGCCCTGCTCTCATTACAGTTTGGTTTGTCTTGAT
This sequence comes from Corvus brachyrhynchos, assembly GCF_000691975.1. Classification (NCBI taxonomy): domain Eukaryota; kingdom Metazoa; phylum Chordata; class Aves; order Passeriformes; family Corvidae; genus Corvus; species Corvus brachyrhynchos. The sequence goes on along the minus strand of NW_008238833.1, from coordinate 1,022,538 downwards.
CCGTGTGAGCTCTTTCCACTTTTGGCTGTGTGCTTTGACCAGGACAAAGCTTTGCACACACATGGCCTCCCTTCTGTCCAATGGCTGCACTTTTGTGCAGCTCTGTTCACGTTTTCACGCCCAATTCTGCAGCAGCCGAGGGTAAATGCGCCTGCATTCAACCTCAGCCCTGCTCTCACACACCAAAGCTGCTTCCCAGAAATCTTTCCTCTCTAGTTAAGCTGATTGGCATTGTGTAGTGTATATTGAAGAGAGGTACAAAGTCTGCAATAGCACCAAATAGTGCAGACAAAAGAATGTTTGAGTATTTTTTAAACCATTGTCACACAGGAGAAGGCAAGTTTGACAAACCACTCCACTTTTTGGAAGCTTGCTTTGCAGCAGTGTGTATTTCTCAAATCATGGCAGCAAGAAAATGAGTCTAATGCGTGAGCTTGTTGCCATGTTATTAAATGGTGGTGTAAAAACTGTGCTTACTTTCATGGGAATGAGCTTCTTTGCCAAAAATGAGATGCCTTAGCTCCCCCATGGGACTTTATCTTAGTTTGGAAGGAATGGAGGAAGCTGCTGTGAGCAGTCAGAGCAGATA
>NW_008238833.1:972179-1021925 GCF_000691975.1 Corvus brachyrhynchos | reverse complement strand
TTTGTAAGGATGGAGGAGCATCTCCGCTCTTGGCAGCAGATGCAGCGAGCTTGGCACAAGGTGAGGCTGACAGATATGCCTGGTGTCCCTGCCCTCACATGCCAGCAAATATTCCCCAAACCGCTGCTTGCTCTTTCCAGCACTTGGGTGCTGCTCCCACTTATACCTGGGTGCAAATCTGGAGTAATTGCACTGAAACTCACTTGCACTTTGCAGGCTGCTGTGACAGGGCAGAGTTCAACCTGCACACACAAGGCAGCACAGCACGGCATGGCAAACTGGACGGTCCCCACAGGGGAAAATCAGGAAGGCTTCACTGATGGCAGCACTGAACTTCATCCCCCAAGCTGTACAGTAGAAACAAATGTAAAAATAAAACTAGTTTTGTTTGATTTGTTAAACACAATTAATTTCAACCCCCCTGTCAGCAAAAAGTAATTTTTTCCCTAGCTATTTTTATTTTATCAGAAATGGGGAGAACTCATTAACACTGGTGTTTTGAACTATAGTTTAATAGAAGCCCGACTAACACAGTTCATTAAAATATGCGTGTTTGATGTTTGAGGCAATGCTTGCAGAAATCCTTGGGGAAAGGATAGTGTGGAGCTGAAATGATGTTTTTCATAGCCAAATGGCATAATCTCATTCCCAAAGTTTTGTGATGAAGATGAAAGGTACGCTTAGTAATTGCAAGGGATAAACAGTTTTCTCTCCGTAACTGCCCTTATTACTCACGGATAACAGATCCAGTGCAGACTGTTACATTTCCTTCTCTTCTCTTTCTTCTTCTCTTTACCACCCACTTCGCTTATGATTCACCAGCAGTTTCTATGGACTGGATGTAAGGAATGAGGGAAATTTCTGTTCCCCTATTTCATGGCAAAGGAACATCCTGAAGAGATACATTTGCAAACATTTAGACTGGTGATGCAGATGTTGCTCAGGGGGGATAAAATTTTAAAAACAGAAATTCTTTTCCATGACTTTTCTCTTATAGCTTTCTGTCAGGCTGCTCAGCACACTGCTCTGCAAGCTCTTCCAGCTGGTGAGCCCACATTATTTCACGGAAATCCACCAACCCAGTAGAGCAAATAGAAACCTTGTTTTCCTTAGTTACCTTTTGACCCTCAGAAGTAATCTGTGGACCCCTGGGCATCTGATCTTATGCTGAAAACGGGATTTAGGAGATCTGAAGGTGAAAGGGTACATCTGCCAGAAAAATTTAGCTCTTCTAAAAATTCCTCTGACCACATTGTCTTTGGAGACGAAAAAAAGTCCTTACCTTGCTTGCAGGATATGGGAAAAATCCATTTTTTGCCCTTAGTTCAGTGCTGCTATAGCAGCAGTTGGAGTGTCCTTTGGGCTGTGTTCTTACACAGAACTGAAATGAAACCGCACAGTCAAAGCACTAGACCCGAGTGTGATCTGGCAGACATTAGTTTTACATGTTCTGGTGGACATTTTGTTGGGTACCTACTGGCAGCTTTGGTTCAGAAAGAAAGATAGATTGCACCGTGGGGTTTTTTTCCACTACTTTACAGCTAGCTTGTCATATCTGTAACTGAGGCCCTTAAATCAGGAACTGACACCGTTCCCATGTCCTAAATGATTATATAAACCTGTAGGATTGAGTGATGTGTTAATCTTTTCTAATTATACTGTAGTGTATCTCTTGTGCTCAAACACGGTCACAAACAGGGCTGCTTCTGCTCCCATGGATGTAGTTGGCAGAAAGCCAGCTGGAGCTGCACCAGGTTCCCTTTGCAGCCCGATGACCACATGTTTGGGGGAAAATTGAAGAGCTTAGGTTCATAGAAGATGCAAGAAAAAAGATGCTGGAGCAGGATGAGATCTAAAATGATGTTTTGAATGTTCTGTCTCTCTTGCAATATGACTCCTCATTCATCATGCAAATTTATAATTTTCATGCAATTAAAAAATAATTTTTGTTATGAAAGTGCGTTTGATTAGCTTGTACAGTTGACAGCTAGTAAAGCTGTGTGAAGTACTCACACACATAAAAACTCTCCTCCTAGTGGGAAATTTCACTTTTTATTGGAGAAAAGGCATATTTCCCTTATCATAAGCAGAGAGGGAGGATGAGAATTTGTTCTTGTTCATCTCGTTACTGGCTGTAACCCAATAACTTTACACAGGTTATCCAAACGAGTTGTGTCATGACATAAAGCCATGACTCAGAAATGTGCCCAGCTGTATCCTCACTGATGCTGCCACAGTGACCACGTACAAGGGCATTAAATTAGTTGTAGAAATCACAGTCACTCCTCCTTTTAAAGCTCATGGTATTCCCAGGGTGATATGAGAGTGCCACAGGGTAAACAAAAACCCAGACCCATGACATCCAAATACACAGTGGCCTGTCCCACAGTTTCACGTGGGCCAGCACAGCAGTCCCAGCTGCAGGAGTGAGTGGTTGCTGCCATTCCTTCTCCATTTTGCTGGTCAAAGAGCTGGCTAAAGCCCTGGGGTGGACACATCTGTGCTGTCAGACAAGCACTGTTATCAGCTTAATTTCTGTCATTCAGCAGCAATGATGCTGCCATTGCAACGATTCCTGTCAGCATGTAGTGAGTCTCCACTGGAGATGGTGCTAGAGTGTCTGCTGTGAGAGAAACATCCTGCTATGGGCAAGCCTGGGTCTCCTTCTGCCATCCTGAAGTAGCTTTGGGGCATCCCCTGGTTGTATCACCCCCTCCTTTACACAGGAGAGGGATATGAAGGTATCTCAACATGTGTCCAAGTCAGCAAAAGTGCAGCTAGTCTTCCCAAGCCCTCAGCACGCATGGTGGTAGTCAGATATCCAGAAGTGATTAGCAGCTTCTGAGGCTGTGCAGTGGAACTGACAGATGCCTGCCTAGGACCTAATCCTGCTCAGATTCCCAGGATCCTCACTGAAACAATGCAGGCTACTGGGTCACAGCACCTACAGCATCTCATCAGTGTCATCCCATCAGAGATGCCCAAATTTAGTCCTCACTAGTCTCATAAACGTCTGTGTCATGAATTCCTGGAGGCAGACTTCCATTTCAGGGGCTGTGGTGGCCTCTACTGTATCTCAGAAGAGCCCATGCCTGGCAGAGTTTCTTGGATGGATTTGTGATCCCTCAAGGCCTGTATGCACAGTGGGCCAGAGGGTCTGGGATGGAAAAGAAGCCACAGGGAAGCTGTGCTGCTGGGGATGCACCACACGGTGTGCTTGCCTGCTCCAGCAGCCTGGTCAGAGGCCACACCATGGCCTGGGTTTGTGCTGTGAGCCATCTCTGTGACCTGGGTCACTGCTTTGAGCCACCTCCCTCCATGTGACTCAGGCACATGACCAATACACCGGATGAGTGCTGCGTGATTCAGCTCGGTAGAGCTGCTAATGATGGAAGGGGCACAACGTGAGAGCTGTTGCCTGTTAAAAGGTTACAAAAATGAGAACTCAGACAGTACAATTTTTTCGTGAAGATGCTTAGACAAGCTGCAGGTCAGGTATTCTAGAGCTCTTCACTTGACAGCTGTCTGTCAGATGCATGGAAGTTGACTTTAGCAATCAGCATGCACCTGCCATCTCCACCTTTTCCAAAGACATTGGTGCCAAATGTCAAAAATGGGGGATTTTGATAAGCTGATCCAGAGCTGCTGGTGGCTGTCATCCCAGGTTTGATGTTGAGTAGCTAGAGTTTGAAAGGGTGGATGAATGATTGGTTCATGTAACTGAGGACTGCTACAGAGGCGTTAGCTACAGACTACTTGCTGCTGCCTAAGCACCCAGTTTAAACTGCACTGGAGTCCCTTCAGAGGGGGTTTTGGACTACTGACTGATTCCTTCAGCTAGAAAAGTTCTGTGATCCAAGCTGACAGGAATCTTAAGGTTGAAACATAAATCAATTCCAGTCCTTGGCAGCAGGTCTCTATCAAAACATGATACAGTCACCTCTGGAAGGAAGGGTGACTCTATCCCTTCTAGTTAGACTGAGATCTATCAGAAGCATAGGAGGAAAAAAGTAGGTAAAATAATGGAGCAGGAGAATAAAATTAATATCTGTTTTGTCTAAATTTCCATTTTCTTTCCAGCTTCTAATGTTTTTGGAGAAAAATATCAAAGATAAACCTTTGACTCTATGTAGCATTATTGTGATACTCATTTTGAGGCCAGAGTGTCACCGGTTATGGAGAGAAAAGAAGGGAAAGAAAAAGATACCTTCTTACTCAACCGATCAGTCCCTGGTGTGCATTGAGTCATAGCTGCTTATTTCACTAACAGAAACAAGTTTTTACTCTTTTTTTCCCTTCCTATTAGCAACACATAGCACTGACAGCTAAGGGAGGACTGGCTGGCTCACACTCTGGCTCTCAGGTCACTAACAGCAGAGTTAACTACGTTTTTATTGCTGTGATGATGCACAGGCTAGAAGAATACAGCCTGACTTTCAGGCTACAGGTAGTGTTCACATTCCTGGCAGCTGGAAGAAACAAATGAGGGATCTTGCAATGGAAAGAGAATGTGAGCCCAGCCCTCTGAGTGTCCATGTTCACAGCAAATACTATACAAAAGCATGGCTCTAAAAAACCCCATGGACAGATCAACAGACTGTTTGGAAAAAGAAAACTGTGGAACAAGTCTGACCCTTAGTGAGCCCTAAGCCAGCCCAAGCCCTTTTTGAGAACAGAAATGTGGTCTTGGGGGACAGAAATAAAGCTGAAAAGGAAGGCAGTGGGGCACAGCGAGAGGCCATATAGAAAACAGGGAGTTTTACTGCCCCAAGGCCAGATGTTCATTCACCACACCAGGCATCACTGTCTGGGGCATGCTGTGGGAGGATGCCCTATGCTCCATTCCCAAGAAAATCTCCGTGGCTGGATTTGGGCTGTGTAAATGATTTTGTTAATGGTAAAATAACTGGTTGGTTGATTTGTCAGCTGAGGAAGTTCATGCCAAGGAAATCCTGTTCAGTGTCCTACATGTGCCATGGCTCTGCATTAAAAGCCTAAGGACCAAATACTCCAGTCTGTTTCCAGTGTCAGAAAACAAGATTTAACCCAACAGGCTTGCTAAACTGGGATTATGGCAATGCATTTTACACTGTTGTATCTGTCTCTTGTATTTGTTGCTAACCAAAACAGATTTCATTTAACCAGGGAATTAAGCTGGGCTAGTAGGTGCCAATTTTTCATGAACCTTATACTCATATGCTCCTATACTCATTTTCCTACTTCTATCATTTCAGCTTTCTGTAAGTTTATTACATGTGGATGGATACTGGTGCCAGCAGTCTTTTTTCCCTTCAGTTTCTGCAGAGCTTTTCACGTGCATGCTATGTACACTTACTCACACACACACACAAGGAATCACTCCCAGTGGAGTTGCTCTGAGTGTGCTGCCAGCACATAGCAGAGGTGAAACCACCAGGCTGCAATAAAAAGTTTTGCCCTTGAGGCAAAAAGAGGGATGGAGACAAAAAGCATTTATCATTTCCTGTCACTGTTATTGTCTCATGGTTCCTCCTCAGCTAATGCCAGACCTCTGGCAGTGGAGAGGGGAGGGATGGGAGAACTCATGCTGTGCATCCATTGAATTAACAGTTTGAGGGAAGAGGCTTCCAGTAGCTCCTTGAAGAATCAGTTAGAAGTGAAGCTCAGGCAAATCTACTCTTTAGGTAGGTCCCTTTGCAGGATAGGATTTGACTTGTGAATTATTCAATTTAGTTTAACAAAAAGGTTTTAATTCATTCAATTAAATGCTCTTAAATCTGCATTATAATCCTACAGACCCATTGGAGTCAATGGGAACCCTTACAATGACCTCAATGATTTTGGTTCTATAAAATACATTTTCTAATTATGTTTATTTAATTTATTTAGTTGTACTAAAGATTTCTGGCACAAGAAAAAAAATCTCATGCTTTCTGAATTTAAATCTAATGCTAACTCTACTCCTAAAAGTCATGTTTCAATGAAAGACTTCGTTCTATCATCAAACCATGAAACATCCATGATGTCTGAGCACTGCTAATGCTTCTCAAATGTGGATGCAGCTCGAATATGCAATAGAAATAAAATTAAAATTCCTTTCCATAAGGACTAGAATTTAAAATTTCTCTCCGCAGTTTTTCTGCATTTCAATGTTAAGCATTTAATTCAGTCCCGCCAAAACCACTAAAGAAAAACCCCCAACAAAAAAACATTTCGAAATATCAGCGTCTCCACAAAACATTGATAATTTGAAAACAATATGCTTGACCCTTTCAATATGTGCAACCTCACTCCTATGCCAGTAGTGCTTTTATTTTTGTAGCAGCCCAAAATCTGGCAAGGCACTTATCTCTCCCATTGACATCACTGAATCATGCATCAGTGCACATAGGCTGGAAGCTTGTGATTAATATCTCCATGCTAGTATTTATACACTTAGCTAACTTTCCCCTAAGAATAATCCAACTACTATCAGAATTTTTTGGTTCACAGTATAGCTTGAAGTAATTACTGCAGGTTATTTCACACTTCCGTTGTAAAAGCAGATAAAGGCAAGCCAGATCATAGATGTGTTGTCCTCAGTGCACTCAATGACAAACTAAATGGCAGTCTGTGCCTAAAAATGGTACAGGTTCTTTTCTCATTTGTAAACTGTGATATGCTGTTGGGGTATTTCATATGTATGGAATAACCAGAACTAATCATGCATATATTGCTTTAGTGGAAAGTGCCTCAAAAACACTTGTTTTGGGCAAAAAAATTGATGTTACTTTTTACCTGTAGAAAGCTACAAGACAAGTCAGAACAGTTCCAAAGATTACTCTTCATCAACTTTAAATTAGTTGTTCTTCAACCAAATTTCAAGGCCGCTATCTTTTCCATTTTGAAATAGCACTGTTGCACCTTCAGCCTGACCTCCTGGCTAGTATTTAATAACCACAGGAGTCCAGGATCTCTGCTGGGAGTCCACGATGCCAGATAGAATCACCTTGTTAAAACCAACATTGAGGTGGCATCAAGTTGAGGGGACAATAATTTCTTAAATAGAACCAAGTTGATCTCTTGCTACCTGTGGTCTGCCTGTGTCCTGACCAGATGCTCTTGTAGGGCACTGCTCTGCTATTGCCGTGCCCTCTCTGGCATCTGTGTGTTTCACAAGCTCTGGGAAACAGCTTAAATTACTTGATTTTTCTTACCCTTATTTTGCACTCCTGCTTTTAGTAGCAGAAGTGGTCCCAGGCACTCTGCAGCTCTCAGTGTTTTGCATTTTTTTACTTCTGTTCTTTCATATTCTTGCTGTGATGAGGGAGCAGGGTCTACCTGCCAGCCATGTATGCCTAAGCAAAACTATTTTGGGCTTTGAAGGTTGAGCCAAAGACAAAGCATTGCCAGTAAGATCTGTTTCATATATATAATCTCTTAAGTATCCTTTAAATGCTTCATTAATTGTGAGGCATTAGTACAGGGAGGAATAACTTTTCACTTAATCATTCATGACCAAGAGGTTTCTTGTAAACTGGATTCACCCTCTCATATCCAGACTTTTTATTCTTCTATCTCTCTCCTCATTTGAAGTAGCAATCTGCTACTTATCCTGAAAACAGTTCTTTCCAGGCCAAAGGAAATGGTATGAAGCTGCTTTTTCCTTCTCCCCGGCCTGCAGCCAGGACAAGCAAGTCCAGAAACTCACTACTGAGTGTCAGACACAGAGTCCTAGCAGGGACAGATGTGTTCAAGCCCATGACCAGAACTGAGGAGCTGAAGTCTTTCCCAGGCTGCAAATGTCTTGTGGCTTAAGAAGAAGATCTGGTCTCCCCTTTTACTGTCAAAACAGAAGAGAAATCTGGTGAATTATTTTCCATAAAGTTTGTTTTATTACTTAGCTTGCTGGCTGGGTGAAAATTCCTGTGAAGCTCACAATTTTTATTCTTTTCAGTTGCTTTTTGGGGTGATGGGACCCCACTGAGTCAGTAGATCTCCTTCATCACCCTTGAGCTAGAAATGCAAGGAAGAAAAGAAAGAATTAAAATTCTGTACAAAGGTCAGAGAAAGCTTAAAGCCTGCAACTTGAAACCACTGGCACGAAGCTGCGGCACTTCATATTTCTGCTGGGAAGGGATCCTGCTCGTGGAATCAGAATAAAAGAAGTTCTTGTGAATCTCACCAGTGAATGTAGTGATATATACAGGCAAAAATATACATGTATGTGTATGTGTTATGCATGCATATCTGTTACATATATGTACAAGTATATAAAGAGGGAAATCTTATGGGGCAGTTTTCATTTGAAATCCTTGCTTACTCCTGGATGATTAGAAAGGATAATAATAACAATAAAAAAAAACCTCAAATGGGGATTAAATCCGCAAGAGAAGAAGTGTTCCATTTATTGGAGCCTTGCTTATCTCGCACAGAGTAAGGGGATTATGCGATTGCTTTTGTGTTCTGAACGATTGTGGCTAGACAGTTTCTGACATAATAGACTTGCCTACTGAAATAGAAACATTACTGTGACATGGATTTGCAGCTGGCTGCAGAAATGCATTTGTCTGAACAGAAATGTCCCTTGTAACTTACTGAAACACTTGCTCTGAGAGTGGAAGTCAGGCCTTTTGGGGAAGACGTACACTGACATACTTGTGTTAGAATCACAAGATGCCGAAGACTCCGGAGACACTGGGGTGGTGTACTTAGAGAAGGGACCTGTGTTCGTGAGCCCTTTTGAATTGACAATGCAACCCCACTCTCACAGACTAGAGGCAGGGTGTATGAGGAAAGCTGGATTTTGGGACATGTTGCTAACTGATGTAATGGGCACCAAGCAAGGAACTGCATTTGCAGGAGCACAGTGGAGTTATGTGGTCAGCTGTCCCCAAGAGTAGGCTTTGGAAATATTTCTATGCTAGGGCTCCATCTCTCTGGACACACAGAGTACAGGCTCCTTTCTGATAACCATCATTAGTTTCAAATATTGCTTGGGACACTTAGGTCTCCCTGAAGACCCTACAGCTTTGCTCTGCTAATTCAGACTGGCTGGCGTGCTGTCCTCCAGGGCTGCCATCTGCATTTTTGGGATGGTAACATGTTCCTTGGAAGTGTTTAGGCCTGCTTTGCTCTGGTGTTATGATCACAAAGGGCCTCTGAGTGTTAGACACAATTTTTAGCACAGCAGAAGAGAGCCTTTGAATCCTTTTCCAGCCAAGGACAGAACTTCCCTACTAAAGGTGATACTGGATCAAGCAGAGCAGGGGTCAGTTCCTCTTCCTCTATGCCCCTGCATTTCCTTGGGCCGCCGCTTTCCCCACTTTGGTAGCTCAGCAGATCCCATGTGACAGAGGAGGTGCTCCCATCCAGCATGGCTGGGCAACAAGAGAACCGAAAGCCCAAGCTGGGGCTTTTGAAGCTCTCAGTGTGGGGTGAGGGCAGTTGGCTTCCGAGGAGCAGCACAAAGCCAGTGCAGAGCACATGGGAAAAATCCTCCCCCTCCAAATCTGAAACACTGCACCCAGGCACAGTGCCAAGCCAGATCTTTGGGCTGTGCTCTGCTATCCCTCCCGCCAAATCTCAGTATGTCCTTTCTAGACGTTTCATGAAAATAAAGCACCATCCCAGGGCCTCCTGTGTGCTCACGGCTGGCAGTCCCCAAGAAAGGGACAGCTTTGGAGGGATGTGCCCCAGGATGTAGCATCTGGGGGGATGACTGAGTCTGTCTATCCATTTCAGAGATGGGGCACACTCATGGGTCAGGCCATTTTGTGAGGCAAGGCAGCCCAAGCCATAGGAGTGTCAGAGAGGGACAACAAAGGGTTAAGGTTTTCAGGCCATCACAGCCACATCAGAGCTACTCTCCTTTCCTGTTTTCATTCATCTCTGGCCACTTCCACCAACACACCCACTCCCACCCCTTCCCATAACCTGGTCACTTTGTTTGGGGAAGACAGTAACTTTCTGTAGTGTTGCTCTTAGTGTGGGGTGGGGATTTTTCCCCCTTTAAGATTATGTCACTTTAAAATCATTTCATTTCTAAAAATGACAATAAACTTTACACTTTCCTGCTGTAAAACAGGCCAGTGCTGTCACTAGTTTGCCTGTTCTGGGGGATTTATGGCCCCATGTCTGATGTGATGCAATCCTCTCAAATGAAAAATCATCACGACTGAGCCTGTAGCACAAAGAGACGATTTAAGAGGAATGAGAATAATTAAGGCTGTCCCTTACAAGGCCAGCACAAAGGCATTTCTCAGAGCAGCCTGTACTCTTAGTGAATAGGCAGAAGGGGATCTTAGTTGTCCAAGACTGAAATCCCCCATGGTCTCCACCACATCTGCAAATGAAGGCGAACCTGTGTCTTTGGATTTTAGCAGTGCCTGGGGAAAAAGGAGACTGAGATTCTGGTGGGTTTCTTCCTCTTAGAGCCCTCCAGACCTTGCCAAGCCTGCCGTGGTGAGGAGAGGATGCTGAGCCTGTGCCGGTAGCAGCACACACACACCCACCCCCCCACACATAGCTCTGTATCACCCTGCTTTCTGTTGTTTCTCAGTAAAGAACTGAGAGCCCCACATATTTGCATAAATAGCAGATAGGACTTCAGTTCGGCCAGGGCTGTCATCCCTTGCTCAGCAACTGCTGTCTCATGTGAGCCCCTAGCTTGAGTTTGGCATCCCTTGGATTTAGAGTCTCCTGCTACCATGTCTCCTGCATGAGCCCCTCAGCTTTGTGCCAGTGTAGGGCAGGATTCTTCTCGATGTCACAGAAAAGCCCAAACCAAGGGCTGTTTAAAACCTGTGATTGTTTCCCAGGCTCCTGGGGACTGAAGCCTTCTGTGTTAAACCTCCCAGACATCTCTCTTCCCGAAGGTCCCTGTTGCAGCCTGCCTTTCTCTCAGGGACCCAGGCGCCAGGTCACAACCTCCTGCTGTGCTGCTGGGGGATGAAAAAGGGTCCTGTGGTGCTCTAATCTTCCCCTCTGTCTTTTGCCTAAGGCACAAAACTGCCTATGGGAGAGAAAATTGCCCGGCAAATGAATGTCCTCCTGCCCATTTACTGCGAGCTTGAAATCTGAAATTTGAGACCAATTAGAATTCAAACAGGGCATTTAAGGAAGAGAAAAAGCCATGTTTTAGCGAAAATTATAATTTAAGTTATGTTTAAAAATTCCCCACCAAGACAGTTTCCCCAGAAATTCAGGGGATTTTAGACTACTACTTTAAATGAGCCACTGAGGGTGCTTTGAAACTGGCACATGTTGCATTAGCAGCCCTTGCTGCTGGGCTGCTCTATCTTTGAGAAAGTAATTCACCTCCAAAGTGTTAAAGGAAATTGCCACTCCAGCTAAATGACAAGGTGGTAGTTTCAAAAGTACCCAACTTCAGTTTATCTGCCCCTCTTCAACTAAGAAATGATCTGTGATTGCAACAGGAACAGGTTCCGTCTGTTTCAAGCTTTTCTTAAAGTTCACTTGTTACCTAGGAATGTGACTGAATAGAAAATCAACAAGCGTGATATAGAGACCCAGTTTTTATTTTTAACTAAACTATTTTTTGAACTAAATGATACATATAGTTTGCATCTTCAGTTTCTAGTTTGTCTCTGTCTGCCTTTCCAAGAAGGAGAGTTCTGATTATAAAAGCCTTAGGTCAACTTGCAGCTGTAAGCACTCTAAGATCACCATCTTTGCAGCATTGTGCACACAAATGGTGCAGTTTAATAACAATAATAAATATAAAAAATACAAGAAGTGTGCCAGTGCTAATCACATTTCATATGAGCAGGCTTCTTAAGCCTTAGTTCAAGAAAAAAAAGTATATCTTTGATTCAGCTACTCATTTACTATAATTTCTGTGTTTGTTGTTTTATGTACTTCTTAAATCCAGTTCTGAATATGACTCACTGGTACTCTCAGCAGACTGCATTCAGGGAGACCATCTTGTCAAAAGTTAGATTTGAAAAAGTGGCTCATTTGTTCTACATACTTATCTCATTTTCTGCTTGCAGGGCACCAATGCGAATCCTGATATCAGATAATTGCATGGCTTTATTTTACCTGGAGGGGTGTTTTTGAGCTTTGGACTATTCATGTAGAATTCCCAGTGTTTCACAGCCAAGTCATGATAGTTAATTCAACTGTGGTCACATGAGCCCAGTAGCATCATTTCTGTTTGTTCATTTGGTAGCCATTTCAGCATGCTGGTTTTCACTGGTCAGTGAAGCAGTGCCAACTGGAGATGGAATAGAGCTGGACTTAGCCAGCATGGTGTCCCAAAAAGAGGTGTTTTCCTAAATTGTTCCCGCAGTGCATTCCATCAATACGTCCTTCACATTTTTCCTGAAAGCCTCTCCCACCATCCTCCTCCAAACTTCTCCTCCTCAACTTCCTGTCACCTGTCCCTCCCTGTTTATTTCATGACCTACAAAGGAATTGGGCTCTGAGGAGCATTTGGAGCTGGACCTGCAGATGTGCAGAGGTGACAGTGCTGCTGTGGCTATGCCAGTCAAAGCTTTCTCCAAATCCTGCCTATCTAAACTTACCAAACCATTGAGACAAAGGTCTTGGTGTCACTCAGTCATGTTCACATTGTCCTCAGAGGTGAAATGGAAAGCCACTATGCAGCTATATAGGGAAGGACAAGGAATTGTTCTCCTACTGCATGTGTTCATGCTGAGGGCTGAGGGTTGCAACCATTCCAGTTTTCCAGCAGCTGCTTAAGAAGGGAAGGTCTTGTACATCAGCCTCATTGCCCTTGTTATTGTAGCTTTCATTTGGCTTTGCCAAGTAATAGATCATACTCCATTTTAGAGTTCCTGTTGTAATAGATGCAAATTATTTGCACTCTTTGGTTGCTTTTTAGAGCTGGTCTACAAATAAACATTGGGTCTTCTCCAGAGGTGAAAAGTCCATAATTGTCTGAACGTTGAGAGAAACATAAGTAGCTCGAGCTGCAAAATAAACCTGTAATGGTGTAGATTCATTCCTGGTTGCACTTGGGCATGTTTCCTGCACAGATAGAATGTAAACCTGGTTGTTTCAAAATAAAGTGGGTGCAGGCTATGTCTTTGGGCACATGGTGAGCTCAGGTAGAAGTTGGGAGGAGATGCCATCTGCTGGGAAGTTCGGACATTGTCAGAAGGGAAAGCCGCGTTGGAAGCAGCTGTGAGCAAATGATACGGAAGATTAAATTAATGCTCTATGTCTAGCCACTAGCTAGGGGTGAATCCCACATCCCACTTTCTCCGCAGCTTGGAGCTCTGAAGAGGCTGCTTTCCTCCCAGTGGGATGGTTGTCCAGCCCTTGTGGGCCAAGCAGCTGCTGAATCACAGCAACCACTGCTGTTTGTGGCTGTACGAGGCTGGGAAGGAGCATGTAGGGGGGAGAGAGAAAGAGGTCAAGCAGGACGATTCAAGGCAATCAGTAGGAGTTGATATAAAGGAAAATAGAAGGTTAAAAATCTAGAAATTCAAGTAAGTGGAAAGATAAATGAGCCTAAAGAAGCTTTGGAAGGGAAAGCTTTTAATAGCAGGAACCAAAATAACAATAATTGTCATCATTGGGGACTGAAAAATGCACATCTCTAATCCAGCAAAATGCTGAACTTCCCTGAGTAATGCTACTAACACCTTAGTTAAACAGTTATGCAAATGCTTGAATGATAAAGATAAATTTAAACCAAAAGCAGGAAACAGCATGTCAAGAATAAAGCTGTTAATTGTTTTTTGATTTAATCCTCTGATTCTCATTACTGCTTCGCTCTATAACCTACTGCGTTTTCACTGTAACTTTCAAACTTTCAAGGTGGTTGTAGAGAAGAAGGTAGAGCTTCAGTGCTTTTTTCATTTCCCCCCAGTGCATGATTGCACTAAATGTGTTTTTAATATTGCTTTTTACCACTTTGATTTAGGACGATTCAAGGCAATCAGTAGGAGTTGATATAAAGGAAAATAGAAGGTTAAAAATCTAGAAATTCAAGTAAGTGGAAAGATAAATGAGCCTAAAGAAGCTTTGGAAGGGAAAGCTTTTAATAGCAGGAACCAAAATAACAATAATTGTCATCATTGGGGACTGAAAAATGCACATCTCTAATCCAGCAAAATGCTGAACTTCCCTGAGTAATGCTACTAACACCTTAGTTAAACAGTTATGCAAATGCTTGAATGATAAAGATAAATTTAAACCAAAAGCAGGAAACAGCATGTCAAGAATAAAGCTGTTAATTGTTTTTTGATTTAATCCTCTGATTCTCATTACTGCTTCGCTCTATAACCTACTGCGTTTTCACTGTAACTTTCAAACTTTCAAGGTGGTTGTAGAGAAGAAGGTAGAGCTTCAGTGCTTTTTTCATTTCCCCCCAGTGCATGATTGCACTAAATGTGTTTTTAATATTGCTTTTTACCACTTTGATTTTTTATTTTGTTGTTGTTGTTGTTCACATCAGAAAACCACAAGACAGACATTAGATATGATTTATCAGGAAGGATCTG
This sequence comes from Corvus brachyrhynchos, assembly GCF_000691975.1. Classification (NCBI taxonomy): domain Eukaryota; kingdom Metazoa; phylum Chordata; class Aves; order Passeriformes; family Corvidae; genus Corvus; species Corvus brachyrhynchos. Next base: position 1,007,472 of record NW_008238833.1, on the reverse strand, counting down.
GGGCTATGCCAGATGATTAAAAAAGAAAAAGAAAATAAGCACAGCACACAAGAGAGCCCATCTAAGTAAGAGTCATTGAGCTGCAGTCATGAGAGAAGTTCTCTGTAAACTGCAGTTGGACGAGCTGACAGTAAGAAAGATATCTGTATCATTCTGTCATAGGAAAGGAGAAATATCCACATTGATGGGGATTTCTTCCAGTATCTGAAGGGGGCCTACAAGGAAGCCAGAGAGGGACTTAGTAATGACTTGCAAAACCACGAATCATTAGAGACTTCTACAGTTTAGGTTCTTCAAAGCTCATCTCTCAAAGATCATGGGGAGATAAGGTGATGAAAAATAATAGGCCATCACAGAGGTGGCTGGGTAGATGAGTGCATAGGTGGCTAACCAGGCAGCCAACTGGCCAGGGATTGAAGAAAGTGACCTCTGGATGACCTATGTTTCATTTGCTTGAAAGTTCAGATCTATTCTCCCTTACCTGGGTTCTGAAACTGGCCACTGCAGGATTTGCAGTTTGCTGGGGCTCTTATGCTGGTCTCCATGAGGGGTCACTCCATGAAGCACCTCACCCTCTGGCATGGGCACACCTACTCCGTTGCTTGAGGTGAGGGGATGGACCTGCTCCTGCAGAGGGAATGCATGCTATCAGAAGCATCAATGCCAGCTCCTCTCAAAAACAAGGAAACATTGTTTGGGTGATTTCTTCCAAAAATATGAAGATGGGAAAATAAGATCATTTTTGCCGTCCTTGCCACCATGAATTTCACATGAGCTCCAGACAGCAGAACCCTGGGAAACTTAGGGATTGTTCCAGTTCAGAAAAAGGAAGTGGATTGCTGGGAAGAAGAGGGAGGGCAAACTTGTGTCTCTTGAGATTTAACTACTACTGAAATTCAAAGCTCTCCAAGCTTCCTGCATTTAGTTTTCATATCTATAAAGTTTCCTTTATGCTTGTCCCAACACTTTAGCACCATAGAAGACAGTAACACCAAAGGACTTCTTTGTCAGAATGCAATAATACACACAGTGTAATTAAATTAAACTATTAAAATATGAATTACAACTCAAATAATAATAGTAGCCAGAAGAAGAAGTAAGGCTTTAAATCCTACTGTTGGAAGAATTCTGCGTGTACTCAGAGCCCATGATCAATATTGCTGTTTTCAGTGCTGCAACACTTCATCGCCCTTCCAGTGAAAAATAAGGTACCCTCTACAAAATGTGCTAAGTGACATGTGAGTCAGTCCAAGAGCTCTGAAATCCTGTCTGGAATGCCAGGGGAGTAGTTAAGCAGCTGCCTTCTTATTGTCATAAAACTTGATCGCTTTTTGCAAATAGGTACAAATACTGTTTTGTTTACTTTCACTGTGAACACACATCCTGCCAAAAAGCTTCAACAAAGTTTGGTGCTAATTCTTTCCCATCTTCATTTCATTGCTTATCAATTTGGCAGGAGAAGGAATAGACAGGATTTAGGACAAAACAAAAGTAGTCACAATCTCATTGTCAAACTCGACAGTTTTTAAATATCTGAATATCTGAAAGTAAAAAAAAAAGGCGATTTTGTGGGACTGGAATAAAAAAGGGGGAAGGGCACTGAAATACCTTCATTCACTGTTTAAAACAATTGCTCCAAGCAGGAAACTTGGCACTAGAAGCTTTTATTAAATCAGTTCAGAGGGATCTGTTTTCAACAAATGAGATAAATGTCAAGTAGAAGTCTTTAGGCACTCGAAGTGCATCACATTTTCCTTCCCCAAGAAAACAGAACAAAAATGTGCACAAATAAAATTACTTACATATGTAAAAATCGCGTTCAGTTTAAATAATCTTTTCTTCCTGCCTGAATGTATCAAGTGTATCAGAGCTTAATGTAATCTTTTAAGAGTGTAATTATTTGAGAATGTTTTGATCCCCTCTACTCCTTATTGTTAACCTACATCAAAACAAACATGTAAACATGTATTTATCTGTATAACTTCTTTATTTTGGTCACTGTAGTTCTGGGTGCTTCCCATGTGTATGTGCACAGGGATATTCAGGGAAATCAATAGTGATTCTTTAAATTTTTTTTTTTGTGTCCATTTAGCAATATCTCTCTTTTTGCTCAGTCTCTCATCTCCCATTATATTCTTTTCCACCTCCTGGATATCTGTTTTTCTGCTGCTTACTCTCTGTTAGTGCAGCGTAATGCTGCCATGTGCATTCATTGTGGTGGGCAGGAGGGAGGACCTGGCATGGAAACAAGGGCATGCTGCTCTCATCCAAAGCTTTCAAACTTCCATTGATGGTTAGTCCAGGGGCTGTCTGGCAATTCAGTCCTTTTGCATTTTAGTAGAAATATGGCAACAATTTTAGGAGCATATATTCTCTTTTCTTGGAGAAAAGACTGAGGAGGTGAAGTTTTAGAAAATGCTAAAACACTTCTGAGTTTTGTGAGGTCAGAAACTGCGGGATAACATCGATCTCTTCATGCTGACTTGGTTCCCTGAGGATCCCAAAGTGATGCCTAAGCAGCCACAGGAAATTAGAAAGTTTTTATTTCCACTGTTTTTATTGGTGTACTACCTGATTATGGCTTTGCAAGACGAGGGAGGGAGGGTACAAACAACTTAAAGAGGTGGAAGGGTGCTGAGGGAATTTTTCAATCCCAAAGCACTGAGATTTGTAATCCTTACTCAAGCTAGGAAAGGCTATTGTCAACAGTCCCTTGATATTTAAGCTCTCCAAGCCACTGAGTCACTGGGCCTACTCGTCTGAGTCATTACAGGGTGGAGGGGGGGGTGGGGAAGTGCTGCTGTTGCACAGAGGACTTTAGCAAAGGCCAGTATTCAGGGAATATCCCACTGAGCAAATCCTCTCCCATCTAAATGAGAAGAATGTTCAAAACTGAACAGGGTAGAGCAAGAGAGAATTGGGGAGGGGATGGCAGATGGGTGATGGAAAGCAGGGGTGAGCACAGTGGGTCAGATGGCTTCTGTCTCCTCCAAGGGACGCTCAGCCAGTTTTCCATTCTTGCTTCATATGAGTCACACTTTGCTCTCCCAGCATTACTGATGGGAATCTCAAAATATCAGAAAAGGGATAAAAAGAAAGATTGATCCTTGCCAGGTCAAAACATCTAGGGACAGCACAACTCCAGGAAAAGCCATGGAAAAGAATAGTTCTGGTGGCTCACATTCCTGATTACAGAATTTGATGGAGCCATTTAGCAAATATTCCTAAATGAGCTGTGTGGTAACCAGTAGAAAAGGCCAATGGTCCTGCACACTTCCATGCTGGGAATGTGTGGCATGGGTGTTTGTTAGGTTGACCTTGCCCTCTGGCACAACAATGCTGTTTGGTCTTGTGATGGCCTTGAAATATGGAACTCTAGTCTTTTGAGGAAAAGCTCATAGAGACCTTAGAAAGCAAACCAAGGAGTTTTCCCTTCTATTACTGTCACTGAATGCTTTCTTTGAAAGATTATTTCTCCAAGAGGCAGAAGCTTGCCTTCCAGATCTTTCAGTATCTCCTATAAATCTGTAATCTCTTTTTTCACCTCTTCCTCTGAATGTAATGATGCTCCAGCCTGACATATCTAGAGAGGGGGAAAAGCCCATATCCTTTCAGAGCTTATGAGAGTGACCCTGCTCCAGTCTCCAGTCCATATCTTCCCTGCAGAGATACCAGCTGAATGCTTGGTTTGATCCCCAGAAGATTGCAGGAGAGGTCATGGTGACGAGAATTTCTCTATGTTCCTTTTCTTTTTCTCACTTCTCAAAGCATGCCTGTGATAATAAGGAACCTTAAGGTATTAATCTAAACCTTAAGGAAGCAATCCAAGTGTGATAGCTTTGTTTGTCCCCAAGATACGAACATTAGGAGTGTGTCCATTGTGTCAGCACCTCGCGTGTTGGCCTCCAAGTAGAAGATGAGGATAGAGAGTATTAAATGTCTTGCTCCAATCCTATGAAAGCTATGGACATTTGTCCTCAAAGGGCAACTGAGATTTTTCAAGGACAGGCATCCCCAAACAGGCAGAAATCCAGCATAACCAGGTTTATACTTTCCACTGTTGTGTACGTACAGGCCTGGTTCATGGACAGGGTCACTCAAGGAGGGTCTTGGAAAGAGCCAGTAGGTCCCTGCAGGACCATTCTGGCTGGTGTAGGATTGTTTTGGCATTTCTAAATACCAGAACATAGGATATTGGGATCCTTGAGTCTTTTTCCTGTGTTTTGGATGTGGTCTACTGGTTGGTTAGAGAATGTACAGCCAGGAATGTTAGTTGGAAGTGTCAGTGGGGATGGATTTTGGGTCTGTTTTAGCATACACCTGTTTTCTGTTCCCTGTCTCACTTAAAAGGAACTTCCATTTCCTTTTGGTTGCTATATAAATATGGAAATGTGGAGACTCTTATCTAATAAAGTTCAGACTATCAATGGGCTAAGAGACAGCCAAATCAAGTTAGGAAAAAAACTGTGTGAATAAATCGTCAGGTTCTTAATAAAGGAATTTTATCATGGGGATTAAAGCCAGGATCTTTGATGTGCAACAGATAAATACATCTATAAAAAGGGGTAACAAAGTGAAAAAGTTTGCTCATGAGAGAAATTACTCAGTATAAAAGTAAAAGCCAAAAAAAAAGAAAGAAAAAGGGCAAAAATGTTCCTGACAAATAAATTACTATCAAATGCTGAATGTCTATAAATACAGAGTAACAGACATGGTTAAAAGAAACAGTCCTCTGTCTATGTACAAAATCATGAGCTCTGACTTAACTGCCACTGCTCAGGAGAGATATATTGAGTTGTTATGAGTAGTTCTCTGAAAATATCGGGGTCAACAGTTAGTGGAAAGGAAAATAGCAGGTATAAAATATTGGCAAGGGAATAGAGAGCAGATTACAAAACATCATTACCCCTATGTTTCAATCCATGATTCACGATTCACTCCCATTTTGACTGCTGCAGTGCAGTTTCATTCTCCCTAGAAGAGGATCAGAGAAAGGCAGCAAAGGTGATCAAGAGAAATCTGGGATGGCCTGATGAGGGCATGCAGGTATGATTGACATGAAGAAGTTATATGAGGGGGTAAAGCACTATCTTTGCACTCTGTTTCCTGTACTCCAGGTATTTTTTACCAGTTGCCATTAGAAACACGTAACTGGAGCTGTTTGCTAGTTCTTATGCTCTTCTGTTTAGAATAGAATAGAATAGAATAGAATAGAATAGAATAGAATCTGGGATAGGAGAAAGCTGTTGCAACCAACTATAACTCATATGGGGAAACTTGTACTCGATCTTGCTGTGTTGTAGATGTATCACTGATTTTTGCACAGAATTAAGGGCAGCAGAGTAGGTCAGACCAGGGTTTCTGCTGAGGCATCAGTTACAATGAAGAGAAACAAGATGTAGTTTAGCTTGTGGGCAGAAATTTCCCAGAATACATTGGCAACTGGGCAGAATTAGTGCTTTGGCTTGGCTCCCAAGCACACTGGCTCTCCATTCCAGCAAAGGAACAAACCTACACTGTGTTTCATAAGATGGGTCAAATTCCTCAAAATCGACCTGGTTCAAAAGTATCTGCTAGTTCATGACTGTGCCACATCTAAGGATTGTAGCACCTCTCCTAGACAGGAGTACAGGGAATCACATTGTGATGTTTAGTGAAGGCAATTGAACAGTTTTGTAAAATTGTCAGCTACCTCTCAGTAATTCAGAGAAATGCAGAATTTACAGCACTGTTGCTGTAATTATTGGTATGCACTATCACTGTCAGTGATAACACTCAAGCAGAGTTAAGGAGCATCATGAGTAACTGTTTTATCACACTGATGTTACTAATAAAAACCAACAGATTTTGTGTGATTATAAGTGCTGTCGAACCGTGCCCTCAGCTGAGTATTTCAGGTGTCTTATCTATAGTTGTTGTGATCACCAGTGATATGTGACCATGGGGGACATCAGTCAGACGAGGATCCCACTTTGTTATCCCAGTACCAACAACACTGAAAGGCCTCACCGTACTGGGGCATCACAGTTGCCATGTAAGGGATGGGAAGTGGTAGGATGAGACATGATGTGCAAAGCAAGGCTTTCATTGGTGCTGGTCTTGGATTTGGGGCAGATCGGTTCACTCACAGCCCAAGAACACTGCAGGAGTGGCTCTGAGGCTGGTGGGTGTGGCTAAGCAGGGAGGCTCACCTCTGGGCACCTTAGGGTTAACTTGTGGCACCACTTGAAGCTGGCAGCAGAGGAACTCAAACAGAAGCTGAGAAGCTAATCTACATGCTGGAAATGCTGTTCTGGGAACATTATCTCTACCCAAACTAATTTTCCTTGTTTCTGAGCTTGCTCAGAGGTACCACAGCATCTCTTTAAGAGCATTGTGTAGCTCTCTGATAGTACCTCCAGAAATCACATGGATGTTCCCTGTAAAAAATGGGAAGGAACTAAAGGTCCTTGCCAACACACTTTAGAACTGACTATGTCTTAATTTATCTGTGACAGAGTGTCTTACTCAGTAGGTGAGAATTTAGCTATGAGTATATTGAGTGGCAGCCAGCTTGGAGCATGAGTCTAATTTACTGTAACTCTTGCTACATTCTGTCTGATCATTATCATGCTGAACAAAATGTTTTTAAAGTGCTTTTATAGGGTTGAGTGACTTGTTCAATAATTTATACCATTTTGGAGAGATTAGAGGATGAATTTAAGTCATCACATAATGCCATTATGGCTCAATGACTACATTCTTTATCAGGAAAAAAAAAATCAGTTGTAATTATGTTCAAAAAGACAGAGACCCTTTATTCAGCAGTTCCCCCAAGAACAATGATATCAAAGATGCTGATAGGTCTCTCAGCTGTAAAGAGGGCTGTCCTTCTTTTTTAGGAAGGAATAGATCAGCTGCTGTCTGCTTATCTGTGTATCCATTGTGCCATTTATGCCACAGATTTTTAACATGCCTTTAAATGTCTGCTCCTTGCAGAAGCCAGGTATCCTTTTGCCTGCAGAGCTGTGCAAACTCTTAGGGAGCTCATGGCCCCACTTAAGTTGCTGGGAGTTTTGCCCCTAATTTCAGCAGAGAACTTCTATCAGAGTTCATGGAGCAAAGAAAAGGCAAAGTTCTTTTGGTGGCTCTCTGGGGACCTTTACTTACACCAGATTGCAAGGTCTCTGCCTGACCCTTACGATTAATATAATGTTTCTTTTCCCTTTTGTTTGTTTTTATTTATTTAAACTAATAGCTGCCCTGGCTAGGGGACCACTGGTATCTCAAGAAGTTGTGCTTTCCACCAGTGGAGTGAGCATTGCAAGATTTCATTGGACCCAGCTTATGTCTAACGCTGTCAGACTAGCAGTGTAACACAAAGTTTTCATTTTCTCCTTAAAGATATCCAGTGAAATCATGAAATCCTGCTCACTTGACCTGTGAGCTGGCTTTTCAGACAAGCTTTTAGCAGCTTAGGAAGACTTACCTCAGAGAGGAAAATCAGGTCAGGCAGTGTGTGTGGACAAAGACTGGATAACTGATTTGAGCAAGGGAGGAGAATACATTAAATCATCCCTTATCCTTGCAAAATGACTGTATGTACAAGGTGAACTCTGGTTGGAGTAATTCCCCCAGAGGAGCTTGAGAGGTGCAGGCCAGCAGTAAATATGTCTGACTGTGAGGGTGTTTGGATTTGTAGTTCTCTGCACATTGCTCTCTGTGTCCCACACTTATTAACTTGTCTGTATGACAGAGCCTGGTCCAAAGCCCAGCAGGATCTTTCCAATGCATTTGCATTTGGCTTCTAAACATGTTACTAGGCACTTGGTGCCCGTGTAATTTCTTAGTCAGATTTCTTACCATCAGAGGAGAATTGTCTCATTTCAGTGCATAGTCTCATGTCCAAGTTAGCGCCCCATGCTCCTCCAGTCAGCAGGAGAAGAGAGGCACCTCCAGACTCATCCCATTCCTTTCAGAGGCCAGACTTGGCCAGTAATCCTCTGGAGACAATGATTTGCCTTCTCTCCATGAACAGCCAGGAGAGCCTGGGTGACTGGATTAAGTACTGAACTTTCTGATGGCATGAAACAAGCCTTTTCCTGGCTCCTAGATGGGATAATATAGTGAGTCCTCTCCACTGCATGTCTAGGAAAGCAGGGACTGGTGGGCTCAGCTGCAAAGATGGCTGTCTGAATCACTCAGCACTCTCCTGAATTCAGATGCCATAGTAGTTTCGACACCTAATTATCCATGCATAGTAGGTGGTCCAAACAGGAGCAAACAGCAGAGCAGCAGATGGGGGTTGCTGCTGTCAGATTAGATTGAGATTAGATAAAGCTTAATTAACACTTTATTGTTGTTAGATTCAACTCTGATTAGTCACACAAAAAATATTACAGAGAAGCAGGGCAGAAATTGAGAGGCATAACTAATATTATTAAAAATTGAGGAAGCATTTTTACAGAGCAAGACCTTGCTCATAAGGGGTTATTCCCTGAATTTGACACCTCTTTGGTCTGGAGAACAAGATGTTCATGGAAAGAGTTCTTTAACACGCCAACCAGCTACTTTGTAAACCTGCCCTTTCTAGCCCAAGAAATCTAATTTACATTATCATACATATTCCAAGACCCATTTGAGGTACTTTATGGCTTTGGTTAAAACTCATTATTTTCCATCACTTCTAGATTTGTAATAGCAAGAGGGACGCAGTATTTTAGAGATGTTTTATCAAGACTCCTAGTAACCTCAGTACAATTTATCAAGCGTTTTGGTGTCAAACCGCACAAATGTCATATCACAACTCTTTGCTATCCTGTATCAAACTTCTGTCATGTTATTTTGCATATTATGAACACATGGTTTGATCCATCAAAAGGTTTTTGCCCTTCTCCTAATTAACAAAGTTATGTGAATTCTTCTGTGTCAGAGTCTTCTTCTATTGCTTGAATCCACATCTCGCCTGTGAGTTCTAAAAACTTACCAGAAACTTCTGTGTGACCCACAGGGAAGGTCATTTGCAGGAGTAGCCTGCAAAGCAGTCTTTGGATAAAATGCTTTACTGTGCCAGATAGTACAAACCAGTGAGCCAAGTAAATCCCATTTAAACCTTACTTTTAAGTTAAAGGAGACATGTGCTCTCTATGGCCCAAGAATGAATCCAACTTTTGCTTTTTAGGATAGGAAAAAGACGTCACAGATTAAGATAATTTTTCTGTAGAGCAAATATGCAGGTTTAGAACATCTAAAATCCAAAATAATCCAAGCTTGCAATAAATGAATGCTTCTCCCTTGCCCTCTATTGTTGTCCAACTGCCAGGGCTGCAAAGGGATGACCTCTACAGGGAATTCAAATCAAACTAAGCCAATTCCTTTTTTTTTTTTTTTTACCTCTGTGGTGTCTAACCAGCTATTTACAGAATGTAATATAACTCATGTAGTTCATTTAGTTCAGCTGGTTTTTCCTTTTGCTTTCTCTCCTTGTAAGCACAGTTAAGTGGTCAGCTGGGTGTTTCTACTTCACCATTTTATCTGAGCTGTCTGGTCCAACACAGCTCAATGGGCATTGCAGATGCCAGTGAAAGCTCCTTCCTGTACTTTTTATCACCTCAGCTGTGCCATCAGACAGTGAGAAGGTTATACTCTGGCCCCTAAAAAGTCTGATACCAATAAACAGGGTCTTTTCTTAGTTAATGTGCTTATTAAACTGTGTGTCTGTGGCCAACCATGTGAACATGGGGGCAGAAATTGCATCTCCCCCATGTCTCTTCAAAGGCATTGTCAGAAGACAGCACTGTGTCCCCCCCAGCAAAGCCCATGGCTTGTCTGGCAGGGCAAACAGTGTGAGTATAACAGGCTATCCAGAGCCCCCTGTTCCTTGCTCTGTGGGGTATTTACCTTTGCTATATCCCAAATGTGGGAAATACCACAGCAAAATATGAGAGTGATTTGACAAAGGCATTTGCGCTTTCCCTTGCTCAGGGAAAGAAAACAGGACAGTCATACCCTGCCCACCTGTTCTTTTTCATGAGAGAGTAGGTCTATTTAAAAACAGGGATGCAAAACAGGTTTTCACTGCTCTTGCACAAGAATAATACAAAATGAGCAGAAGTCGTCCAAGAAAGTTTTCGTTGGCACCAGCTTTCCCATTCTCCAGAGTCACACGTTATCTGATAGCTGGCATACGGCAGGCTCTGGATAGTCTGTTATTCTTTCCCACGCTACAAGATTTGGGCAGTAAATAGCTTAAATAAATGCCAGAAGTATAATTCATTTTTTTACTTCATCTGATTGAAGGAAGACTTTCCTCAGATAATTCCTCCCAGGCATGCTGTCCAAAGCAGGACTGGTCCCTGGTGGATCGAGCTATTCTGACCTCTCTAGCTGGCTCCATTGCAGCTTTTTAAAGGTTGGAGATAAAGAACAGAAGAAACAACCCACTGCATCCAAGCACTCTTGCACCTTTCTTTGAGCTCAGTGAGATGCCAGGTGCTCCTTGAAGGGCCTGTGCCATTATACAGTATTAGTGGCCCTATGTCACCTTTGATTTACCTTTTACTCCTGAAGCAGATAACCGCCATGCCTGGTAACGCTTCCAGAGGGGCAGTGAGGCAGCAGATCAACTTCCACAATGGGAATCCTGGCCAGGCAAAGAGTTAGACTCTGCAGGGCTGAAAGCAGAAGTGGATGAGCTCTGTCTAACCCTGTTACCCCTCCAAGAAAAAGAGTCTTAGTACCATAAAATTGTTTGAGTTGGAAGGTACCTTTAAAGATCATCTAGTCCAACTCTCCTGCAATGGGCAGGGACACCTTCCACTAGACCATGTTGCTCAGAACCTTGTCCAACCTGACTGTGGACATTTCCAGGGCTGGGGCATTCACAACTTCTCTGGGGAACCTGTTCCAGTGATTCACCAACCTTGTAAAATTTTTCCTTCATTATATCTAGTCTGAATCTGCACTCTTTTAGTTTAAAACTATAAATGGGAATAGAGATTGCTAGTGAAGACTGAGGCAAAAGGTTGTTGAGTATCTCATCATCCATTCTTACCAGTTTGACAGTCATGTTCATCGAGGGAGTAAAGCTTTCCTTATCCTTCCTTTTCTGGCTGGCACACCTGTACAAACCCTCCTTGTTACTCTTTGCATCCCTTGCCAAGTTCAGGTCCAGCCACATGTTGGCCTTCCTGACCCCATCCCTACACAGCTGGGAAGCATTCCTGTATCTTTCCTGGGATACCTGTTCTTGTTCCTTGTGCATTTCTTTCTTGCCCTTTAATTTGACCAGCAGATCCCAGCTCATCCATGTCGGTCTCTTGCCTCCCTTTCCTGATTTCTTACATCTGGGGATTGAGAGCTCTTGCACTCTATGGAAAGCATTCTTTAAGATTTGCCAGCTCTGCTGCGCTCCCTTGTCCTTGAGGGCAGTTTCTCAGGAGGTCCTATTGACTAACTCCTTGAATGGCAGGAATTTTGCTTTCCTAAAATTCAGGGTCTTGACTTTACTCTTTGCCTGACCCAGAGAAGTATTTGGAGCTGTTGGGATACCTGCAAAAACTGCGTTGCTTCCTACATCTTGAGATCATAATGAAAAATTATTCAAATCCCAGGAGGGCTTTTCAGGAAACCTAGTGTTTTCACATTTTAATGAAACTGCTGTTGGCACAGACAGATGAGGGATAGGTAGATTTGTCAAACCCTCAGGCTGCTGCAGCCACTGGCACCATTTTATCACACTCATCAAAACAGTGCAAGGGGATGGCAGGATCTTAGGTTTATGACAATTCCTGCAAATTAAATCCCATCAAATAAAGTTGTTTTATAACAAAGACAGTGATTGTTATAAAGGAAGGAGAGGGAAGACCACAGTTGGGGTTGTGTGATAAGGACTCATTTAAAACTGCATAGATGGGCAGCCGAAGCTGCTCTGTTGAACCCTGCATTGTGCACTTGCACCAGTGCCATGGGCTGTCCCTTTTGGAAACCATTTGTTTTTGTCCCACTCCCTGCTTCTGCACCCAGTGACACTTGGCCACCAGCACCAGATGCTGATTTTGGTTAGCACCAGTCGTTGTCCCAGGGCAGGTAACTGGGAACAAAGAGATCCAGTCCCACCTGAGGCATGTCCCATTTGCATGTCCCATGAATGCAGGGAGACGAAGGGCAGAGCCATTCTTCACACATTGCTTTTCAGTGTTGGCCATTGTTTGCCATCAGAGTTCAGAGCTGTTGGTGTTAGAAAGTTGATCCCAGGAGGCTACAGTTTAAGGATGCTCATGTTCTTGCTGTGTATTCTCAGCAGGAGAGCTTTGATCTTAATATGTGTTTCTGACAGTCATGCAACCCATGTTGTGCTCATTTGAATTCAAGTGTTTGGCTCCAGTGATGTGGTTTTTCTGCTGTTCTTATTATTCTGTGTGTTTAATTATTTTTTGTCTTCATTAAATATTTTTACATCCAGGTTGCCTACTCCCTCCTCCTGCAGAAAAATTGGCATTTATGGTATTTGCTTTGCTTTTTTTATTGTTTGAGGAAAATTTCCATATTATGTCATCTTTTCTTTTCTTTTTTTTTTTGCTGCTTGTTAATTAGAAGTGACACAAATTTGTTTAAACTACAGACAATTAATAGAGAGGGTGAATCATATATAGGGATGGATATGGAAGGTGCAAAGAAAACCTAGATAAATGCTAGTGGAAAAAAAAAGCTGAGGAAACTAGAGACTAGCCTAGAAATCAAGAGCATAAAAAATTACAGTAATTTCCTATAGAATTTTGCATTAGTGTTTGTGATCAAAAGGCACAGACTTATTCTCTTTCCATTAGTTCTGTTAGAATGTTCTGTTTAGAGCTGCTTTGTAAACTGAACATTGAAATATAAACATGTGTGTATGAGAGTCACCTATTACTGAATTACCTGGCGCTTCCTCTTGCAAGACTCTTATTTTGATTGATTGTAGCTTTTCTAAGTGGGCTGAAATTTTCTCTATCGACCTCAGGCTAGAAAATTTTTGTGAAAGATAATAAACATATGGCAGTGAGACAAGAACATTTATTAGATGAGTAAGGTATACATATACACAGATAATATATGCCCATACTAAAGATACAGACAGATAATCACAAGCGTCTAATTCAACCAGTTTAGGAAGTTTTCACTGTCTCAGCTGGAAATTACCGCTCCTTAGTGGAAGCACAGAACCTGCAAGTATGCACGTACCTTGTCCTGTAGTACCAGGCAAAACAGGACCCCTCACACCAGCTCTTGTTCCAGCTAGAGGAGGGGCAGTTTCTTAAACCTCCCTCATTTGGTTTCCTGCAAATGTGTGATAATAAACTAAAGGGCTTGGCTTGTTGTAGTGTAGATATTGCATATTGCTGCCATTGCAAATGGTAATGCTGAAGTAGAACAAATCATTATGTGTTTGGTTTTGTCCAAAACCAGATGGGAGCCTTCATCATTCATGCTTATTGGCAAACTTATTTCAGAATAAGAGTTCATGAGGCATTTAAAAATAGAGCTCCATACAGAGCACAGGATAGTCTTTGCCCAAGTACATCAGTGAAGGCTCTCTGCTGGCATCTCTCTGAACCAGGTATTTTGTCCAGAAAGTGTAAGATGAGGTCACTCCAAGCCAAGAGTGCCACCGTGCCCCTGTGGCTGGATGGAGATCTGGGAGGAAATTCTAGCCCCGTTGAAGTCAGCTGGAGTTTTGCCATTGACTTCGATGGAGCCAACATTCCTCTGATGCAGACATTTCACAATAACCTCCTCTGTTGAACTTTCAACACGTGCATGTTATTTTCATTACAAATAAACAAAATATTTCTAAAATGGACACCTTCATGTATACATTATGCCAGAAGATGACATTAAAAGTTCATCACGGTGCACATGGTAAAATACTAATAATCCATCCTTGATGTCTCTGGGAAAAATTCTGACATGAACAAATCTCCTTTAGGTCATTTTGCCTGAATATACAGCAATCAAATTTACAGCTGAAGGTTTATTATTTTTGCAGAATGCACATGCATTCCGAATTTGCCGTGCTCAGAAATGGAGACAAGACATTCATCTGTGTGCTTGGTTTTGGGAAAAGACGTCCCTGTGTGTCCGGACACGGGCCCTGGTATAGAGCAGACAGGAAATGTGCCAGACTACCCCGGCAGGAGGCTGCCTTCAACACGTGCAGCAAGGAACAAGAAATGTCTTAATGATTAATCACTGTCAACCTTTGTTCTCATTAAAGACTTGATTGTCAGACAAGGCTGGTAATGAGGCGCTGTTCCTGGGTCTGTTGCTATGTGATTGTGCAAGGGCTGCATCTGAGCCTTGCACCCTGCAAGATGCAGCTCCCACTTTGCCCAAGTTTAAGGAGTTGGGGTTGGGAACATTGTTCTAAGAGTGCCTGCTAGTGGCTGCGGGGCTGTGCAGCTCTCTGGCAAGGGATTATGGCAGGGCTACAAATAAATCTGAAAATCCGTTCACAAGGATCTTGGGCGTGAGCAGCTTCCTTGTTGGTGTTGAACAGGCAAAGTGCTAGAATAGGTTTCTATGAAGAATTGCACAAATAACTAACTATCTGTCAAAGTGAGGATTGGCTCCTTTCAGGGATTTGCTCACCCATTTTTATGTTTGAGATTGTGCACAGTGTTACCTATTTCTGAAAATAGTTACAGGGTACATTTAAATTTCAGTGTGTCCAAAAAATTGTCTTTCTAAAAAGCCTCAACTCCCTGGATCTTCCAGTGAGAGCTGCAGCAGCTGGGTTTGCTGAAATACTTATCCCTCTGCATGAGTACCTGCTGCATCACTTGCTGTCCAAGCATATCACTCCGATGGGTGACTTACACCATGAGGATGCAGAAATCAGGTGTGTGCTCCCTACTGTCAGGAGCGTTTCCAGTTTCAGTGTTTGAAGGGATTAGTCTGCATTTCCTCTTTGGGCTCTACCACTCAGTTTATTGAAGGAGTGACACAGCATTTGCTTCTTTTCCCTGGTTGGACAAAGGCACAAGTATTTCTGGCAGATAGCCTGTGCTTGTGAAATTGCAATGCTAGCGTCCATGTTTCCTTGTGTATGTGCCTTGGAAACATAGTTGGTCCTGAAATTTTTATCCTGAGAGCTCAGATGTTCTCAGGAGAAAAACACAGACGATAGTCCCATATGGCTGAGCCAACTTCTTATAAACACTCCACAAAATTACTGAAAGGAAATCTTTTGCAGCCTTCACCCAGGTGTGTCTCTGGATATTAGACATAGCAAAGCCAGCTCTTGGGATCTTGTAGTATTCAGGTTTTTCAAATGCTGTTTATACATATAAAAGCAATCTTCCTGGAATGCATAAAAATATTCTCTGGAAGGTATTAGGGGAAATTCAACCTATAACAGTATCTATTGCCTGGTTAATTTGGGAGACTTTTAGGTCACTCTATACAACATAGAAAGTCATTCACTAGTGCTTGACAAATCAAAGGGTGTTCACACTCTTACAGGCATCTTACTCAAGTATGACTATAAGCATCCAAAATGAGGCATGTAAGGGAATGTTCCTATCATCTAATCTAGGTTCCCAAATCAGTCATCTATATTAAACATCTGAAGCCTAATTATACAGCCCCATCTCCCTGTATAGGGAAGGGAGAGCTGCAGCAGGCAGTTTAGAGAGAATCTGCTCCAAGTTTTTTGTTAGAGACCTAAACTTAGAGGAGACTAACGTTTATGCTGCGTATTCAAAATATGATAAAAGGTTGAATGAGTTTGCGTTGCTCAGGAAGATAATGTTTTCCACCCTCACAGGGCTGATCAAGCAGTAAGGCAAGGGAGATCTGCCTGGCTGTCCTTCTCCCCTGTCTGTCTTATTTCCTTATACACAGATGAGATCCTCAGCTGTTGCAGATGAGTTTAACCTCAGGAACTTCTTGGTGCTCTCACAGTATACACTGGCACAGAAAGCAGCCCTCTGCACTCCAGTCAAGAGTGGGAGTTATTCCCAAAAATATGAAAACTCTTTAGCTTTTTTACTGGAGCTGAAAGAGTTCTTACTTGACAGGCACTCTGTCATGGTCCTGCTGGAGTTTGGTTTTCTTGTCTGAGGCAAGGACACAAGCATTCAGTGCTTGGAGTTCAGATGACCATGAAAACCCCAGTATTTAGCACTCCTATTAAATGCAGCAAAAAAGAGGTGGCTCAGAAGAGGGCTGGCAGATACTAAGACTGGCCATTCAGCAAAGCACCCTGTGCTCAGCTTCCTAAAGTTGCATGGGTCAGACCAGCTCTTCTCAGTAAGCCTAAGTGCATGGCCCAGCAGCTGCAGGAGAGCCTCAGCTTGTGGCCGTGGAAAGCAGCATGCCAGCTGAGGCTGTGGAGGCTCACACCAGGGGCTCACGGGGGTCTGGGCTTTGCTACCAGCCTTGCACTACTCTGAAACAGTCCAGGACTTGGTTGAACCATTCCCCTTTTTCCTTCTCCTTTTCTTTCTCCTCCTCCTCATTCTTCTCCTCTTCCTCCTTCTCCTTTTTGAATTGGTCAGTTGTCCAGGGTGGCTTGCAGTCAAAGCAGAAAGTCCCCAAGAAGCTCACACAGTTGGGACAGCCACTGGTCCCTTGAAGAAATCCACAGAGGTGCCTTTTCCTTCACCATCCTCACTCTAAGTAGCCCACAATGCCAATTAACACAACTGACTCAAACTGCTTATGAGTGAGGACATCATGCATAAGTTTGGTCACCAGATGAACATGACTTTGCACATCCTTTCCCCTGGGAGCAGCTTTTTGTAAGGCAGGCATTTGTCACTGAGCAGGCTTCCATAAATGGATCTGAAGACTTTTCCTTTCTTCTTTTAATTCTTTGTTTCTTTGAGCCAGAACTGATGCAAAAGAAGAGCAAAAGTCAGAGCTGTCACTCCTGATCTGATGCAGGGTGCAAAATAAGTTGCCCCACAGAGGAACAGAAAGGTGGAAAAATTCCCCATCTCCTTTTGAGGGAAAATCTGCAAGAAGTAGAAGCTCTGCTTGTGGCACAGATGTCAGGGCTTCTGGCTGGGAAGCAAACAGCCTCTGCAAGTATTGTGGTTTAGTACAAAATCGACCATTGTTTCCCTTCTGTCCCATCAAAATTATTCATAAATTCAAAGCATTTCCAGGAGAAAGGGGAAAGGTTTTTCCCCTTTCCAGCCAACTGTCCTTATACCACTTCTGAACTAAGAATGCAGAGACATAAGCTTGCAAAAAGCTTTCAGAGCTCCTGACAAGCTTTGTAGGTAAAGGGAGAGGAGAAGAAAGGGGAAAGGTGCACTTTGCTCCAGTGGCACGGGGCCCTCACAGCTTTCCACTTTGCTGAAATCCCTCTCCAGTCGCACAGTGCTCTTACTGCTCAGTATAAAAGCAGCAATAAGGAAAATCCCATCTTTCCCTGGTAAAGGCAGTAATGTCTTGCTTTTCTTTCATTGACCTTTTTGAGCTCCACAGAGGAGCCTCTTCAGAGTGGCATGGAAGGAGCTTGCAGTGCTGTGAGGTCATGAAGGGAGGGATGCCCACAGCTCCTTGCCATGAGCTCAGCCCAGAGAGCACCATTTTTTGTCAAAGGTTTGAGCAACAGCATGAGGGGTCCTGGCACAGGAGAAAGCCTGCAGTGAAGAGCTGCAGGAGCACAGGCCCAGGAGGAACTGGGCAGGGGCTCACTGGTGGGAGCTGCCACACCTGGCAGGGCACAGGCAGGGCAGAGGCTGGCCAAGCTGGCCAGGTCAGGAGACAAAGGTAAGGCAACCTGCAGCAGCTTGGTGAAAGCATCAGGAATGGCCCCAAACAGGACAACAGAAATTATATCCATCCAGACCCAAACTGGAGAGGAGAGGAGAGGAGAGGAGAGGAGAGGAGAAGAGAAGAGAAGCGAATTAACGCAACGTCAATAAATTTATCTGAGAAGCATAACATTTTAAATATTATGTAAAAAAAGAAGAGAGGAGAGGAGAGGAGAGGAGAGGAGAGGAGAGGAGAGGAGAGGAGAGGAGAGGAGAGGAGAAAAAAAGAAAAGTCTATTTTAGAAAGTTCATATATGTCTTAGAAGCCAAAACATCCCTTCATTTGTATGAACACAAATCAGCTGCAGCAGTGATAGCAAAAGGCAAACTCGGTCTCAAATGCTTTTTTTACTGCTAATTTAAACATTTGAACATAATGTTCTTGGAGATGCTTATGAACAAAACCGCTGTTGTGCTACCAGCTCTGAGGAGCTCTCCCTGTCTATCTTTCTGCATCTCACAGGTTTTATATATCACTGTAACATCAGATAATGTGGTGCCACACATCTGCTTTGTATGTCGAGCATTGCCATGCTGAAGCTTCAGCACCAGCAGGCCAGATGGAGTTTTGTGGTGGTTGGTGAACACTAACCCGGCTCCAGCTGGCACCAGGGATGGCCCTGAAAGGGCGGTAGGTCATTTGCAGCGCTGGAGGAATGTGGCATGCATGAGCAGTGCCAACAAGTGGGGCAGGAACTGGGGGTAAACCCAGGTGGATATTTCTACCTGTTGGAGGTGTGATGCTCCCAGCCCATCCCTGACACCTGGCTGGCTACAGGGATGTGCTTCTCATCATGTCACCTCCTTGGGGGCAAAGTGGACAAGTTACCTTCCTTGTGCATGGAAACAATGAGGTGTCAGGCAAGCACTCGGGGCTCCCCAGCTGGAGGGATGCTGGGCTGCCTCGGCAGCCTGCTGGGCAGAGGTGCCCGTGGGCAAGGGGACATGCACGTCCCACTCCAGACTTTCTTTGGTCAGGGCTTTCTAAAGTTAAACCACATGAACTGCAGCATGGGAACCCAGGAATGACATTAAAAACCTGCAGCTCTAGATGTGTGGAGTTGTAGTAAAGCTGCTGCAGTAAAGCTGGGCTTAGAACAGGATGAAACAGTTCAACAAAAGCAGGGTAACTCCAACCCAAACCTGCCCTTCCTCTCAGGGATGCCAGAAGGCACACTTTGTCCTAGTGCAGGGGCAAAGCCCCACGTCCCTGGCAGCAGTGTAGCCCTTCTGCTGTCTGATTTGCAGTGATGGAAGCACAGGGTGAGAGCAAGGCTCGATAGCACTGGTTCGTGAAGGGTCAAACTGCTGTGCAGCTAGTCCCCTGATTTATTAGGAAACTGTTCTTCCTTCTCCCATTGCAACGGGAAGATCAGCAGGCAGGAGAAGTAACACATCGTAGATTCATAGGCTCACACTGACATTTCATGAACAGCAGAGAAAGGACCAAATGCAAAAAAACCCCAACCTGGCTCCAAGTTGATGATTTACACTGTTTTCTCAGGGTCTGTTTGCCAAGCAGCTGGTGTTTTGTGCCAATGGCTATTACAGAAGAGCTTTCTTTGATAGATTGAATGAACACTACACAGTTTATCTTAAAACAAAATCCCCCCACTGCTTATATGGGCTGGTAGGGAATGAGGGAAAGAAAAAGTTAGGCTTTGTTGTTTTTTTTACGTAGCACTGAAAGCACATTTGGGGGAGCCTTCACTATCTGTGCAAAAATGCAACAGATGAATTCTATTAATGGATGGAACATGTGGCTGGGTTCAAGCTAGAGTTGTCATTTGAATATAGAAGTCAAAGCCAATTTATTGTAACATATTTTTCTTTTCAAAATATTTTAGGAAAGACAAAAAAGTTTGCGCAACAACTTGGCAAGCAGGTCTGTTGAGAGGAGGTATTTTCTATCTTGCAGCTAACATAAGGGCTGAAAAATGTGGCAGTGCCGAGCAATCCTAGATTCCTTCTGGAACTGAAAGAAAGTGTGCAGGATATAATTGTGTAAGAGCCCAATAAATTTGAAGGGTGGGTTTGTAACACTGCCTTGGGGGCTGCAGGTGGCTCCAGAAGAAAGTCATGGTTTTTATTTCAGTAACAGTCTTCAAATACTTTATCTAACTAGCTACATGCTCATGTGGCCCCATGTAGAAGCCACAGAGTTATTTTAAAATAGAAATACCCATAACAATCATTGTGCTTCTTCCATGCCAGATGGTAGAAAGATAAGTGGAATTAGTCTGTGGTGTGTGTGTGTGTTACTGGGGAGGGGAGGGATGCAAAAGCTAAGGCGCAGGAATGAGCTTCCCTGGAGTTCGCAAAGCGCTAAACATCAGTGCTCCGCGGCCTTCAGGGCATGGGTAGGCTACATATGACCAATCCTTGTTTCAGTGTCTGTCAGTCCATATTTCCATGGGGGACAATGGCCATGGCACAGAGCTTTACTAGGATAGGAGCCCAGATCCTGGCTCTACACCTCGGTATTGAGAGAACCACTGCTTAACAGGGAGCGTCAGACTCCCGCTGTGGAGTCTTGTGTTGCAAGGCAAAAATGCTTCTGCCTCTTAGGTTATAGAGAGTTATGTGGTTGGCTCTTATGGTGAATTGCAGCCAAGTGGGATCAGAGAATGGATGTGTCTCATGACTGGTGTGACCTCTTCAGTGTATTCCATTTTCTTTGTAGCTGTGTGGCGAAGAAATACCTGGGTATTGAGTGATCTAACTGAGTATTTTTGTGTATGTACTGAGAAAGCTGTTTCCTATATTTGGTAAATACCCAAGTACCAAACACTGCTGGAGCAAGTAGGCAGAAAACATATTTCTGCCAAGGGAAATAATGGCCAAGAGAAATGGAGCAGCATACTGTCATTCCATGTACATTGTCATCTTGTATAAGCATGGTTTGAGTCCTCGTGTACCTTCCCCATTGCCCTCTAAATGACTTTTTGCCATCCCTTCCTTATGTTGCTGCACATGGGGAAGAGGAAGCAGATCTAGATCCCTTGCAAAGACCAGAGAGACCCTAAAATACTCTTCAAGGTCCTTCTTAGTTACGCATTTATTTTACCAAGGAAGTTGATACACTCTAAGCCAATTTAATCCTGTTGCTAATGGGAATCAATTAGCAGTCTCTCAGAGATTTCTCTTGTCAGGGAGATGACGGGATGAATGAAAGCAGCACCATTCACCCCACTGTGAAGTATTAACTTACCACCTCTGTATTTTCTAAGAATAGATGCCACTTCTAGCAATAAGTCTGCAGCTTCTTGCTGCTGTTCACCAGATGGTAGGAACCAGCAGACGCCGAGTTTGTTCCCTTGTGGTCAAACAAACTGCTGTACAGCCCAATGCACGTTTCCCGAAAGATCCCCAGGACAGCTCCGTTACTTCTGTTAGTGTTTCCCAAGCTCCTGGTACAATATTGAGGTTTTCCACTGGAACCACCTGGCACATTTTCAGAGTCTTTCCTAAGGGCTGAAGTTACTCAATCCCCTTCTTTGTCAAAGCCTTTGTATCAGTCACTTGTCCTGAGAGTCTGTGGGCTGTGTTCTGAAAGGATTATTTCCTTTTCTTGATGCTTGTTATTATTTTCATCCTTCACGAGCCATTTCTTCTGTTTCAGGAACAACACTCTGTGGTAGGCCAGGGAGCTGGCCCCACTCCAAGCTCCAGTTCTTGCTCAAATCCAAACACTGGAAGTGGTTACATGAACTCATCCCAGCAATCATTGTTGAATCAGCAGCTGATGGAAAAGAAACAGGCTCTGCAACGGCAAATGATGGAGCAAAAACAACTCCTTCTACAGCAGCAGATGTTGGCAGAAGCTGTAAGTTTACTAATTCCTTATTTTACAGGGAAAATATTGTCACAAAAACAATAGAAAAGAAAGCTAAGACAGGGACAAGAAAGCCCCCCAAAACTTCAAGGTCATTTTGGCAATGCCTAGAACTTCAGAGTGCACCTTGTATTTGTCAGCACTTTTCTAAGCCTTTTTGAAACCCTCTTCAGTCTATGTGAAACAACTCAAGTGTCCAAGCTACTGCAGTTTCATTACAAGAACAGACCAAGCATATGCTCAGTTTTGAGGCATATGTATGTTATCCATGGTTTTCTTTGCAAGGTAGACCAAGGTGCACTGCTATGCTACTTTGGCCTCAGAGGAAAGCTGACTTCCAGGCTCTGTGACCCAGGCAGCATGGTGTAAAATGCCTGTGTGTGAACAAGGATCAGGTACCTTGATTTTGGGGTTCAACACAAGTTTGTGTGCTTGGCTGGGATTGTATATGAGTCCTACTTTCTCTGTTTTTATTTTTGCATTTCTAGATATCTGTAGCCAGTTCTTCTCTCTCCTTTGGTATCTGAGAGATTGGTTGGGAGTTTCTGGTCATTTTAGGAGTCATGGGGGATTCTATAAGGGAAATACTTCTTGACTTTTCAATTATGCAGAGGAAAAAAGAAGTTTCAAGTCAGCTCTCTGTGCTGCAGTTTTCTGTCAGAATTTTTAGCAGAACAAAAACTTAATTGCTCAAATAGCTTCTCTTAAATAAAATGGAAATTTGATCATCTTGGCTTTGCTTTTGTATTGTGTACATAGAAACATACATAAAGCTTGCCTACAGTTCTTACATGGATTGCAGGGATTTCCTGGGAGTCACTCTTCTTCACGAGGATTCAGGTTGAGCAAGATATAAAAAAAAGCCTTACAAATCTTAATCAGACCCCTCATTCCCATCATGAATTGTGGAAATGCCTAAAAAACACAAGACAGGCTCTTCTCCCAGTGTTTTTAAGTGCTCCTGGGAGAAGAAAATACAGATTTTTCACTAGAAGGTCCATTTGCATGCTGTTTTCAGGCAGATTATCCCCAAATTTCTCCAATGGACTTGCATCCCCAGCCAGGGCCTGACTCTTTCACATTGACACGCTGGTTTGCCATTCTGGCAGCTGAGCACAAGAGCTGTGCGTGTTGCAGAGGAGGTGTGAAGCTGTCCCAGCAGCTGCCCACCGAAAGTGTGCACCAAACTCACAGTTTCCTGCCATGGGGGCACATATCCCGAGGATCCATTGCTCATGGGTGAGCAGCAGCACTCTGGAGGCATCAAATCACATTGATGCTGATGAGAGATTTGGCAGTGACTCTGGTGCCCGCTCTTTCCAGATCTTTATGAGCACAGGGCAGTTAGTCAGATTTCAGTTCAAGGACCTGGATTTTTATCTTATTCTCACTAGAGACACATCCCTGTAAGCTCAAAATGAAAAAAAATCTCCCCAACTAATATTTTTTTTCTGCAATCTTTCCTTGCTGTCCTTGCCCCAGTTCTTGTACTCCCAATGTAAGAGAAAAGACAGCACCACGTACACGTACAGGGAAGCACAGGGCAATGTTGAGTGGCATGAAAACAGCCAGCCCAGCACCATCCTTGCTAAACCATGTGTCCTGCTGGTATCCCTACGGAGGAGAGCTGGGGGGAGCACAAAGCAAAGATTTTGCTGGGTTTTGTGGTTGCCCCTCCAGTGTAGGAAGACAGAGTGAGGGAGGGATGGGCATGGCTGGGGATGGGGATCACAGGGTGAAATTGGAAGACACTTCGTACTGCAGTGCAGATATGGCCATTGTTCTCAG
Organism: Corvus brachyrhynchos; assembly: GCF_000691975.1. Lineage (NCBI taxonomy): Eukaryota > Metazoa > Chordata > Aves > Passeriformes > Corvidae > Corvus > Corvus brachyrhynchos. The sequence goes on along the minus strand of NW_008238833.1, from coordinate 984,063 downwards.
AGGCTGAGAGGAAAGTTGAACCAGACTCAAACACAATGCAAACAGCAAAAAGATTTCCATATAGATGTCAGTAGGTGATGGCACGGTTTCACAGGTGGCTGTCCTGTGGACCAGACAGGGTGAACAGAAGAAATACTTCAGTTTTGTACATACTGAGAAAAAGAAAGAGATGGGCAAAACACAGAGCCAGGAAAGCATAAAGAAAAGCAAATTAATGTACTTCTACTCTATTCCTCTAGGAGAAAGTAACTCCACAAGACCAGCTGAACAGACACTTGACAAGACCACCACCAGATTATAAAGACCAAAGAAGGAATGTGGTCAACATGCAACAAGCAAACCAATATTCTGGTAAGTGCCCATGGGCTCGATTAAACTCTTTACTTTCTTCCTTCCTTCCAGCTGGAAGACCACCCATAAGAGCCGTGCATGCATGGGGCATGATTTTCTGGGGCATGATTTTCTGGACATCTATTTCCATCACTGCAGAGGCAGTAGGTGGTGGCTGCTGCTCTCCTGTGCTCTTTACCTTACTGTCCTGCACCACTGAGAAGTGCTGGTGTATGATCTGGTGCTTCATCCAGGCTGATACTGCCCCTCTCAGATAGGGGCAAGGAGAGCTTGGTACCCCTCCTATTAGCACTATCTGGAGCAGATGTGCACCCAAATACGTGATGCAGAGATGTCTTCTTGACTATGCAACCTCACTGTGTTCAGATGCTTCTCTCATGTGTGTGGTGCATCTTGGTTCAGAGACTGAGATAAGGACCAGCCCTCCCTTCAAACAGCAGTTCACATACAGTGTGAGGACACTCATACAGATGTTGAAGTACCTTGCATGGCACCATCATGGGTGGCACTTTTGGTCTGTTTAATATGCTGTGGTTGTGGCCTTAGTGCTGCTCTACAAGCAGCATTTCAACAGATCAGTCAAACAGTAGAGTAAAAGCTCTTGCTTTCTGCCAGAACTGCCCAGGGCAGGAAATGCCCAATACTTCAGGACTAGTCCTTTGCTTCAGCTCTTGTGCCCTGGTCTCCTTGGTGAGTCTAGTTTTTGAAGCATAGGATTGCTTGTTTGGCTTTTCATACTGTTCACCTTGCTGATTTGCTGAAGGCCACTCAGAGAACAAAGGCAGAGTAAGGAAGAGATGCTGAGGAGAGAGAGGAGGTAGGGAAAATGCAGCAGATGGGACCAAAGGATGTTCTTTATGCTGCAAAAGTGTCTGTGCATGTAAGTATAAAAAGGATCCTTTGCCTTCTAGCATATTTTTGTATGCAACATTCTAAGGAAAAAAATATGGGGTTTTTTTTTTCCTTCCATAACTGTTGGCTCTGCAGATTCAGCCAGTGATCTGAGTCTTTCCTTCTTACCAGTCCTTTGTAGCAAAACTTTTTCAGCTTCTATCACAATTTTAATGAGCTCTGAAGTTCAGCATACCCACATACCACCCCTCCACCCAGTCTGCTGGCTCTGCAGGACCCCCAGCTCAGCTCTGAGGGACGGGCCAGGTTGAGCTGCCCAGGCAGCATTCATGCACTCCTTTGCTCTGCTTACAAGTTCTAGCAGTGATAAGCTTGCTGCAACCTGGAAACTGCTGCTGGAAACTGCTGCTTTCTAATGCACCTGGGTGTTAATCTTCTCCAGTAAGTTGGCTCTAACATCCCAGTGTAATAGCCCGTGGTGAGGGCCCTGCTCACTGGCTTGGTACCTCCTGTACTCCCAAAAAAAATGCTTTGGCAACCCCAGGAGTTTGCTGGAGAATCTTGTGATTTGGTGTGTTTTTTAAAGGTTTGTTCCTGGAATCAAATGATTAACTGAGACTCTTGGCTTTTACTTAAAAACAATCCATTTCTAGTCTGAGAGAGAAAATGGAAGTGAGTGCAGCCACATCTGTGAAAGGCTCCAAAGTGAGTGGATCACCACTGTTATGTGGCAGCTCATGTTGTTAATCTGATGGACTCTTTGCCAGTCTTGTGGTATTTGGAGTCCCATCTCCTGGGTTTGAAACATGTGGGAATGGCAGCACTTGTCCATTCCAATCTCAAGTCCCTGCTGAGTGAGCCCCAGGAGGACAGCGGCCTTTCAGGCAAGCCTGGGAGAAAGGGCTGTTCTGGGAGCTTCCAGCAAAGCTACCAGATGGAGTGATTAGGAAACTCTTGCATAAGGGAGTTACAGTAGGGAAACTGTTCCCTTTTTCTGGGAATAGCTTTGCTCAGATCAGGGAAGAAGAAACAAAAAGCTAAATAAAATCACACAGGCTGGAGAAACTTGGTTAAGTATTTTATTTCTCTATACTTTTCCCCAAAGTGCCATGCCGTGGCAGGAAACCCCCAAGAAAAGAGCAAGTGAATCAGGTAGGGAAGCTGTTTCTCCAAATTGCTGTAGCCTGGGGTGCCCAGCTGCTGTACACAGTGCTTCTGGGGAAGGCATTTCTTCCCATCTGGAAGAAATAAGAATGGAAAATACTTGCATTAAAAATAATAGCATAAAAATAGCAAAACAAAGAAAGAGGAAGCTTCGTCTTTTGGCAACAAGTACAACCCCTTACCAAACAGTTGTGTTCTTTAAAAAGTGTAGCATTCGCAGAAGCAGTATGATGGTAGCCCTGGGGTCTGCTCAACAGCTGGCAGGATCACCCCAGGAGGGGCTTCATCCCAGTGGCAATGAAGTGACTCGACAAACTTGTAGTTCAGCTGGAGGCTGAGAACCATCTCTCCCCAGCTTGCTGTTCCAGATCTTTTGAAATGCCACTGAATTCTGTACTGTTCCTCCTCTTTGATATGGGCATAAGGGAGCAAACAATCAGGGCCCCATCCCTGTTACCCCTGCAAAAAGATCGCAAAATCACAGAAAGGTTTGGGTTAGAAGGGACCTTAAGGATCATCTAGTTCCAAACCTTCTGCCATGGGAAGGGACACCTGTCACTAGACCAGGTTGCTCACAGCCCCATCCAACCTGGTCTTGAATACCTGCAGGGATGGGATATTCACAACTTCTTCACTAGTCCAGTGTCTCACCATCCCTGAGTAAATTTTTTCCCTATATCTAATATAAAACTATTCTCTGTCAATTTAAAGTCATTCCCCCTTGTCCTGTCGCTGCATATCCTTGTAAAAAGTCCCTCTCTATCTCTCTTGTAGCCTCCTTCAGGTACTGGAAAGTACTAGGTCACCTCAGAGCCTTCTCTCCTCCTGACTTAACAACGCCAACTCTGTCAGCCTGTCTTCATAGGAGACGTTACAGTAGTTCCAAAAACGCACAGCCCACCAGCAAAGCCAAAGATGGGGCTAATCATGTGGTTGCCAGCTGAGCACTGATTGTGGGAATTTGATTGTCCCTGTTGGGATAAAACCAGGTGGACTCCCCATAGCATATCCTGTCCCAGGGGCTGCCCAGCACAGGGACTGAATCTAGGTGCTTAAGTTAGGACAACACAGTTAGGCTAATTAGATCCTCTACAGTCAAGTGTCTCCCACTTAGAGCCTGTTTGTGGAACAGGCTTCCTTCCAGGATAGGGGGAGCTTCTTAATTTAGATATCTATGTTTATATTGATTTGGAACAAGCACTCTGGTTGTGGAGTCACACTCAGTGTTAATAATGATTTGGGAAGAGTTATTTTTTAACTCCTTAAGGAAAAAAATTAATTCTTTGCATCCATTACTAAATGGAAGTTGCATATGTATAAAAATAATGCAGAAAACGCAGAAATATATAATTTTTTCTTTGGTTCCAGTCTGTGGGAGCTGAACATCATTATGGTGAAATTTCAACAGGAACAGTATATTAAACAGCTGTTCCTAAACATAGACTTTTTAAATATGTATGCACATGATTTGTCTTAAAGAGTTTTAAAAGAGCTGGATGAGAGGTTCTCCAGATTCTTAGTGTCACTTTTTATTTAGTATTGAAACGCCAAGGGAGACTGCTAATGCCATGATAAAAATTAAAAGACTAAGTAGGTAATTGCAGCCATACTAGCCTAATGCAGAGCTCAGCAAAACTACTGGGGAGCAGATGCAGCCCAAATAATAAAGAATTTAGGAAGGGGAAGATGTAATTAATTTCAAGCAACATGGGCTGATGTTAGAAGAATCTTTTCAAACTTGCATGGTGTCTGTTTCAATGAAACCACAACTTAAAAGGCAATACTTGTTCAGATTATGTCCTTTAAAGCATCTGACTTCTCATTGCCTAATTTGGTTAAGAAACCTGAGTGACACAAAATGAACATAGCTCAAAAGGAAATGGCTGACAGGTCTCCACGTATCACCATGAGCAGGCCGTGTGATTGAAACCAGACATATAACATTGTCTGAGATGATGCTGAACTGGAAAAATAGAGCTTACTTTACATCCATATTGGAGATGTTCAAAAGTTATTACTGTGACCAGCTATGATGTACAGCTCTGAAACTGAATGTCAAAAACTGTCACGTTCTGAAAGGAGCTCCAAAGGACCAAAGGACTGGAAAACAGGCCACACAGTGAGACTCAAGTATTTGGAGAATGCTGCAAGCATGACACAATCTTGAAGCACCTGTGTAGTAGGAAGGAACTGATGATGGACCAACTAATAAAATTAATCACACAGACCCATATATAATAAGATTTGATGATTAAGTCAAAGTAAGTCAAATTCCACCTGGTTTTGCCATATGTACAAAGGATCAAACCAAGGCAGTGTCTCATGCCCAACAATTGCTATTAGTTGCACCCTATGATATAGCAAATCTCCTCGTTCCTCTTCTGGGAAAGGCTCAGGGAATTCCTGAAATGCAGTGATATCTTGGTAGCAAGCTCATTTGACAGCTTTTCTCACACTTTGGGGGCCACCCAAAGAGGTATGAGAATTTAGCTTGTACTGTGCCATGTGGCACAGATTTCCTCGGCTGACCCACACATTGTGTGAAGAAACATCTCCTTTCATTTGCCTTCACCTGGCTTCTTCGGGCCGTGCTTCTTGTAGGGTTTGTACTGGAACCAACAGTAGCAAAGGGAATTAAGCTTTGGAGCAGCTGATTGTGTGCAGAGAGGGTTTTCCACAGTGCCATCTACATTGGCTGTGTTTAAAAAATGATTGGTGTTTTTCAACCAGTCTCTCAGGGATTAATTCAGTATTGCCTTGCTCCAATATTTCTCTTACAATGAGCACCACTTTTGGCTCATAGTGCCCTCCTCTGAATGGATGAAAAGATCACAAGTGGCTTAGGATAGGCCAAACCACCTTTTGGATGATAGGCATCTTCAAGGCCTTTAGCAAGTTCTTCTAAGTCCTCTTAAGAGCAAAGTGTCTTCTTCAAGAAACTCTGCTCATAGAAAACTGCATTTTTGAGCCGTATTTGAATGGCACCACACATTGATGCACTCGTGCTTGTTGTAACACTTCTGTTTTCTCCTTTCCAGGTGGTTCACCAGCTGTGAGCATGAGCTCTAGCAACATGTCCTTATCCAACCCAATTTCAACTCATAGCATCATGCCCCAGAGCTCCAGCCTCATGTCCACCCCTGCTGGAACCCGGATGCCTTCTGTTCCTGCTGCTCGGAGTATGGGCTGCTATGGGAACCTTCCTTGCAACCAACCAAGCACATACAATGTGACTTCAGGAATGAACCAAATGCAGCCACACAGAAACCAAAATCAAGTTCTGCCCAGTCAGAATAACCCCATGGTGTCCCGGCAGCAAACCATGACACAGGGAAACAATGGGGCGGCTTTTGGGACGGGGTCAGTGGTCAACTCTCAGCAAATAAGGCCAAGCTTGACCCATGGAGTGACAGGTATCCCTGCTCAACGGCCGGCCAATGTGATGATCACAGCTTCTGCCAGTGCCCAGAACTGGGCCCCACAAGAGGCTGCAGTGAAGCAGCAGGAAGCACTGAAACCTGCAGGGGTCCGTTTCCCCACGGGCACTCCATACCCTAACCAGTCTTTGCAACGCAATGTAGGGAACCAGCATTTTCCTCAGCGTGCATTGGCACCTCCTAACCAGTTAACAGCGGGAGTCCAAATGAGGCCCCCTCTAAACCAAATGCACCAGACTCTAAATGGACAATCTGCTGGCTCACTACGAGGGCTCAGCATAAGACCCAACCAGCTGAGAGGACAGACTGTGCCTACCTTGAATCAGCCAGGAACAAGCATGACACCACCATCATCTCTGCCATCAACCGGTTTCACAACTACCAACCAAACCTCCCGGGCTTACCAAGGAAGTGACCATGGTAATGACCTAGCGTTTGACTTTCTGAACCAGCAAGGTGACAGTATAGGACCTGCGCTCAACAGTGACTCGGATTTTATAGATTCTTTACTGAAAACAGAACCTGGTAACGATGACTGGATGAAAGACATCAACCTTGATGAAATTTTAGGGAACCACTCATAAGTGACAGTACCAAGGGGGAGCCAGATGAAGAGGCAGCAAGGACATTAGCTTTCTCTTTCAATGCCAACAACCTGCTTTATTAATTTACACTCCAGTAACTGGGCTGTCCTCTAAAATACAACATAGGGCAACTGCCCTGTTTGAAGACTAGCTCTAGGAACAAAACTGAAGTGACAGCATAAGTCATATTCCTGCCTGCCACAAAGGAGTGAAAACATGTGAAGGGTCTGTTCCCCACACCTGTGCCTGGCCCATTGCAAACTCATCAGTTCTTCTCACAGGGTCTGCAGGAAAAAACGTGTTCAGCTTTCCACACATGGAAGCACCAGACAGTGGTATGGGCTGTGGATCATTTCTCTGAATGCAAGTAAGACCCCAAGTGGTCCAGAGCTCTTCAGTCATCGTGTTCACAGCCCTTAACTTCCTTGGGACTGCTCAGCCCTGACAGCATCAAGCCCTGTGTAAATCTCATGGCATTACAAAAACTGTTTACTTCTGCACAGTACAAACTTACATTTGCTTTCCCAATGATTTTGTTACAAACCCTGTACCTTTTGTAGCACACAGCAGGGTAAGTGGTCTCATCCAAGGGAAGAAGGAAACAGATCATCCAGCATGTTATTCAGTGTGCTCTAGCATTGGTGTGCTCCCTTTCATCAGAGCTTGCAGTGAGTATTAGAGGATGCTGCTGTCCTGCCAGCAGCACCATCATTCTGGGTATTGAGGGAAACATGAGATGAACTACTACCAAAGCTCAGGATCCTCACTTTGCCCCCTTTCCCTCCCCCAGGGACTCCAGCCACTTAATAGAAACTTGAGTGAGAAGGGTGCTCATGATTTGCCCCTCACTGACTTTCCCAGTCCGGCTTAGAGGAGGGCAAATACCTAAAGTGGCTCAGCTAAGCCACTGTCCTCATTTTCATCTCAAGTCATGGTGAATATCAATCAGGCAGTTCAGTCTGATCTTCTTCTCTCAAACAGGTTTAGCCCAGACAAAATGCCATCATCTGCCTGGGGAGAAGCTGCCATTTTGATTGCACAGCATTTTGGTTCCATCCTGTTTTCTCCTTTGCCATATGGGGGGAGTTGAAAGAGTTCTGGTGATGGCCCAGGTCCCCATAGCCTCTGTCAGGAGTACGAGAGGCTCTGCCACTGAAACTAGCATGCACATCAATTATAACTCTCAGTAGAAGGCTCCACTCAGCCACATCTGTGCTTGTACATGACACAGTTCTGGGGATTATTTCTGGGCACTGGACTCGATCATCTGTTCTGGGTTTGGGAATGGCCCAGCTAATATTGCCCTGAGCAATTTCTGTGCATCACTAGGCTAGAAAGATATCCTGGGGCAAGGACCATTCCCATAGGCAGTTTGCAGCCACCTTGCCTTGAAGGCTAACAGAGCAGAGCAGTAAGGATACAGGCTGTCCCACACCTGCCAGGGAATAGTCTTGACTATATTAAATTTTTTGCTATAGACTTGGTCAGTAAGGGCATCAGAAAGGTAGGCTATGTCACTATAATGCAGTTCCACAGTGATTCAGACAGGATTCATGGATAGGAACAGATCTTGCAATTCAAATGAAAATGCTGTTCTTTAAAATTATGTGGTGCGATGTGTTTCACAGCCTCCTCTGAATTAGCTAAAAGTAGATGTGGCAAAGGAATACAATGCCTACATTCACATGCCTTGGTGCCAAGAGGCATTGCTCTGCCCCTGCAAGTGCTTTATTCATCCTTGTTAGTGGCAGTGGGATGAGTAGACTATTTGACAATAGCCTCTGCACGTATCTGACCTACTTCTTGCAAGAGGTTTTAATAAGGCTTTTCCAGTCATTTCACCCTGTCATTTCAAATGGGCGCAATTTTTCAAGATGTTTCAAGAAGCATCGTCACACAAATGAGCACCAGCACCTCCACAAAAGGTGTAACATGGGCATTTAGTTAGATATGCCAGTTGAGGCTGTTCAATCCCAGAGAAAGAAGAGGGACAAGAAAGCCTGCTGAAGAGTCCCTTCTGCCAACCCAGCTAGTGATCACTGCACACCCCTGCATTGTGTAACGTGGTGACTCAGCTGCCCAGAAAGCTTCCTTTTCTCCCCAGTTTTGGCTGGGGTGTATGCAGTCCCTTTGATATGTCAGTAGAAGTTTTTCCAAGTCTTTGAAGAGCTTTTCAGCTCAGGCCACTGGGGTCCCACCTAAGTTTGGAGAGATACAGATGCGATCTAACAAGTTTGTCCGCATAAATCGTGCAAAACTAGACTGAAGTAGTAGCTGCATGAGTTTCAAGTGGAAGGAGGATTGGCTCATCTGCCTCACACACCCCCTGTCCACGAGCACGTCAGCAGTGACTGCCAGCGCTCTAGTAGGAACAGATGGCTGCGATGGATGCCACTGAGGCCAAGGCTGAGTTAGTACCACCATGAGCAATGGGCACTGAAGTCTGGTAACTTCATCTACTCTCACATGCCATTGAAAAAGCCACCACTGCTTTCTGTATTGAGACCAGACTGATTTCCAGATCCTCAAATGATGTAAAAAAATTGTTCAGCTGAGGAGCTGGTCCCAAGGAGTCAGGAGTCGGACTCAATGATTCTTGCAGGTCCCTTCCAACTCAGGATATTCTATGATTCTATGGTTCTTTGATATCATGCAGTGGTGGACTCAATGCTGTGTTGTCCTGTCGGCCTCAGCCAGGAGTGCAAAAGACACTGGGCTGTGATTGCCATCCCTGGGAGCAAAATTACATCCTGTCTGAAGTAAATTCAAAAAAGGTAGAGGCCATTTCCAGTCCTGTAAATATATGCCTGATGCATTTGAAATGCAAGCTTGTGAAAGACTCTTGCAACCAAAACTTGAATCCAGTATCATTTCTTCAGAACATTTGTATCTGAATGGAGCTAGTGTCTTTTTTTTCTTTCTTTGCAATGGCTAAGTGCACTACCCTTAAAGTCTATTTTTCATCATTGACTGGGCACTCTTCACAGTATTGGGTTGTAAATATAAAGAATTATTTGTTTGTAAACTTTTGTAAAAACAACAACAAAAAGTAATAATATTTTGGTAGGAATAATAAAAATCATATTATTTGGGTTATATTTATACATATGTGAAATAAATATGCTATCAAAAAGTTGTATTTTATACAAAAAGTCAACTGTTACCTTTTGTATTCTATATACAAAGTTTTGTATGATATGATTGTTTATTTTTATCTGCAGATTTCAATTTTGGGTTTTGGGGGAGGGCAGAATGGAATCACGGTAAAATAGCTGGGTCTGACCCCAAGCTCACTGAAACCAATGGAATCTTTCCATTGCCTTCACAGGGCTTTGAATCAAGCCTTTAAATCACCTTCAGATATGTTTCACATCTGAAGCTCTCTGGAAACCTCAATATGAAAACATTCCAGGTTTCAAGTTTTTTCCCCAAAAAAGGCTTTTATTATTATTATTATTATTATTATTGTTATTATTGTTATTATTGTTATTTCAGCTGTTGGGAGGCAGGTGGGACCTATGTAACTGTCATGTCCTTGTTGCATGTATGTCTGCTTTATATTTTCCCCATATTATAAACCAGTGTTTCTCTATACAGACTGAAAAGAAAAGTTGCTGTACAGAAATGTTTGTGTTTATGCATTTTTACATGTGGCTGTATATACCTCCTAGTACTATGCAGTGACACTTATTTGACTCCATTTATTTTTCACCTAAACATGAATAGTATGTTTTTCAGTAGCTATCAAAACTCTGCCAAGTAAATCAATCAAAATTATCCCAAGTGTCTCTTTTCTTACTATGAATTTTATATTGAATGTCTGTTTAGTCAACTGCTCATTCATCTGAGTAAACTAAAATTATGGTGATATTTTAGGAGGGGGGGTTGAGAAAAATGAACATCTGGCAGCTTCCAGGAGCTCAGTCTGCCTCTTTGCCAGAGAGCTGTGATGTTTTCCTACTGACTGAAGACATGACTTCATTACCAGCAAGGGTTAACAAATAATGGTCCACAAAAAATGCTATTTTAGCTCCTGGTGAATGGGTTGATGTAATCTTGCAGCAGAGCAATTTGCTCTGGCATCCTGCAAAAGTTAAAGCCGAGAACTGTGCACTGCCAAGAGTTAGTTACCCCAAGAGGCCTGGCCAGGTTCCCAAGCCCATGCCCCAGCCTGGATCATACCCTGGAGATATCTGCCCCACTCCCCTCACTATCAGAGACCCCTAATGAGAAACCAGACATCAGACAACTGGCTTCTCCCTTCCTCCTTGCCTCCTCCACATTACACCTCATTCCAGCCTAAAGAGATTCCGGCCTGAAGAGATTCCAGCGTGTACCACATGGCGTTGGGTTGCGGGCTGTTTTACACAAGTATTCATCCCTACCAGGCTATTTTTAGAAGGTCAGCCCTGAGGAAGTGTCCCGTTCCTCGAGAGGCTTTCCGGGCTCCATCTCCAAGTGGGCGGCTCTTCCTGCCCCATGAACTGAGCAGAAGGGGTGGTGGAGGGGATGTTCCAAAGGGACAAATGTCAGCACATCACCGCCTGTGCTCAAAGGCTGCCTTGTGCTATTTTCAGATAGGAAAAAAAAAGGGCACCCCACATCTTAACTGCTTCGCTGCTGGTGGAGATGATGAGGGACTGCCATCCAGCACATCCACCCTTTTAGTCCCTCTCTACTCACCTTCCCCTACAGGGTAAGCAGGAAGGCATCTCCCTCGGTGCCCCTCACAACACCACTTCTGGCTGGCTGCTGCCTTCCCAGGGTTTTTTTGCTAATGTTGCTCGGTCCGTCCATTGTATCTGACTCCTATCCACAAATGGCTCATTTGTCCTTCCCTGGCATCTGGTGCTTTCACAAGAGGGATGGGGGAGGATGTTGGCAGATGCCCACTGTCCCACTGCACTGGCTGTGCCCGTACTCCCCATCCTGGGTGGACATGCTGAAGTGAGGAGGTGCCCAGGAGGTGTGTGGCTCTCTCCTCACTTCAACATTTCCAGCACAGGTGGTAAAAAGTGCTTCCTTTGCACTCAAGGGGGAAAATAAGGCACAGTCCCACTCACCCAAAGGTAAATCCGAAACAGATCAAGAAACTCATGCCCTAAAGGTGTCACTTTGTCTATCTCAGCTGTAAAGGCAAAAGGCAAGGCAGGCAGGATGTGGGAGCCTCAGGCAGGGCTGCTGCCCACCTGCAGAAGGTACCTCTGCAGCCTGGGACCTGTCCCTGGAGCGTGGCTGTCCGTGCAACCAGGCTCTGAGTCCCTGGTAGTGCTTGGGTGCCATGACCACCCTCCTAGAGGTCCCACGATCAAAAGCCATTCCTACTGTGGATTCAGGACAAGAGGGATAAGACAGTATAAAACACAAGTCACCCTGCACCACATGGCATCCACACCAGAAAATGTCCCCAGACCTGTCTCCTATGCCCAGGGAGATGTAGCCAGCGAGACCACATGGAGGGGGTGTGAGATATGAGTGGCACTGAATATTTTCCCT
>NW_008238833.1:965516-972119 GCF_000691975.1 Corvus brachyrhynchos | reverse complement strand
AGGCGAGGTCTGACCTTTCCCACTGCATCCAAATCACTTGGTGGGAACCACTACCAGCTCGGGCAGGACAGCCAGGAGCGCTGCTCCCTCCCACGGCAGCATGGAGGCCTGGCAGCTGCAGGAACAGGGATGACATGGACAGGATTCCTCCTCCCACAATAAAAGTTTCAACCATGGTAAAATCTTACTTCATCCTAATTTTTAAATTAGGCATTCTGGGTCATGCAAACCACATTAACAGACCCTCTTTACTAGAATTCCGAATCATAGCCCAAGTATATTTATAAATAAAATACAAAAATTATTTCAACCATTCCTTGTTCACAAAATTGTTACAAACTAGCTCAGCCACAAGTTACTGTCATACTGAAGGACTTGCATGTTGAAGTCCCAATCCATATGCTCCAGAAAAGGTCAGGCCAGCTGAAAAAGCAGGTTGATTAGGACTTAGAAATCTAGGCTTTAGAAAACCAAAAACAAAGCCAAACCAAATTAACCCAACAACAACAACATAACTAACAAACAAACAAACAACAACAAAACCCACAAGACCAAAGCAAACAGAAGAAACTCAGCCTGAAGTAGCATTTGGCAAACTGGCATTTTCATTGCAAGGAGCTCCTTTAAAAAAGCTGAAGCTTAAATGATTGTTTTTCCTGTAATGACTCAGCCGCCTGTGTGCTGAAGAGCGAGCACCCAGCAAGCGACGGCCTTTGACGGCCTTTGTGGGTGGAGACATGGATCTTCGTGTTGCTGGAGTGCTGTGTGCCTGGGTACCAAGGTCAGATGAGCTGCTCCAGCATCCTCAGGACGAGCAGTGGCAGAGGCAGCCTGAGCCTCCCAGAGCAGCAGGGATAAAGCCCCACTTGGCTGCGCTGCCATGTGCCAGGTGAGCAGCTCACTCTCCCCAGACATGTCGTGCATTCCTGTACATGGCTTCAGACAACAAAGATGCTCTATCTACATTTTTTTGGAGGGCTGCCTGGCATGTTTTCACTCTGACTGACTGGTCTGCCTTGTTTGACAGGACACAGTTGCTCTGTTTTATCCTTCTTGCCCAGGAATATTGGGAAAATCCTGTGGGGCTGTTAAGTGTTTGGGTGAAATGCTGAGTGTAGGTGCAGCCATGCAGCTCCTGTTGAAGTTAACAGACCTGGTGGCAAAACCTACCCCTCAATATCAATTTGAGATGAAAGGTAAAGTTCCTGGTTGTTGTGAAGGTCAATGAACATCATGTAAGGGCAGGGTTTGTCCTTGATACCATTATGTTGGAGGGTCATGGTGAAGATAAAACCAGGGAATGTATTCAAATGGCCTTTTGTGCTTACCTGGCCTCTAAGTACAACAGGGAAGCTCAAATCTAGAGGCCGAAACATTTTTTTAAAAATTAAATTAGTTCTCAAAGAGGTCCTAGAGTACCAGCTACTAAGAAGTATTTATTAGAAATTATTTTGGTATTGTTTAAGAATCTGATATGGAAAGCTCCTTCTTGTAGATGTGGCCTATAGGGTTAGTTCCATAAGCTGATTTCATGAACAAGTGGGCACACATAACAGTCAAGTTAATTTATGAATAAAATTCATATATCAATGAAATTTCCATCCGTGAAAGACATCTAACTTTTTCAAGGAAAAACATACAGTAATTTGGCTGCATCTCTTCAAATTTATTAGAGAAGGAAACTGATGCGTTTTCCCGAAGTGCAGTTTTTAAAAAGAGAAATATGTCAGAGTGCACATGCCATATTATTTGATTCCTCAAATTTAGCAATGTCTTTAAGGTAAATACTGAAGAATGTCTAAAAATACATGCATTGGGCAATATAACCCTTGTGAATCTACACAACAGCTTTGCCAATGATGGTTTATTCCTTTTTTGAGCTCCTTCTTCTCTTAAGGATTGTGGGTTTTTTCCATGTTACTTGTCCTTTGTTGCAGTGCTAGGTTTGGTTTAGCAAGCTGCAGCTTTCCTGGAGAGCACAGCTGGGATGCTTAGGCCAGAGTGACCATTTTGCCCTCCCGTAGTCCTTTTGGACTTCCCTGAGCTCCTGCTCCAGCTAGTTGGGCTCTACAACACAGTGATGGCAAAGGAGGCAGAGAAGGGACCTCACAGTGGCCTCAGAGCACTCTTAATGTTACCTCTTGTCCCTGCAATCCCCAGAGGCAGAGAGACCTGGTGATCTGGGCACAGGGGGTTTTCTCAGGGGCCCAGGAGCGGTACATGGGCGGAGTTGGGGTACAGGATCCAATTGGGAGAGCCCGAGGGAGTGGCCAGGGCTAGGGGCAAGGAAAAGTGGGGGGGGACAATGTGAAAGGCATTTAATAAGTGAATCAGTGGGAAACACAACCCCACAGTCCTTCAGCAAGACTTCTAGCCAGCATAATGTTATTTATAGTACCTCTATGAATAACCTAACTCTACAGCAAATTAAAATCAGTGTAAAGAAACCCGTTGTACTCTCACTGATTTCCTCAGTGTGAACATGTTAGCCTTGATCTGTTGGATAACCAGGCTCACAGGATGTCTACAGCAGAGGTAGGAACCTCATGTGTGTTTCCAAAAAGCTGATCAAAGCTGCAGGGCTATGTGGTATCCCCGCTCGCATGTGAGCAGCAAGTTAACTTGCATTAGTACAGCTAAAATCAGGATTTCATGCATAACACTCCCTGAAAGCCACCTTTTCCCTTCACTTAAGCAACAACTCACTAACCAAAGGAGTTTGCCCATAGTTACAGGGCATCTTTATGCTATTACATGCCACACTGGTCTTGATTAATTGTGTGGCTCTTACTGGAGTAAACCCATCCCATGATCATCTTATTCATTAAGGTTCCCTCCAATGCCAAAGACTTAGTCTAGTGTGTTCTACCATATAAACTGCTAGCTTCTGACATACAAATACCAATAGACCATCTGTTTATGCTGGGCAGTTTAAATCCTTCTCATAGAAAATATCTGGGGTGCTTCAGAAGGTTACAAAGAGAAGCTTTCAACAGCTAACAAGACAGTGCTGTTTAAAGAAGTAAATCATTTTCGAAAAAGGAATTTTAAAAACCGTTCACGAAGAACATTTCATTAGTTTCTCAACATTGAATATAGTCTTTTTAGAAGTGACTCAAATGCACAAAACAGCACAAAACCTCAGAAATATTCTTTTGTTATATCTGTCTTTTTAACCCTCAGTAGTGGCCTATTTTGTCTTCCCCTTTTGCTTTTCTTTTTAAAAAAAATTTAAAACTGAGTCTTTTTTATACATTTACTGTGCCTCCAAAGCCTCCTGCTATTAGATCAGTTTTAGCTTTCAGCAAGTGAGAGTGTGCAATAAAGAAAAACTTCCCAATGGCCACCAACACTGTGGCACAGCGTAGCTGTGCACTTGGATGACAGATTAGCTCCAGAAATGCTACTTTTTATTAAATTATCTAAGCTTTCATCTGAGAATGCTTTCACTAGGCTTTTACAGCCTTTGATAAAAGGCAAGATTTTTGATAAGGAGCCCAAAGCTTGGCTCCCATGCCTACATTGATCTACATGATGATGTCTGGCCCTCAGATTTTAGCTTGTAGAATAGTGCCACCCTGGTAATATGATGTAGCCCAGGAAGAAATAAGCAATGCAAATGAACAGAAGTCTAGAAAATATATAGAAAAGAATGTTGTTTAGCCTGAAGAAGAGGAGGTTTGAGTGGGAATAGGAAAGAGATTTTTTGAATGGATTGCTGCCAGGGGAAAAGATTGGTTATTTTCCATGATGATCTCTACAGGCCAAGAAATCATGGCTTCAGGTTAGATGCCAGGTGGAATTTTTTGACAGGAAGGATAATATGAGGATGGACTGTCTGAGGAGGGTATGGGGTCAGAAGGTCCTCAGGACCTGCTTAGGCAGCTGTCAGAAATGATACTGCTGTGGTTATCTGTCTTCAGCCAGTGAAATGGACTAACTATCTTTGTGGGTCCTCACAGAAAGGCAGCAAAACTATTGAAAACAAGTGAAAAGTTTTCATGTTCAGGAAGAAAAGGGGGGAAAAAAGTAAATTGTTTTGTGGGGCTTAAGTCAATGAATACTTATCAATTCAAATGAACAGCAATGCATCCCAGCCCACTCCCCCATCCTGGAGGGCAACTACTTAAATCCCACTCTGTTCCCACACCAGAAAAAAACAGCAGGAGGCTTGAGAGAGGTGAGTGTCCCAACTCTCATGTCTGCTCCTTCAGATGTTTTCCTGGGAGTGAAGTTAAGGAAATCTTCTATTTCAGCTCCCTTTCCTGAAGAAAAATATTTTGATTCTGTGCTTGCACTTTTGTGTTAAAGTTATCAGATCAGGCTGGCTAATCACAGGAATGATCAGAAGCTCTCAGAGATACCCAAATCCAGCCTGGAGCATGTCTAAGTTGATGTCTTTGTTCACTTCACAAAACTAAGCAGGAGTACCTTGGGAGAGGATTAGGTATCTGCAATTCAATCCAGATGATTGCTTTATCATGGAAAACCATCCCTCTCTGTACCACCCAGAAGGACAGCCATCACAGGATGACAGTACCACGGGCTCCTGTTCCACCCCAGTTGAAGCTGCAGGCTTTAGAGGCAGAGCTAAAGGATGTACAGCTGCTACAGGAGAGGGTCTTAACAGCGTGTGAACACCATGTGCTTGTAAAGGTATTTAAAAGATTAGGGGAGAATTAAATGTTTGTCTGTCTTTGTTGTTCAGCACAGCTTCAAAGCTGGAAGACGATATTAAAGGAGATATTTCCCGTCTTTAAATACCGGAAGGAGACTGCTAAAACAATAGCTGGGAAATGCAGGCATTACCTAACAGATTTATACACAAAGATGCTGGATGATTCTTACTGGATGGGTGAAGAGCATGCTATTCTGCAGTATAAAACAGTGATATAAAGGTCACAATTTCAAATACCAGTGAACAATCCCTAGCAGGGACACAAGAGCTGGCTCAGGATTCCTCTCTGGGAAACAGAAGGCAAGCATCCTGGCTGGTGGTTTCAATTCACCCCTCTGCACTGGGCTGTGGGTTAACCGGCCAGCAGCAGAGCAATGCTTCCCATGGACTCTCCTCAAAGCAGCTCTCTTGGGCAGCCAGGGGTGGTCACCAGTTTATCTGCTGCTGTTAAATCTGCCTTGTACCAAGAATCAGAGCTCTTAAGTTCCCCAAACAGGAAACTTTCTCTGTAACCTTTTAGGAAAAAGCAAGTCTGTCTAGAGACAGAAACACTCTTGGAGGGATGCTCAGGCCAGCAGGTGCTTTCTGGGGAAAGTTTTAGTTAAGGATTCAAGTAAACTCAATGCCTTAGCTGGCAAAGGGAAATGGAGAGTCTTTCTCAGAGAGGTTATGCCATTAAATCAGATTTTTACTGAACTGAGAAACTTGCAGCTCCACAAATAGGGCTAAGAGGGTCTTAAGATACCTTGGTGTGCTCCTGATACCGAGCTATTCTGCACAGCTTAGACAGCTTTGGGGACATGGCCTAAGTTGTGGCTCACAGCCTGCAGTAAGTGCCTTCAGGTACCAGAGCTCTGCCCAGGGCAGCCACTCTGCTCCACGCTGTGGCTGCACTCTGGCTCCAGGCCCTTCTGTCTCCAGCATCATCCTCTCAAAATACCAGGTCCAGTGCTTCTGAAAGCATCTTTAGAAGGCAGACCGATGGCTGTTTTCTGCATGAGGGAACATCTCTTCCAACTGCATTTGGGAGTTTTATGGATTATTCTTCTTCACTATTCGTTCTTATTTTATTCATTATAGAAAGGGCAGAGCAAAGGCAAAAACCTCACTCATTATATATTTCTCCTCTCCTCTTCCAGCCTATTTCTCTGAAAGATGTCATCACTGAAACAGTTAATTGGGAATAGTAGCAATTTATATCATCCTCAGAGAATAAAGGAAAATTCTTTCTAACAGCAAACCTCATTCTGAGCAAACACAGCCCTGAGTTCCTTGGCTGCCCATCACCTAAACCAGCTGCATTATTTGTGACTTCACAGGCCCCACAGTGAAGAAAATAACTTTATTCATCATCACTGTCATCATAGTATAAATTTGAAATGTATTCTGGTTAGTTTAATGAGAGTGGGAATGTGCTCCCAAGAACATTATACAAGTATTTTTACAATGTGCACTGAGCTAACAGATATTCAGGTTATTGAGCAACATGTTCATACAGCCAAAGGCTTTATATCTTGGCCATGAAGAATGCTGGAGCAGAACAAGGACATTTCTCTCCTTTCCTTCTTTTCCTTTTTAAAAGTGAATTGATATCTCTTACTGGGGACACTGGTCCCTCCTACATTAGGGTTACTTAACCCTTGCCTTTACAATGGATGCTTGTGATCCTTTTCTGGGAAAGGATCAGACCTCCATTTTTTTGGAAGCAGGTATTCATACTCTGTACAGGGAATGTCCTTGGGGTAAAAGAAGTATCTTTGACTTGGAAATTCCTCTCTGCTTTGGTTGAGACATTGAATGTTAAACTTCTGTTATTTCACGTCTCAGTTTCCTTCAGCTGGAAAGCATGCTGGCAACACTCCAGACTGACTGAAGCATTGAGGGATCTATGAGGCACATGCTGATGGTTCAAGCCAGGGCTCATT
>NW_008238833.1:957568-964923 GCF_000691975.1 Corvus brachyrhynchos | reverse complement strand
AAATCCCTGCTGACTTCAGTCCCTGCCAACACCACAAAGCACCTCTGCTCTCTGCAGTTGCTTTTGTAGCAGAGTTGGCCAAAGCAAACGTGTCCCAGCCAAAGCATCAGCCTCCAAACTGTCTCTGCTCCTGAACCACCTGAGCTTGTCTGTCAGCATGCTCAGGATGGGCTGGACCTGTTGACAGAGCAGCAGCAGATATTGGGCAGAGACACAGCTGAGCTGCCTGAGCAGTTGCAGCTGGGCGATGGTGGAGGACTGTGCTTCATGTCACCATCCTGTCACAGCCCCCTGGGGCCCCCATGACGGACTGAGGGATGCCATCCCTGAGCAGGGGAACAAAAAAGAACAGTTGCCTTAGGTGTCTTTGTTCTCCCTCCACAGCAGTGCCAACACATGCAGCACTAAAACTCACTTCTCATCCTTCTCCTTCCTTGTTTGGGTCAAAAATTCCCCAGCTAAAGAATGAGGGTTAGCATCTTCCTTCTTACACTCACCACCAGCAGTGTATGTCCCTCTTAATCCCCCAAACTTCAGGGACCTGAGGCCCTTGTCCTTCAAGGGCAGGAGAGAGGATATTGGATTGTGCTCCTTCTCCTTATCTTTTGAGCCAAACACAAGACAGTAATCCTTTTCAAACATCCCAGACCCCAACCAGACAGACATGCACAAGCAGAATGAGGGTATCAAGATCACCAAAGTCTCTGAGTTACCATAGTGAAGGCTCAGAAGTGACTCACTGTAGATAACAGTAAGGTAACTTATTACACTCACATAAGAGAATCAATGCTTCATTTTGGCCTTCACAAACTGCAGGAGCTATATTTCAGCACTTCATCAGAGCCTTGCTATGCAGGGTAAAAGCAGTTGACATGCAAATGCTGAACTATGACCAGAAGTGGCATATTTGGTGTTGCTTGTGAAGCCTGCACTCATGTGCAGGCATAAAACTGGTGTTCAATTGCACAGTTCCTTTATGCTTTTGTCCTGAACCTTCCCTGCATCCAGCACTGAGATGGGATGTCTGAGTGGGATCCCTTTAGGTTATACTGGGAAGTTTGAGAACCTGGCATTTCCTAACTTTTGGTACACATGGCATTGCATCCTAAATATTTCTTTCATGCATTAATTTGATGAATACAACACAGATTGATGTATTCATCAGTCAAACAAGTGGCAGAATGGACAAAGGCTGGCTGCTCCCTTCATGATCTAAAGCTAGCTTCAAGAGGAGGGCAGCGCTGTTCATGCCTAGGAGAATGGTAACAGCAACTGGTGCTCTCAGCTCATGTCACAATGAGAGTCTGAGACCACTTGTAGGACACTGCAGGCTCCTGCAGTTGTGCACTTCCCTGACTAGCCACTCACTACCACCTTCTTGGGAGAAGCACACACTCCCCTTTCCAGCTGTCTGGTGCTCTCAGAAGCATTGCCCAGCATCCCCATACTGGGTGTGTAATGGTCCTGGAGTCAATGAGAAACAACTCCCTGGTTAGGTCCACGTTGCTAAAATAAAAAATGATCAGGCAGATGCTGGCCATGCAGCCAGGTGGAGCAAACTGGCTTCCGCTCACACCAGAACCAGTTCCTTCTGAGCAGTCTTGCCTCATCCCTTCAATATTTGGCCTGGTTCTCCTCTGGCCCCATTAAGGCCCTGTGATCTGCCTTTTCCAAATTTTAGTTCCATTGGAAATGGCAAAAAGCTTCTTCCCTTATTGTATCCATGGGCTTAATGTGTTTTCAGTAGCTTCCTGAACATTTTTTACAGCTCACACACTGCAGACAGGTAACTTACACAGAGCAGACAACCAAACACTCTCAAATACTTCATTTTTATTGCACTCACTGTTAAGCTTGCAACTCCCCATCCCTTTCATCACTAGAGCGCAACACCCTGCTGCTTTTAAAAGAAAGTATGAGCCTTCCACATGGAAATTTGAGCCATCAAATAAAAGGGAAACCAAAAGGAATTAATTTCTACTGTGTTTTATATTCTAGAAGTGTCCTTCTCATTTTTAATATCATCTTCAGATCTTACCATCAACATTTTATTGTGTTTCATTAAAACACTACCACAAAGTGCATCTTCCCTAACAGAAAAGGAAGTACAAATGCGATAAAATCAAGTATTCTTAACCATTTCCCTAATTGTAGCTATTAAACATAGCAGCTGCAGATTAAAATCTCACTTTGAGAAGTCTGTGTGCACATAGACAATAAAGACAGTACTATTTCAGACAATGTAGACGTAAAATTACTTAATTTAAAATGAATGTTTGCTTGAAAATTGGTGTATAAATCAGGACTGTAAGACACAGATTTGAGATCCAAGAGGTACAGAGACTTTTCTCCTCCATGAGAACACCTTTCTCCATCTCAGAGGCTGCAAGTGCTGAGGCTTCAGACACCCTCCTAATGTCTGACAGTACCAAACCAATTCTTGCCCCCACATCCTCCCTTCATGCAGATCACCCTAGAACTTGTGGAAATACATTTATTTCCAGAAGTAGTGGTTTAACAAGCACCAGAAATTTCAAATTTAACTCCTGTGAGTAATTCTTTCTTACTTCATGTTTGCCACACTGGAGACCATTACACAGGTGCCAAGGAGCTGCTGGAGTGCAACAGCCCAAACCTGTAGACAGCCAGACAGTTGCTGTGATGTATTTAGCCCTTCAGGAGAAAAGATGCTTTATTCGAATTGACACAAGAAATTGATCTGTGTGTTCTGCAGCACGCAGTGGAAGTCCTGACCCTAGAGCCTGAGGCCTGCAGCTCTCCAGGTGCCCGCACCCTCAGGCTCCCTGTCTGCTCAGCACTACAGTCCATGCCTTGGACTGCACCGGTACTATCATGTAGCTGTAAGCAAACACAGGCTACAGAGCACTGCAATCATGCACAGGCCATCGAGAATTAAAAGCATAAGGCAGTTAAAAGCCAGGTGAATTGCCTGACTCCAGCAGACTGTACACACTGAGCACACAGTGGGATGGATGCTGAAGTACTCATTAGCCTGTGGCATATTTAATTCCTGACTGTTCTGTGGGCAGCCATGAAATGGTGGTGGGAGTGAGGACAAGAAAGCAGGAAGAATAAATAGTCTGCCCATCAGAAGTGCTTCATAAACAGGTAACAAGCTATAGTGTACAGGATTAGGTCCAGGCTGAGTCCAGAGCCCCATGTCTGTAGCACCTTGCATCAATACCTGCATGACTGCATAAAAAATAAAAAGCAATTAAGTGACTAAAAAAAAGTGATAAAGGGTCATTGAACATTAGTTTCTGCTTCTGTCAATCACAGAGGGGGTGCAAGGCAAAAGCACTGTCGGGGTGCCATCACAGCCAGTAAAGAACCACCCTGTGGGTGAGCTGAGGTGACCACTCTGATCAGGGTAACCAGAAGTATAGTTACCTTGGAGGCACAGTGACAATTTAAGTGTCGCTGTAAGTCATAAGTCCCTTTGCTTTGACTAGTTTCTAACTTCAACAGCACAGGCATCATGCATCAGCAGGACCAGATCTGTGCATGTACCCCATGACCATCTTGTAACAGATGTTCTTGCAACCACAAGCAGCTCTAGCTCCAAATCACAGCCACAGCAAGTTGTTCTTCATCAACCTCTCTGCCTGTGCCAAAGCTCTTGCTGTTTCTGACCTCATACTTTATCAGCTGATGGGGCTTGACAAAAGGAACACATGCCACCTCCAGTGTGATTTGATGATCATACATCACAGTGGGATCTCACCAGTGACAATATGCCCTTCCCAAGGCACTGAGAATCTTTTATCGGCTGCCCACTGCCCTTTTGCTGTACATCAAGGAGACAAGAAAATGTAATAAATCTCAGAACCATTTTAGTGAATCAAAGGAGAGACAAGGGTGTCTCTGGTTGTGTGGTTTTCAGAACAATTATGGGACTGAGTCATGCTGCAAATTTGTTGGACTCATTGATGGGGACTAGACTAGAGAAGGCACAGTGTGTGAAGCTGCCTTTGCCATGAACTATTTAATGTGCTAAGAGGGCACAGGAATATGTGAGTATAGTGGCAAAAATATGGGAGATCCATAAAGCTGCAGCAAAGAGAGCTAGTTTTAGGATGGATAAGATTTTAATGTTGGGGCTGGAGCAAAAGGGACAAGACAATCATTTTCAGAAGGGATTAGAGCTCTCACTCCCTTATTATTTATAGGCCTTTCAACCATGGGATGAGTTGTATGATGGGAAGAGAGGGAGGGAGGGGAATGTCTGATGAGGTTACTACAGGTAACTACACAGGTAACTACACAGACTGCAGCAGGGGAGCAAGCTTTCTCAGAGCAGATCATTTGAGCACATGATCCTGCTTCATGGCCTACCCTTTGACCACTGTAGGAGCTTGATTCCTCCTCTGCTCCAGGGACATTTAGTCAAGCAGTCACAGACCATGACCAAACATCCCTGCGAGACTCCTGCAAAAGGTTGTGCAAGGATGCCCGGAATGTGTGACTGTCCCTAGCTTTGGTGAGCCCTGTGCTCACAGTGTGAGACACAACAGACCTGTGTTTGGCTCTGCAGCAGCAAAGCTGAGGAGCTAATCCAGCAATGAGAACATCTGGATTAATAACATCTGGCATACTCATATGGCAGATGTATGGACCACACATACAGAGCTAGAAAGCCCCTAACTCAACAGACACATAGTTTAAATACAATGGATACAAATAGTATCTCACTTTCACCCAGTAGGACTGAAGCAAAAGTCTTACCACTCTTCACTTAATCATGTTTTACATGGTACATAAAATTATCCTCTTTGTGCTCTGTTCACCACAGCTTTGACAGCCTCTAAACACCTAAGAAAGCCTGGGGCTATGTATTTTTCACTTTGTATATGCTACAACCACATACAATTTCAGGAAGTATTGGAGGATGTCTGCTTGTCTTTTACTTGGAATTAATCTTTTACACCTTTGATTCAAGGAAGTTCCTTGTTATTCTCACTTTCAGATATCACTCAGCTGTGTCAGACACACGGCATTAAAATGAACACAGATAATTTTATTACTTATCCATAATGTTAATTTTATTTTACTGTTTCCTGTGTTGAAATGGCAAAATGACAGAACATTCTCTCATTAAAAAAAAAAAAAAAACCCAAATGATGATACTTGTAAGATAATGGTAAGGGATGTGGTAAGCAAAAGTAGGTTAACTTATTTTACATCAGTTATACAACAGTCTTGTGAATTGTCCTTAATTGGTTTTGGTTATGTCAGGCCTTTATTTAATTCTCCATCACTTTTAAGAGCCCTGAGGTAACGCACTTCACAGAGAGAATATTCTGACTGACTTTGAAAATGTGGTATTGTTGAGCAGAAAGACTCACTGAGCAGACTGCTAGTTTCTTTCAGCAGCAGGAGAGATCCAGGAGGTGATTAGCTTTGTTCTCATTTACAAAGCACCAGTGGGAATTTCTAAAGGGTTTCACAGGCCCTGGGGATAAGGCCAAGAACAAAACAGGGCAGTGAAAAGCAAATAGAGCACTTCATCAATAAACTACTTAGAGATGTCACATCAATAGTAAATTAGGAAGAAAGGAAGGCACTCTAATACTTTCACATAGCAATGGAGGTTTATATATTGTTTTTATTCCTACTTGACTTTTTTTAAACAACTGCACCTCTATCAAACTAAGCTTAGCAGAGGGAATAGAGGTAATACCAACTCACCACAAGGCTATTTGATAAGATTTGAAAGGCAGACATACACTGCTTTGTGCTGGTTCTACAGTGCTGACCTCTCCCAAGGGTTACTACCGCCAGGAACTCCATCCTCGGAAAGGCTGGGAAGAGAGTGCAGCAGTGGGAAAAGGCTACCGGGAACTGCCCGACTGCTTACCAAAGATGCTGAAGTACTGCTGCCACAGCACCCCCTGCCCGCATGTCCCCACAGAGGACACCATCTGCTCGGCAGACACAGGTGTGGATGGAAAGCTAAACAGAAGGGGCAGGGAGACAGTATGTCATTAGTACCTCGGTTTTTATTAATAAATGGTGCTTCTAAAACGTCCATTGCTCCTAACCAGAGGGGAGGAAAAAAGATGAACATTTAAAATAATTTTACAGCTGGAACAAAATCAGCACAGGTCTATGGATCTTTTTTGTAATTGCAATGATGTCGAGGCATTTGTTTGGATTTTAATGCTGCAATAAACCACTAGCAATTAGCTTATTTTTCAAACAAGGATCTCACTTTTAACCATAAGACAGAGTTTTCATTTTAGAAAAGCCTCCACAAACTCAATTTTCTAGGCTGAAACCTTCCCTCCCCCAAAACTCATTTGCCAATTTAGTAACTTTTTGTTCAGATGATTAAACGAAAAATACAAAAATAAACCCTGCTTCAACAAAGCTGTATTTTCAAGTTTAAACCAGCCTCAAAACCATCCCACATCAACTTTGCTCAACAGCAGCTGATAGAAACCGAACAAAAGAGCAACAGAGGCAATTTCACAGCTGCATCATGCAGTCTCGGGTGGGGATGCTGCAAACCTGCTTCAGCATCGTGTATGACTTCTGACGACAGGAACAAAATGGGAAACAACAGAGAGAAACACATCAACTAATTTACTCCTTGCAGCTTGAAGAGGGATGATGTTTTGGTAACCATTCTACAGCCACAGAATATACAGACACAGGGTTTATCCTGTTTTGAGGTAGTATTTAAAACAGGAAGGTCCATTTGGACCGATGCTCCTGACATCAGATGCTCTTTACCAAACAGGCCTTTCTGGAAACCCACCTGCCTCCTAGCACATCCCCAGTGGTTCATTATTTTTGCCACATGAGATTCTTGCCAAAACAGCCATACATTTGAAAGACATCTGCATCCTTGATATGGGAGGCTTAAGATACAGTTCCCTCAGTCTTTGTAAGCAATGCCAAGAGCTTTTCTCTTGCTCTTCAATTGCTTCAAGGGACAGAACGTACCACGACCCTTCCTGCAGAGCACTTGATAGCGAGCCGTGCCTGCAAAGCCTTCCGGGCACAGATCGCCACGGATGCATTCGAGCTTTCAGTCGGGTGACTTCACCGAGGATCCATGCCAGCGCCCTGCGTCCTTGACTCGTGTGATTGTGACCCGTCACCTTACACAGCCCCTGCTCTCAAGCAGCAAGGGATGCTTGAGAGTGACCATTCCTTTGCTCTCAGGAACGACCACCGTGCTCCGGGGATGGAACCCGGGAACTGCTACCTTCCCTTAGTCCTCAGGAGGACAAAAAGGGACATCGTGGCCCACCCCGTACCCTCACGAACCAAGCCCCACGCCCACCGGAGGGGCGGCCCGGAGGGCTGGCAGCGGCGCTGCCCTGCTC
>NW_008238833.1:923286-957278 GCF_000691975.1 Corvus brachyrhynchos | reverse complement strand
AGGGATGGAGCTGGTGCTGTTTTTTCCCTCTGTGGGCAGGAGGCTGCTGCGCTTCCCCGGGGTCGGGTCTCTCCTGCTGGGGTGTCCCTGCTGCTGCGGGTGGCTGTGGGGTGACGGAGCAGGAAGGCAGGCGTGGGCTCTGCTCGGCTGCGGCACAGCCGCTCTCTCTTGCAGGCCTTTAGTCAGAGCAGGAGGTGCCACCCGCACCAGGCTCTCGGTAAATCCGTGCGCAGCCAAAGCAGTGCCCCTGCCCTTGGTACCTAAGGTGGAGGGATCTGGGAGATGGGCAGCACAGGTAAGCGTTGCTGGAAGGGCAGGCGCGGCACCCGCTTGGGAGCTGCCTTTCAGCGCGGTGCCGTGCCCACGCCAGGCCTTGTCCTCTTTAGGAGGAAATTTCCTGGGGCGTGTTGAGCGTTTGTGGTTTTGCCATCATGGCTTTTTCTGAAAGCTTGACTTTGCGGGTTGAATGGCTTGTAATGCCATGTGGGTAATATTCAAGGTCCTTAAGCCATGGAAGCCAAAAGGAGATTTTTGTGTTCTTTCCACCCTCCACGGGCTATCAGTGAAATTTTAATTTTGTGATTGAAAAGCACATCCTGCTTGGGCCTTGTGTTTGATGAAGGAGGTTGCAGTAGGGTAGCAAGAGCAGGCACTGAGAGACTGATAGGGCTGGTGATGTGGGAGGCCCTGGTGTTGTGGTAGAGCCTGGGAGCAGGGTGACCTGATGGCTGCTGAAGGTTGTTCTGTCCCATTCTGGCTGCCCTTGCCATGCACAAGTTGCAGGATCAGAGGATAACTTGGGTTGAACAGTTCTCAGCATCCCTGAGTCCAGCCTCCTGCTCATACTAGAGACAGCTTTAAGATCAGATCAGACTGCTTTTGGCTTTTACCCGGTTTGGTCTTGAAAACTTACAAAGGTGAAGCGCACACAGCCTCTCTGGGCAGCCCATCAGCATCTCCTGTATATCTTCCACTGGCACTGGTGGCACTGGGCATGCTTTTTTGGTCCTGCAGAGCAGTCTCTCCCCAGTCTCTTCACACAGGCATGGTGCTCCAGCTACACTATCCCTGAACTCCCTCTAGCTCCCTGGAGACTTAACTGCACTGTGGGGCTAATACCTGCATGCAGTACTCCAGAAATGCTCCTCTGAAAGCTGAGTACAGGGGGATCCTTCCCTGGATCTCCTGGTTCTGCCTCTGTTCTTAGAGCCCAAGATGCCAGTGGCCACTTTGTTGCCGGCATCTCCAAACTCCCATGGTTGGCTTTTACCCCGCTGCTCCTCAGACAGGCACTTGGGTTTCTTCATTCTTGGGTCCTTCCTGACTTCTGACTTTCATTTCACCCTTCTTCATCAAATTCTTCTGCTCTCTGTACTGGTTTCACTGTGCAGTTCTACCAGTGCCCTGCCAGATGCCAGCAGGCCTCTTTCGCCCTTACTTAACTGACCCATTATATTCTTCTTTTTATCTCTGCATCAGCTCAGGCAACTTGGACCCATCTGGTGGAGGTCATTTACTGTGAGAGGCCTATGGACACTAAAGAGAGCTTAACTCAGAAGAGCCAGTGGCTACAAGGAAGCTCCTGTTGAGCCTCTCGGCAGCATGCCCTGCGCAGATGGAACCATGGGGAAATTGAGATGATAAATCTGTTTCTGTTGAGCATGCACAAGGCTGTGTCCTCCAAGTCCTGGAAAGGCCCAGACTCTTAAGAGATTTCTTGGGATGTAAAAAAAGCTTATTCAAAAGCTTTCAGAATCTCAAGTCTCTGCTTGAACATCTAGAACCCATAGAAGAAAGCTAGCCACTTGGGGGGGGTTTAATGTACTCCAAACATAATACAGGTATTTGAAATAGATTAATGTTTTTCATCTGTAATTATTAATAAAAAGACCCTCATCTTGAGTTGGTGTATGCTGTAAAACTTTTTAGTTGAAATGGTTCAAGATTAGGGCAAACTTACAAGAAAATAAAACAAGGTTCTTGTAATGAGAGATGCCTGGTGACCTTCAGAATGTTTATTATCAGCTTACCTTGGCAATCTAGTGATGCATATGCACAAATAAATAATTGTCTATTAATGGGACAGTAGATTGATTTTCATCAGGTTTTTTTTTCATTAAAGCTGTACTGCAATCTGATTTTATACATCAGAATAATTCTCTGAAACTAATTGGACTATTTGTATGCATTGAAATATACTTATTTTAATTTCTGTGATTGTGATCTAACAGCTAGACCAGCTTCAAATTGTAACCTATGACACATTTTCACCAAATGATTTTGTTTAAAAGAAGTTAGCGTTGGGAATGATGTGAGGAACACAATGAATCATGAGGATGCTGTCATCAGTTTTTATAATCCATTTTATTTAAAAGAATCAAAACCCAAAAAATGACTCAAAGGTCACTCATCTCAGAATCACCATTACCTAGCCTTGTGAAGCCTTACTGAGTTATACTTACTGAATTGTTTTATGCAAGATTTAGAAGACTTGGAAAGATGCTAGTGATGCTGGTATGAAATACATACAGCAGGGCATTCTTTGGGTTGTCTCAGCTCCAGGTTGGAAGTGTTATTATTTCTACAGGTGCTTAAGATCTAGCTCCTCAAGTAGACATGCTTGATAGGGTTTACTTGTACATAAGGCTGCTCACATCCAGATAAGTGCCTTGAAGAACATTATAGGTTTGTCTTTTAGGAATGCACATGAGCTGTGGCAATAAGGGCATTTGACAGTGAAAGTTGCTTTGATATTTAAATAGACCCTTGTAACGTGCAATACCTGTGGTCCTTGAGGAAGACATAGGAATAATTAAACAAATGTTACCTACTTTCTGTCCCAACTAGAAAAACATTGAAAAACTCCTAATGAGACTTACAGTGTAGTTGTTTGTACAGGGTAAAAAATCGCCAGCTCTCTGTGAAAATACCGAGTTAGTTTCAGATGAGCAGGTCACAGCTAATTAACTCGGCTGCCCTCACAGTTGTGCTGAAACAGCTATTCTGCTTTTCAAGTCTCAGCTGTCTCACCCAGTGCTGGCTTTGTGCAGCACAGCACTGGGTTCTGCAGCTCTCTGTGGTTTCCAAGGGTCAGTACTTAGCATGGACATTCCCCTCCCATCCTGTTCTCATGGAAGACACATGACCATGAGCCAGCTACTCATAAAGAGCTGTGGTGGTATTTGACTAGCAACTTGCAAGACGTGCTTGTGTGTCTGCAGTGTCTGTTCAGAAACAACCTGTGAGACAGAAGAAGGAGTGAGGTAAAACACTGATTCATATGTTTGATGAGCTACAATATGGTTATGTCCAGAAGAACAAGCTTTTCTCAATGTTATGGACTGCTATTATATCTCTAGAATGGCCTGAGGATCCTGGGTGAGTGAGTGATAAACACAGTTCAGCTCTGCTAGTTATTCAGACTTCTTCCAAGACCATTCTTAAAATGAATTTGTGGGTGGGTTTGTTGTATTGTTGATTTTGCAAATTTGAGGTTGCATCCAGACCCTCTGACCCTTGGAATTCAAAGGAATAGCCAAAAAATTTCTACCACAATCTTTTCCTTTCATGAAGGAAAAGCCAGATGGAGTCATGTATGATTTTAGCAGAACACATGACTTTAGGGAAAAAAAGTGGTGGCAAACTTCAGATATTTACTTTTCATTAAATGTGTTTAGGCATTTTGTTCATGCAGTCTATGTGGTTATGTCCTGTCGTTTCTGAATGAGCTTGCATCTCTGTATTCCTCAGGAAAAGCATATCACAGTTCAGTCTGAACAATGGTCCAGTAAGATATCTAAGAGGCTTTCTGTTAGGTCTGCTGAAGATAATAATAATAATAATTTGTATTGCCTGTGCAAAAGTGTGGAGGTGATTGTACTGTAAAAAAACTGTTATAGGAGATGTCAGTGCTATTTCAACATCAGTATAAAATGAGAGGAAGATAAGGCAGTGGGTAGATGTTTCCCACCAGCATGACTGTAGCAATGCTTGATGTTACTGCTTTTTTTGTTGCTTGTTATCACCTTTCTTCTGGTGTTTATCATCCACAGAGGTCTGCAGACATGGTGGATCCTATGCACTGCACTTTTACTGAAGCATATGAGAACAATCATGCTCCTTGTCTTTATGTTTGCAGGGATAAATCTGAAAATGTAAACTCAGTGTAAATCAATGCAGCAAGGTCTGTTGAACCAATAACTCCATGAGGTATGAACTCCCCCCTTGTCTCAAATAAGGCCCTGTCAATACCTGGTCTGATTTAAGGCTGTGTTGAAGGAATTCTTTCCCCATGGGTGAGAGTGATGCTGGAATGAGTTGGGTCTGTGAGCTGTTGGCTGAGGAGGGCTTTAGCTGTAGCACCACATTGCTACCAGATGTATGAGCTTTGCTGATTGAGTTGTTTTGTGATGAGTCATTGAAGTTAGAGTTTGAAAGGGAAGATTTTTGCCAGTTTTGGTGTTCGGTGAGATGCTGTCATTTTCCTCATGGGCTTTGAGAGCATTTCTTGCATTTGATTTCTTGTAAGTGCAAAGCAGGATTTCTCAGGAGTTGTTACCATTAAAGACAAGTATGTTGCTGGATGAGTGTTGATAATGAACTGGTTTTGCATCTCAGGAACTTAACACTATGCCTAGAACCAATTAGCAACTCCAGAGCAGTTCATTATCATTGATTTTAATAAATGAGTGGTAATTTCTAGCGCTTACTTGCAACTGAAATCTGTTCTGAGACGGGTGGCTTTCTTGTGTATTGTGAAGATAAATAGCACTTTTGTCTGCATATAGATTTGCAAAATGAGAAGAATCTTTTTAATAGTCTCAGGGTTTGGGCCAGAAAATAATGAAAATACCATTTAGTGAAAAAGACTTTAGAGCTTTTAATTTATAGCTGCGCACTTGTGAAGATAAACCATTGCCTCTAAAGAATTCACAGATCGCTTTTAGTAGCAATCTTTACTATGCACATTTCTGCTCCTGCATTCAGCAGAAACCATTTCTACTTATCTCAGAGTGTGAGACCTTCAGTCTTAAAAGTTTTCCTCTATCAGGCACATGCACATCTCTTTGTCCCAGTTCTGCCCATTCAATAAAATGCTTTTTATTGATGACAAAAATGTATGTGTTTAAGTATATTTTTCATCCGAGAATATAAAATACAACTGACACTCACCTGTTCATTGTATTGTAATTAAGACTACATTGGTGTTTAAAGGCCTCACAGGAATTTGCAGTATCATAGTTCTAGCTGCTGTACAGATGGCAATGCTTTCTGTGTTGAAGAGATGGGGACCAGCTATTTAATTGTGCCTAAGCCAGGACTACTCTATTTTTAATAATGCCTGGTGGGTAATTTTACTAAGCTCTTGGATGTGCAGTTGAATGCCAAGACTCCTTGCTGAGAGATTGGGCACAGAGTGAGATAATCCAAGGACGAGATGAGAAACTGCAGTGGAGACATGAGGCAAGATCTGACAACTGGTGAGGAATGAAGCTAGGCTCAGAACATGACTCTCTTGGGTCCTATCAAGCACTGCCTTCTCTGAAGAGGGAGGGTAATGCTATGTTGACTAGCAATCTGTTTGCTAGACAGCTCTGAGTTGTACACGTAGTTCCTTAACTGCAGGCTATCCATAGCAGAGGTGCAATTACAGAGCCTGAATTTTTAGATTGAAGATGACCTGACAATCTCAAATTACAGAATTCCTATCTGTAGCCCTGATAGGTTAACACCTGTCTTGAACATATTTTGTTACCTATTTCTGATGTTTATCATCTCCCTTCCTTTGCTAATTCTTTCACACCTCATGTATACAGGCAAGAACTGCATTTGGAAAGGTCATAATACCTCTTTAATGGCTCAGCAGATCGATTGTCCACATCTTTTTCATTAATCTTTTCCTGATGACCTGCTTTACTGATACTGGTTTTTCAGTGCTGGGGGTATCAGCAGTGTAAAAAGAGACCTGATCCATACACCAAAGAGCTTTTGTTGACTCAGGAGTTGGACTCAGTGATCCTTGTGGGTCCCTTCCAGCTCAGGATATTGTGTGTTACCAGAAAGCTTAGTCAAGGAAAACAAACAACAGGCCTTCATTAGAAATGAAAGAAACAGTCCGGAGGTCACCTTGATACATGGCTGTTATGTACAAGTGTAGTTGTAATACAGCACATGAAAAAGTCTTTTTATTTGTCCGTGGGAAGCCCATTCCACCATGAGGAAGAATGTGACAGGAAGGGAAAGGAGTGCTTGGTTTGTAGAGGTGTCTGGGATAACCCAGGGAAGTGAGAATACAGGAGAGACACTGTCACAGTAATTACCCCATCTTCATTTTTAACTGAAATAACATCTGGCTCTTTTATTGCCCCAATAACTGGGAGCTAATTGAAGGAAAAAATCAATGAAAGACAACAAAATATCAGTGGAACTTTTCAAGTATTTGCTTTTCCCTTTCCTGCCATCCGTAGTTACTTTTGCCACAGCATGTTCTCACTCAGTAATTTTCCAGTGATTTCAAGGTAGCTCTTTTCTTTGTTTCTCTCTTGCTTCTCTGCTCCATTAATTCTTTGCCGTTGCTTTCTAAACCCTGATATATTTGATGAAGAGAAAGTGTTAGCAGTTTTTGAGTCCATAATCTTTTCAAGGTGATTTTCTAGTAATTTTGTTAGCTCTGTACAAATGCTCCCACTTTACAGATCTGGCTTCTGTAGTCTTCTGGCCACAGCTCCAGAATCATTAATGCTGGGTCACCCAATGATTCAAATTTGATCTGGGTCAGGTGTGGGTGTGTGATCATATTTCTGCTGAACTATTTGGAAAAACTGGAGTTTATGGGGTTTTTTCTTTGTTCTGGGAAGACTGGCAACACCTGTTTAGAATAAAACCATATTTTTATCTGGATTTATTTACTGTGATGTAGAGACTACGTGTCCGTACAAAGTGTTACACACAAGACCTTGTTCACAGGCAAAAAGGCAGTGCGTTTTCATATAGCAAAGAATTTATTCTTAGTGTAACTGAATTTTTGGAAGTCTAACCATGATTAGTCCAGATGCAATTATTACAGAAAAAGAAAGAATAATAATGCAGTTAAAACTGTCATACATTAAGTTCTCGGTTTCTACCCCTCTTTCTGGTGTTACGTTCACCCATCTTCTGTTCCTCTGGGTGCCAAAACTGCTGATTTTATTTATTATCTGGTAGTAGTGGATGTTAGAGCAAATTGTCAGCAACTGGAGTCCTTTGCTGGGAGAATATGAGGTTCATCATGTTGACTCTTTTCTTTCTTCACTGTAGGATGCACCTGGGGTCATTTCAGTGTGTTTTTTCTTCATTGGCCTGCAGTTCCACACTGCATCTGAGTTTTTGCTATATATAATTGCATTTATGGGTATTAAACACAATTTCTTTGTTCTCCTTGTTACCTCTGAAGCCAGTTTTGTCCAGCTCCAGCTCTGCATTTCTTTCATTGATCATTGGTGAGTTGTTTATGGCCATGGTCTCAGGTGCCAAGCCTGTGCCCCATTTCTCATCCTGTGCCTCTACTCTTCCATGCCATGTCCTGTGTCTCCACTTCTCCAGTCCTCTGCTGTGGTACCAGGCTGTTGTATTTCTCTCTACAAAGTTACTACATTAGTGGTAAATATTCTATATAGAATAGCTAGCTGCTTTTTACTGCTGTCTGTGCAAAACTGTGGTTGTATCACACACAAACAGAAATAAAACAGAGGGGATATACATACCTGGCCAGTTACAGAAATTGCAGTCACACCTAAGCCAGTTCAACCAAAGCTACAAGCAGGCCAAGAAAAGTTAAGGCAAAGCAAAAGTGACAAGTTCTGAGGCCTTGAAAATTCACTACAAGGCTTATGACCTATGAAGAACAATGGCAATACTGAATGACAGGACTGAAGTTAACCCAACTATTTTTTTCTGTACAAAATATAACTGCTGGCGTGAGTATACCTCTGATCATTGCTTGGTGTTTTGTGATCAAAGTATTTGTTGCATTTTTACCCCGGTACAAAATGCACTAATACATGAATTACTGAGCTGAACCATGGCCTCATTTGTACCTTCTGCCTTTAGTGAAAATAAAGCATTTGTGCTGTTTTTATTGCTGTGTTAATAAATCCTATTGTTGACTTCAGTTGATATCACTGCTCAATGGTCTTCTCGAAGAGAAGGATTGTACACATTGGTAATAGGACTGCCCTCATGAACAGGTTCAGCTAAATCTGCCCATGAAAGGGCTGGAGGCTGGGAGTGAGTTGGTTGCACTTGTGAGATTGAAGGGCCTGTCTGCCTGCTGTGGAGAGCAGATGCTGAAGGTAAGGGCAGGTCACTGGGACCTGTAGTACCAGAGATGAACTGCTGAAGGATGGCTGTCAAAATCAGTATTTAACCAGCAGATGGATGCCTTTAGCAAATGCAAAGTGATCAGCATCTTACCTGTAAGTAGAACCTCTCTGAAAAGAAATGAAAAATGTGGGATCTTCTGCCCGTATTTTACCCAAGCCGACTTTTGGGGAAGACTGTTCTTGAAAATTCAGGCTGTGTCTTCCAGTCTGAGAATGGATACCTCACTCCCACACTGAAAATGAACCCCCACACCTTATGAGGGAGTACTTCCCAAGTCTTTTTCCTCGAAGGTGAAGCAACATGCTAGCAGAGTAGTCATTAAATACCAGGGTGTGAGAAGGAGGATGTGGTGGGTCTGTTGGTGGATGTGCTCAGGACTTGTGCCAGCAGAGCAGTCTTGGGCCTTCAGTATTCCCACCTGTTTGGGTATAGCTTCTGCTGATCACTGCTGCCTCCAGCACCACAAAGAGACAGAATTCATCTTTTTTTGCTAGAACATACTCTGATTCTAGACTCCACATTCTCTTTCCACTTTCTGCTTCCACCTTTCATAAAGAAAAATACAAGCATCCTGCATGAGATTTTTCTCATCTGGTTGGGTTGATACAAAGTTCTGGTAGTCTCTGGGTTGGTGGGGTTTGTTTTGTTTTGTTGTGGGTTTTTTTTGTAGACAATGAGGAAGAATGAGTCATCTCAGTTTCTCCACGGTGGCTCTAAGTAGAGCCTACAGTGAGTAATTCAGATGTGACCACCTACACAGAGCTCTCTCCCCATCGTTGTGGTAAGGGCAAAGAGAGCATTGAATTTGGGTTGTTCTCAACTCCAAAAAAAGAAGGAACTATTTCTTAATTCACAGCATTCCTCTTTTTTACATGTTAACTAAATATATTTGCAACTGAGAAGAGAGCAGAGATTTGTAGTCTGGTTTCCTAAGTCCCATTTCTCCATGTATGTGTGTATATCTGTCTACTTTATTGACTAATAATTTTTGTAACATTTGGACAGTTTAGCCATGCTTGACAGAGGAGTGAAAATAGTAACTTATGACAAGTTTTGCATTTAAGCAAAAATGGAGATAGGAAGGGAGGGCACGTCAGTTCTTCCATTACAGAAAAAGTTTGTTTCATTTCCAACAGAAGGGAATACCTAGATAACAAGGATGTCATGAATATGTGCAGATTGTTTTGGACAAGGCTTCTCTCTCAAGTTGGAGAAATATGTTATATTCTCTCATTTTTGCATTTCCTTCTTTCCCTTTGCTTTCTCTGGTGTCTGCAAAAGGCTGTGTTCAGTTAAACAAAGCAAATACAAACTACTCTGCCACAAGACACTGATCTTCAGGAAACCAGGGTAGGATCTCATTCAGGTTGCTCTATCTCCATGGGAAATAGGTATCTAAAACCTCCCTACCCTCAGTGGATTCAATACACTCCACAAGTAATCCAGCAGAGATCAGTGTCCACTCCAGGAGGGCTGAATTGTTTTCTAAACTCCACTGCCTGGATTTCCGTTGGCTAAGCAGAAGTAGAGACACCCATGTTATCCACCAGCCAGAGGCGAACCATTCTGACCTCATTGGTCCTATTCCTTTTTGAGTTAGTTGGTTTTTCACATACACTGATTTCTGCTTGAGGAAGCAGAAGTGGCAGGAGGAAGTGGCTGTGGGTGATCTTAGATTAGCCCTCATTTCAGATGAATGAGCACTGATGTACAGAAAATCCTCAGATGAGCTCGCATAGTTTGTGTTCCTCATTTCATTGCAAGGCAGAAGAATTTGAAAGACCTTTGTTTTCAACATGTACCCTGGAAGTTCTTCCTCATGTTGAGATGGAACTTCTTGTATTTTAGTTTATGGCCATTGCTCCTCATCCTATCACTCGGCACTACCAAAATGAGTCTGGCACCATCCTCTTGGCATCCACCTTGGAGATAATGATGAGATTCCCTTCTCAGTCTTCACTTCTCACACAAATGCTCTGTTTTTGAAAACATCCTGTGTTGTCTTAGGTTGAATTTCTGGAAATAAAGCCCCTAAATTGTCAAATACTTGTCTGACTTGAGCCTTGAGATTTTGCTAGGGACCAATTTCATGCAGGGGCTGAACTATCAAGAGAATAAAGGTGTTCCCAGACTGTTTTTTTCTGAGCTGAATGTGACAGAGCACATGGCTGCGTAGTGTCTGTGAAAGCTTAGCAAGGTGTTACAGTTTTGCTAGGTGATACAAGACTCTCCATATTGGCTATATTTATACATCCTTTCCACCTTCTTTTGATTTTCCCAGGACGGAACAAGTAATGTCGTTGATTAGTAAATCGCTGGTATTTTTAATTCCTGTGGGTGTTAGGTTTATTGGGGTGAGGGGGTTGTGTAGTATGTGTTTTAAAGAAAATCAGAAAGTTTAACAATATGTGTTACGCTCTAACTAAGGTGTTTCTTAAATAGGAACATAGGAAGGAAGCTAAAGAAAAACTGAGAGAGCACATGAACTGTGAGAAGAACACGTATATTTGGTTAATATATACACAATTTGTTCTTAGTAAGTAACTAGAAATTGAGGCACTGCCAGAACACAAATCATAAAAGAGAAGTTATATCCATCTTTTTATTCAGTTCTTATTTCTGTCCTAAGGTAAGTACTTACTAATGTAATTTTTGTTTCTCTTTCTTTCCTTGATCAAGTTAATAGATTTTTCCTAAAAAATAAAAATAAAAATTAACAACCAAATAAAAGATTTGATATTCTGTGTTTCCATTTCTTTAATTTCTCTTTGCTCTCCGGTTCTGGACTAGTTTTTGCAACTTAGCGTGGGAATGTCTGAATTTGCAACAAAATCCTGATCGTTTTTTACTTGTCTGTCTTTCTCTGGCTTGATGAGTTTTTAAAGGAAGGGTGTCAGTGTTTAGAGGGTAGATATAAATATTGACTAACTGCAAGGGTGTTTTTGAATTGTATGTAGGATTTCCATCATGGCTTTTGTCTTCATTCAAAGTGCTTGTGGAGACAGTTAAATGTTGCCAGCTCTCTTTCTCCTATGGGGTGCAGTGGGAAATCCACGTTTGCTCTGATGTAGGAAATAGCAGCACCACCCAGGTGTCTTAGTTCTCTGCCACAAGACATCCTGAGCCCTGGAATCAGCATTTTCCACAGGCAGGGCTAAGAGACAGTGGGTGTTCTTGCAGCACCGGGAAACACTTGAAGTTGGATTTGTGAGTTCCCTTTTTGCCAGAGCAGTCATGCAGCGTGGAGATTCCCTTGGCAGAGGCGGCCGCTGGGTGGGGCTGTCTGGGGGAGAAGGCTGCAGGTCAGGACATGTGCTGGTTCATCACGGCCCAAGAGATCTCTTGCCAGACATCTTGTCAATCAGCGATCTCCCTGATGGCTTTCTGTCTGTCCCTGTGCAGCACTGCTTCAGCCATCTGAAGCCTGAGGTGCTGGAATGTCTTCACCTCAGACATATTTTTTTGACCTAGAAATAGTTTTTCAGGGCAGGCAAGATCTTCTTCACTTCTAGTTTAGTCCTGCCCTCTGCAGCATCTGATATTTGAAAACAAAGGCTCTGGCTTCTTCTGAACAATAACAGGGATGCCAAAAAGCATAACAATGACCCAGTGTGTAGGAAGGCACAGAGAAGAGCAGGTGGGAGCACTGTTCTAGCAGACAACCTTGTTTATGTTGACAGTAAAACAGGGTTGTGTTTTGAACCTCTCTTCATCTTACAGTCTTAATTTATTTTCAATGCTAAGGGCCTGTGCTGGTGATTGGAAGCCCCTAAGCTTTGGAGTACAGACCCAGATGTGTGCACCATCCCTAGGAAGTCTGTCAAACCTTCCTCCCAAGGCCTAGGGTAGTAGAGCCAGACAGACAGGGCTGCCTTTGAATTGTGTGTCACCTGGGGAAGGTGGGGTGACTGCCTTGCCCACAACTCCCTGCTCAAACTCCTAATGCTGCAAGCAGAAGTGCTTGTACTGAGGTGGATTTTACAATCCAAACATTTCCATTAGGAACTGGAATCAGACCAAAATACTGGGTTATCAGCCTGTTTGCAGAAGTTAGTAACTAACTTTGGACTCTCTGGATATGGGCTGAAATTAAATGGGTGGAACAGAGTCAAAATGTCAGTTCCCTGTGGAAGTCTAAAAACTTCTTGAATTTTTTTTTTTTTCTTCTTTTCTCTTCTAGCTGAGCATCATACCATACCAGCTGGGAGCTTGTTAGAAACCAAACCTCCCTCTTTTCCTCTCATGAATACAGATCATTTTGTAGTTATCTTTCTTGTGCTGATCAGACAATATTGATTCAGGGGTCTCATAGCTCCTGTTCTTCCTGGTTTTTGCCTTCTGGATTGTTGACTCACAAGAGCATGATACTGTGGGCTCCTTGCTGTTATTAATTACATGATGCATATTGATTTGTCTTTGGGCGTTGGTCTTTATTCTTGGAATCTTGCAAATATTTTAAACAATCAGCCTATTGTTTAGCCAGTGCTCTACAAACACTGTAGGCCTTTTGTGAATTTCAGTTTAAAAAAAATAATAAAAGAATGACTAATGGAGCACAAACAGTGCTTGTGACACTGTAGTCCATTGTGTAACTATTGAGAGCAAAATTTGCATTCCTAGAAAAGCTTGTTCACGGTCAAAATATAGGACATTCTCTTTATGGCTCATGGGAAAAGATGTACTGTATATTCAGCTCAGGATGCTACTTGGAAGGATCAACTTTTAAAAAATGTCATTTTCTTCCCTTGGAACATTGAAGTCAGACTGAGACCCAGCTTTGCTTGGCAACAGAAGTGACTTTTTCATTCAGGCAAGTGGCATGGGGGGGCTATTTTAGGTTTGTCCCATACATGCACCATGATTTATTTGCTAAAATGGCTTCTCTTTAAGATGATGGCAAACTCTGACATGATGGCCCTTTCGAATAGCGAAAATACATTATTATATAAGTGTCTGCCTTCTCTGAATGCCAGAGGCAGCCTGGCAGTTGGTGCTTTTCTTTCCTTCAAAAGTGTATTTGTTTATCGCTTTTAGTTCTTCCCCTCTGAGGTTGTCAAGCAGAGGTTAAAGTGCGATCTTTAAATGTTTAGAAAAATTGTAAGTTCCAGTCAGCTCACCTGAAACTAATAGCTGTCTGTCCTGCATGTGCCTAGAAAGATGGTACTGGGTGCTCAGAGGGGTAAGGCTGCATCTCATACATGCTGTGGGTAGTTTCCTGTGGCATTTGTCCAGGTAGGATTAGCCTGTTTTGACTTTCTATTTTGCTGTGAAGAATTAAGATCCAGTCACTGCTCACTGGAGATAGCACTCCTTTGTCTGTCAGCAAAATCTCTTTGGGAAAGCAGTTGCCTGTTACAGTGGGCACATGTAGTGGCAATTACTGTGTGATTCCTGTCCTGGGAGGGATGGTGTTAAAATGCTAAAACTTAATTTACAGCAGCAGGGCCTGTTCTGGCCCCATGGCAGAGTGGAAGCCAGCATAGAGTGCCCAGCTCCTGCTGCAAGGCTCTGGTTCTGTCAGAACTGAGCTTTCAAGTGCTTGCCTGGAGAGGGGTGTGTGAGGGACTTCTGAGGACCCTTAGGAGTATGTGTGTATACACAGATAAGGACTATGGGGACCACTTAGCCTTAGCACAGATCCACGGAGCTGCTGCAAATGGGAGAGTCTGATGTGGGCAACAGCTGGGTGTCCCAGGCCAGTTCAGCCAGTACTGGCTAGGACAGAGTCATATTCATGGGGAACAAGCACCAGTTTGTCTCCCTCTGCTCTGAGGTGACCCAGGAGGTTTTCCAGTATTACTTTTTTCTTCTCTTGAAGAAGCAGGAGTATTGGAAGTATTGAGGGAGTGTTGTCAGTCTGAGCTTGGGAAGTGAGCGGGGAGTGCTCAATACCTCTGCAGCATTATACTTTTAAGAGAACTGCCCAAGTGCTACAAGTGCTTCTGTTCATGGCCCTGCTGTAAATTCAAATCAATTGGACCCTGCTCTCTTGGCATCTGAAGCTTCCAAATGAAATTGTATTTACCACTCATCATCATTAATTTGCAGTTTTCACCTTGATTAATTTTTAGGAATGCACATAATGAGAAACTTTTAAAAAAACAGGAAGAGAGGAAATGGAAATTTGCCCTCTACAGTGTTTTTCTCATTTATGACCTCTGTGCCTGAAACTGTATTGCTCAGTGGTGCATTTTGTCACCTGTTTTCCATGTCAGTTCAGTGACTATTGAAACAAAATATTCTGTTTGATACAAAAGAAATGGTGTGAGCAGCTCATGCCAATTAATGTCTGAGTAATTGGCACACCTTTGCAAGCAATTTGAAGCAGCTGCTTGTTGTACTGACAGGGAAAAAATATTCATAAAGAAGGTGCTGGAAAGGTGACTTTATCATCACTGACTACTGGTTTTGGTTGTGTTATTTATAGGAGTGAGCCAGGTTAGTATTTTAAGACATTGGTATAAAAAAATAGGTGTCCTCAAGGCCTATGCATGTATTGTAAATAAAATGGGCATATTTTCCAGAGGTGTGTTTCTCATCTGTTCCATCAATTTTTTGTAGAGTTCTGGGTGTTAAATTCATATGCATATTCCTGCTTCTGGATTTAGGAGGGGAGCTTTAGGAATCAGAACGTAATCTTTTTTCTTCCTTTTTATGGTCTCTGTTTTGTTTTTATTTTGGTGTGGGGGTTTTTTTTGTTTGTTTTTTTAGACAATATCTTGTTTTGAAGCAAGATAAAAGTCTCTTTTTAACTTTTCAGTCTGAGCAAGTGTCATAGAACCATAGAATGGTTCGGGTTGAAAGGGATCTTAAGGATCATCTAGTTACAACCCCCCTGCCGTGGGCAGAGACATCTTCCACTAGACCAGGTTGCTCAAAGTCCCATCCAACCTGGCTTTGAACACTTCCAGGAATGCAACATCCACAACTTCTCTGGGCAACCTGTGCCAGTGCCTCACCACTCTCATCGTACCCAGTTCCTTTCTGCATAGGATTTACTTGTCTTTGGGAAGGTGTATATAGTTTATATTCTTGCTGATCAGAAGTTTAGTAGAATGACTATATGTATACTTTATGTTTCTGCTGAACACAATGAGGAACACCTCTAAGAGCTTGCTCAGAAATGACCATTCTCAGTAATTACAGGCTGAGATGGTTTAGCCAGATCACACCTCATATTCATTTTGTGGCTTTTGTCTAAGGTTTTGCCGGAAGTTATTGTCCGGTTTTAAGTGATGCATGAAATTGGTTGTTGTGACATTTTTCATGAGTCACAAGACTAAGAGAAGAGGTTATACAGAGTGGTCATCCTTCGGCCTGGTGTTCACAGAAGGCTCTTCATAGAGAAGTTTTTCTTAGCTCTGGAGTGTGGAGACAGCAAAGTAAAATATCCTGTGTTTGGAGTATGAAGAATGTTGTATTAAGTTCCCTACAGCAGGGGTAAGGATACAGGTAGGAGAGCTCAGTCCTGCAGAAATGGTGCATTTGTCTGCATCAGGTTAAAACTTCAGGGCCTCACGGTTTGATTCTGGCAATTTCTTTGCATCTTTGTGCTTATCTTCTACCTGACTTGGGTTCACTGTCATGCTCAGATCCTCACAAGGTCAAATCACCCTCTTCAGAAGCTGTACTTGTGCTTTCTGCTTCCAGGGAAAACTATTGCTTCTCTATGCTAGGAAAGAAAGAGCTTCTTAGTCAAACTCTTAGTGCAACAGTTGCCAGAACGAATGGCTACTACGAGTTTTTGTTTCTCTTCCTGGGCTTTCTTATATATCACATTTTTCACATTGCAGGGAGATTGCCTTGTATCATTAATGGCAAATGCCATTTAATGATACTTTTTGAAGTGGCTTAAGACACTATCACCAGTTTTACCCGAAATATTTCCCCTGCACATTCATAGTTTAACAGGTCAAGTTTGTGCACTGCAAACACTTCTGCTTGCAGCTTCTTTCCATCTTTGTTGACAGTTTAAGCTCAGCACACTGGCACACCTTCAATTCTGCTACGGGTGCAGTAATACCTTTCAATTGCCTGAACAGGAACCACCGGAGGGCATCTGTCTGAGTCTGAATTATGTTTGAAAACCATCTGGCATATTGTAGGATAGTCCTAATAATAACAATGAACACTTTATCAGCAGTTGAGTCACTGTGCTTGGTTTCCAGTGTAATTCTCGTATTAGTTGTATGTATGTATTCCATATAGCCAAAGGGTTACTACTACGTGCAGATACTGTATAAGACCATTGTGCTGACAGCTTGCATTTGGACTCATCATTCAAAATCTGGCTATAAAGAAAAACATTTAAATAATAAAAATAATTACCAAGATGAAAGACACAGATCAGTGTTAGTTGCATCCCAGACCTGTTTCCTGCTTCTGCGTGGGGGAAGAATGAGGAGTGGAGTAAATGGGGATGGCAGTCACAGGAGTAAGGTGCTTTCCCTGAAGGTGCTTTTGACCTGTTGAAGGGGATCTCTTTTCATACTTAACACAGACATCCATCAACAAGGACAGTGCAGAGTTGCCTGGGCCTAAAGCATGGGGAAGAGAAATGCTCCAGGAGGTCCTTGGTCTTCCCTGGTTCCTCACAGGAACTCATTTATTTTCCTGTAGGCAGAGCTCAAAGTGTTTTGTGAATCTATGTTGTTCCCCAGAACCTTAACGAGGTTCAGAGATAATACCGTAATTTTGCATGTTTAAGTAGTATTGAACCAGACCTTCAGCTAGCAGTGACTGGCACAGCTCTAGTGACTTCTAGCCCTGACTGAAATCTGTCCAAACCTACCTGTGTTCTCAGATATTTGTCAGGTGTCCCCCAACCCAGCACTTACATGTGCCCATCATGCCCTGGCCGTCCCTCAGGTCTTCTCTGTGTTGCCTTACTGGTGAAGCACAGCTGTTGGGGGTTTGTCCCTGTGGGAACAGAATGTCCTCAGTGGGGTCCTCAGCACATTAAACTGATGCCAGACATACCCGTCTGGCTGCCAAAAGTACTGCACGAGACAGCTTTAACTTTACATTGGCAAAAGCTGGGATAATGTGCAGAAGCCGTGACAGAAGCATGAGTAAATGATTTGCCTGAGATGATGCAGAAGAGCTGGTGGCAAAGCATGGAGGGAGCTCTGGTCTCCTCACTCTGAGTTTGTGTGCCGGTCCCAGGATGCTCTCCTGCTGTCCCCCACCCAAAGGCATATGAAACTATGTGGTTTGAGGATCTTTGCTGTTGGATTGGCAGCAGAGGAGAGC
The DNA here is from genome assembly GCF_000691975.1 of Corvus brachyrhynchos. Lineage (NCBI taxonomy): Eukaryota > Metazoa > Chordata > Aves > Passeriformes > Corvidae > Corvus > Corvus brachyrhynchos. The sequence goes on along the minus strand of NW_008238833.1, from coordinate 939,665 downwards.
TAAGATTGACTAAACCACTGAAACTAATAAACTTCTCATGTGCATGCAGGGACATCAGATTAATTAGTTTGCTAAGCAGTGGAGCTGGAGCTGTGCAGCTGCCTGACAACGATAAGAGGAGGGAGGTGCAAACCAGCAGCCTTTCTGCTGTCTGCTCCTTCCTTCCATCTCAGCTCCCTGAAAATGGCAGATGAGGAGCACAGAGGTAGCGAGCCAAGCACATGCAACCTATGCATACTGTGCCGAGCAGCATAATCCAGGGGTATTGTTCGCTGTGTGTGCAGGCATCGCTTCCCAAAAGCTCCCACTGCTGTCACTGGAGGGAGGCTTCACTGGTGGTTTCTGCAGGAGCACAGGGACATTGGTGCAGGGAGCTTTTGAAAATCCACTTCTAAAATGCAAATGCTTTCCTTCTTTAACAGCCACTTGAAGCCAAGCATGATCAACAAACACAAAACACTTTCACAGCTCAGACATGCTGTGGATTATGGTTCTCCCCCCTTTTCCTTTTTCCTTTTCTTTTTCCCCTGTATAATGCAGTTTGCCCCTTAGTTTGACAAAGTGAAATTAATTAACAATTTCATAAAAGTCTTTGGTTTACAATGATTAGATAATAGCTGCTTGTATGTTAAGCAGTCACTGGGAATGTACCCAGGCAGACAAGTTATGTCAGCACAAAAACTGGTGAAATTTTGATCCTTTTGTTAGCACTCTCCCTCCCTGAGAGCTGTTCAGAGCAGGTTAGACAGACAGCTCTCGGGAGCTGTTTGGGTCTAGCTTGTCCTAGCTTTGGGGCAGAGAGACTAGCATGCTTCACTAAACCTGTCCAGCCTTTCCAGCTCCCTTTTCTGTCCCCAAAGGATAGGAAATTTTTGATGCAAATGCTCCTACGAATAGGTTACTGTGCCCAGTGATGTCGCAGCGGTTGCTTGGTTGAGTAGGCTGTCCTGCGTGGTGGACAGGGCCAGGTCAGCTGCTGGTGTGCCCTGGCTTAGGTACTTATCCCTGTGCTAAAGGATTTGTAAACTCAGCAGAGTTGCTGACCTTTAAAATGTATTTAAATACACAAAAGTTTGGGCCCTGAAAGGGGAGGGAGCTAGAAAGCATGGCTTCTGGAGGCTTACCCTGAGCCTCTGGCTCCCCCGGCTGGAGCCGGTGTGGGAGAAGGCACAGTGGAGACCCAGGCACTTGAGTCAGGCTTGTCACCCGACGATGAAGGCATCTACAGTGTCTGCTTGCTCTTCATTGATAACTTTAAGTACCTTTGAGTACCTTAAAGTACACACTCTAAGTATGATCTCCTTATAGGTTGCTGTACAGTAAACGGGTGCTGCTCTGTGGAATAATTGTTTCTTTTTTTTTTTTTTTTTTTTTTTTTTTTTTTTTTTTTTTTTTTTTTTTTAAATATGCTTTTAAAAATCAAATTAATTAAACGGGTGCAAATAAGAGGGTGAGCACTTGGAAAATGAAGACTGACCGTGCAGAAACCAGGCTGGAAGAAGTTTCAAGGGAACACATAAGGGGTCTGAGCTCGTTTAAGTAAAGTAATGTAAAAATGTGGTTTAGTGCTCAGCCTAATTTAGCATGCCTGCAGGCTGCTGTGTGCAAAGTGTTCTCAGCCTTCCTCATCATCTCCAGATACAGATTCCTTCCCTCTCTGTGTGCTGCATCTGATGATTTATATAGCCATGTAATGAATCCAATCAGTCTTGTTACCCAACAGAAGACTCTCTTCATGTTTATTAATAGTTTACTGCCCCGTCGGATCGGCAGCTTGAACCGTGCATCCCATGATGCCCGTCCAGCACAATGGAGATGGCAGCAGTGTGCAGTCTGGGTTGAGAGGAGAGGGGAATGTGAGCAACCCATCAGCAGCGCTCTTTTTACCAATTTTGTTGTAATGTGAAACTATACACAAATTCAGTGCTTATATGAGGCCTTTTCATTCACAGGAATGGGAGGTTTTGCAGATTGAGTTCTTGCTGTTTTAGTGTAAGACAATTTTCTGCCTGAACAGAGACTGTAGGGTGGCTGTGGCATGAGTTGTATGCACAAGTGCTGCTGGCCATCCGGAATTATGTGAGTTTACCTGGCAACACTGCAGGAGCTGAGCACGATGGAAAGCTGAGTGATTAGCTGTTGAACCTTGTACAACAAGTGCCTTCAGTGGAATTGTGCTAATCAATTGACACACCAGTGTCATTTATTTTAAATAACTTTTTACTGTTCCTAAAGGTTCCATTTCGAAGTTTCTACTTCATAGGATGAAAGAGGTGCCAATACTCTTTAATCCTTGAACAGATAGGACTAACTCCCAGCAAGAGCCCAATGTTTCTGTACTCCTTTTTGTTTTTAACAAAGTATTGCTCCCTGTGCAATACTTTGCCAAACTTCAAAGAATAGAAATAAAAATGGAACATTTTGGCCTTTTGGTGGCTGTTTATCAGCAGCAGAACAATTTTCAGACAATTAACAAATCTCCAGGCCCTTTGGAGGCTCAGATACAGCTATTTCTAGGTTGTCACATGTCTAATTAATATAAGTAGTAACGGTAATACTCCTGCTGGTGTTCTGCTTTGGCCATGGCTAGGCTTCCAAGTCTGATAGCTGATCATTAAGAGTGTCTTTACACCCAGCTAAAACCTTTCTGGGGTCCATAAGAGTGTGGGAATTAATTGGCACAGGTAATGTTTATCGCTGTACAGTGACATCAGGGAGTAATGTTGTAGCATGTAGGATCTTTCTTTGCAGTCATCTGGGTTTTTAAAAGCCTAAGTATCAAATGCTAATTTTAAGCAATTAGGGTTCTAGGCGAGGTTGCAGTATAAAAATGCTGTTAAATATAAGCTTATTTTAATTACTTACAGCTATCTTAGGAAAACTGTGTAGAAAAAGAAAATTTTTATTTTGCTTTGTTATTTAGCAGATCACATTCTACATCACCAGAGACGTGTGCTGGGAGAGTCTTTTTAATTCTCCTCAGGTTTATACGTATCCTTGAAGTAGAAAAGTTGTGTGTGATGAAAAGAGTTTTAATTCTGAACTTCTTCCACCACCGTACAGCTGCGGTTGGAGCTGTGCTGGCGTGCATTCAGGAGTCTGTCTGTTTTCATCCCCTTGCAGCGCACTAATATCTCCCATCTGAAAGGCTGAAATGGAGGCCGTTAGTTTCTGTAATTTAGGATTTGATCCAGTGTTAAGGAAACTTCCCCGTCCAACCATCCAGGAGCCAGTCTGACAGTTGCTCTCCCACCACATGAGATGGAACTGAAGCCCCTTTGCAGCTCCACACCCCACACTCAGAGACAGACCAGATTTCTCTGCCGTCTCAACCCCTATTTCCTATAGCAGGCCCTTAGACATCCCAGTCCTTCAAATACTTTAATCGTGGTGCAGTAACTAAATAACAAAATATAACAAAATAGCAGCTTGAGCTGGCGTCTCCAAGGAGGGATCCCAAACAAAGGAAACCCTGGGCTTTTATACCCTGACAGTCTAAATGCAGGAAGGTCCGGGGGTCTTTGGCTCCTGCCGTGTCTCTGCGTGTGCAGTCACCTGGCCGGGCCACAGGTCCCCAGGCCCTTTGCTGTGCAAAGGGTTGGCAGTTCTGGCCTCTTGGCTCAGGCTCTTGCCACCAACAGCTCAACCTGCAGCTCCACTGCAGCTGCTCACGCAGCTTCGGGCACTGAGTGTGTTCCTCAGCACAAGCTGGTGGCTGCATTAATGTTGGCTCAGTCTGAGCTGAGATTTAGTAATGAGTTGTGTACGCTTTGGTAATCTCTGGTAATGGCAAGTAAAACAGGTTCTCTTAAAGCACTGCTGAGGGCTGAATAAGTGAGAATGGAAAGGGTGGGAATAATGAAAAATGCCTGATATGACTGTAAGCGAGTGGCTGGACTTGTCAGCTTTTGAACTTTCTTGAGCACAGTTTTGACACACTCTGGTGGTTCTCTTTATAGCGCTTCCACGTCGCAGTCGGACCATTCCACTCACACCAAATCTGCTTCTGCTCTGTCGTCTGACTCCATCTCCACCTCAGCCGACAACTTCTCTCCAGATTTAAGGGTATGTATGTTTTGTCTTAAAAAAGAAAAAAATACAAAATGTGACCTCTTTCAGAGAACATGTCTTGCTTCTGTGAGTTGGATATGGTAAAATAATGTCAGCTTTCAGTAATGCCAAAATACATTTAGCCAAATTACTGAAAGGGCCTGAAGTCAAGCAGGTGAAATTGAAGTTTAATCTCTACTTTATGATGTCCTTCTTGATAAAGTTGTTTAATCTTCAAAAAGCTGACTCTGCAATCCTCACTTGGAGATGAATTTTCAAAGCAACTCCATTTTCTTTTAGGTGCTTTAAGTAAGTGAAATCCTCAACCTGTCAGTTGTATATACTTTTTCTTCCTGTTATGTGTATGTATATATAAAAAGTGTTCTGTCTTGAGAACTTCTGCTTGTTTGTAAACACTGAGTCCTTGGAAGTACCTTCTTTCAGAGAAAGATTGCTATCTATCTCCAAGCTGATGAAAATAATCTGTCACAATGAATAGCTCTGACATAAAAAAGGTGCAAATAGGGCTCTTTTAAGTCTGCTATTAGATTAGTTAATTATAGACTCGGAGTTCTAGTTCAGTGTCACAGGGGTTTTGAAAGCTATCTGTATGCTCCTCTTATGAAAACAAGGGGTTTGCTGGTATATCTTAGCTTTAAAAAAAATGTCCCTGAGTATAAAACTGTTGGTACTGGTGCATTCCAGTAACAACTTGAGCATTTCTCAGCTGTGGTTGAAAATCTTTGTAAAATCTAAACACAGTAAAATTGCATAAAAATCTCTGAGTACAAAGCTAATTCCTTTGACAACCATGATGATTTTTCATCCCCTGAGTGTTGTCTCAGTCATTCACAATTAATAACAGAGAGTCCACCTGTTCATAAGTGACAAGAATATGAATGTTTCTTTCTAAAGGCAGTTTATTAGCCAATTTTAAGCTACAATTTGGAAATTAATCAGTAGTTTATGTGCATTCTATGATAGTTTGCACCTTTTGCCTATGGATCCAAAAAGTAATCTTCTGAACATGCCTGAGTATGGAAATTTGTAATATGTCTGAAGTTTTTCGCCCGTGAAGTTAGGGTGTTCAGTCACTCTAACATACAGAAAACATAATTTTTAGGCTGAGGCTAATTGGCTTATTGATATGAATAAGATTGAAAATTCTGCTACAGCTCTAACTGTATAATATTATATATGAAATTATTAAAAAATTAAACTTATTTTCTTATTTAAGTTTTTACTGAAGTTTGCGTATGTGGGATTCCTTTTTCAGTTTTGATGCGCAACTCAACTTGCCTTCTCGCAGTTTTGGTGACGCTTCAGGACTACCTTTAGAAGTAGAGGACAAGCCAATATTTCCTTTTTAGAACTGAAGTTGTCTTTCCCTTCCAGTGGTTAAGATGGCTCAACATGTTGTCCTTGCAATCCTGATTGTGTTTTGTGACTCTTTTCCCACTTTTGTCACCTTATCTGTGTGAACTGTAAGCTGTCTGGGCAGGGATTCCAGCTCTCCTCAGCTTGTCTGGTTTCCTATTCAGCAGGGCCTCTGTACCCACTAGCAACCAAAAACAGTGTCCACAGGGGAATGTTCACTTAGCTGCATGAGAGATTTTTTTCAAGCAGAAGATGCCCATGTATTCCTGGAGGCCATTAGAAGCCCATAATTTCATGCTGTGCCACAGTTCCTGTAATATGCAGGAGTGATTTCTTCACGGCCTGCCCTCTTTTTTTTATTTCTAAGCAATCGAAAGTTCTGCCTTGGTTGGAGCAAATGCTGCTCCTCTTTCATTTTAGAGTAGTATTTCAGCAGAGATGGTAAAACAGAGAATTACTTATTTACAATAAAGTCACTGCAGGCTAAGTGTGAGCACCTGCTTCTGCTGGCAAAAGGCTTCTTGCTCTTCACCTGCATCAACTCTGTGTGAACACAATTTGGCACATGCCTTCTGTGCTTCACCTAAAGCTTACTCTTGCAGAGGTGGTGTGAGTGGCTGCAGTGCAGCTGTGTGTAGGTGTAAAGCTAGGTCATACCTTTACACTCGAGTGGCTGCTTGTCAGTGGTAGGCAGACCTAGAGAAAATGCATTCCCATGCTCCTACTTGTATTAGAGTATAGGGAGAAAGGGACAGTTTCCACCCCTGCAGGTTGACTTAATTCTCCTAGAGGAACTCATGCATTCATCATTTCATTCTTTATTCCTGAGAGTGTCTAAGGCTGGTGAGCAGTCTTTGGGGGTCAGATGATCTGTTCTGTATTCCAGTGCAACTGCAGACCCACCATCTGTCCTCAAATCATCACTGTCGGTGCTGGTGTGTTACTCTTTGCTCCCTGGGCTTCCTCTTGGAGCTTGGTGCCAGCTCCCAAAGGGAACAGTTATTTTGAGTGATGGTCAGGTAATGCTGATTTCTGTCAGGTCTTAAGTCAAGGACAATGGACGTTCCTTCCCAGGGCTTGTCATTCTTTGGCCGGTTTTCTTCGAATTGACACCTCTGTCGTGTGACAGTTCCACAAGTTTTGAAAGTCAGTTCTGTGAGGAATTTTTAAGGTCCTGATTGGTTTTGCTATTTTCTTGGAACTTTCTGAGATGTGGCCTTGCCTTGGATATTGCAGATGAGGCAGTACCATTAACTGATACAGTGACACGAGCATGTTCTCTGCTCTAGCTCTTTCCTTACACGCCTGAGCGTCTTGTGCAGCTTTCATTGGAACAAGACAGCACGAACTCCCAAGTCTTACCAGGTACTGAGATTTGAGCTAAGCATCTCATTACTGTGGGACAAAAAGAGGTCCCACATTGTTCCTGGAAGAGCATAAGAGAACAAGCCCTGAAGAAGGAGCTGATGCATTTTGTGGTAACTCTGTGGTATGGGAAGCGAGTGCCTGGGCTGCACGGTGTTCTCACAGGAAGGTGTTGCATCAGTTGGCTTTAAGAGGCTGAAAATAAGCTTTTCAAGATTTTGACGTGGATATGCCATTTATGTGATTATGATCTTGTTATGTGTTTAAATTTTTCCTGCTCGAGTGAATTGCTACGTGGATTCATCATCACTCCTACCTCTATTTGGTCTCTGCCTCTGCATGTGCATTGGCTCAAATTTAGGAATTAAATTTCTGTGACGATGGAAAAACACTATGTGATAGCTACAATTAGCACTCTCTTTTTCTGTGGGGAATTTTTAGAAGAATAGTAGGCGTCCATTGGGAGGAGGGAGCCAGGGGAAGGACCCACCTAATTTCTTGCAGTCTGTGCCTGCAGTTTTCTTTTGGAGTGCAATTAACGCTCTGTGTGTGTGCGCGCATGTGTGTAATGAGGTAAATGAGACAACCACTGGGGATTCCTACTGAATGCATGTGCAGTATTTTTCCTAAATCTTTCTCCAAAGTATTTAATAATAACCTTTATGAAGGTTTGGGTTTTTTTTTAATGTATATTGAGCATGTCAGTATCTGGAACTGAGATTAGATTCCCTTTCCAGTAGAAAGCTTACAGAATTTTCACTTCATAAACTAACTCTAAATAACTTTTGGCTGCTTCAGTTAGTTTCTTAGGAAAAAAAAAAAGAAGAAAAATACCCCAACAGAAAAACAACAAAGCACTCTTAGGTTCTCCTTCCACCCCCTTCCTGATCTCAAATCCAAAGCTGTTTAGAATTGATTTAGGGTATATACTCTTGTAGAGATTTTTTAGCAAACACACTGCCATATGTTTTAACATAAGTTATAGATCACACAAGAACAGAATTGAAGTAGTTGGAAGTGAAAATGGAGTTGGAAATCTATAGATACTTTGTAATTTGGGTTGAGATGTTAAAAACACCTTAAAGCCAACATTGCCAAAGGGATTGGAGTGTATAAATAGCTGTTACAGATCTGGGAAGGTGGTGGTTAATAAAATACAGCGAGTTTCTTGCTCCTATGTCCTGTAGGCAGTATTTTCTCCTGTGCGTATGAGGAGATGTGTCTGTGCATTTTATAGTACTCAAGTCTTCTTGCTGATGCTCTGACTTTTATCAGTAGGGATTTTCATTTTCAGGTAGCTGTTGCTTTATAGGATAATGCCTGAAGTTTACCATGTTCAAAGCTTTGGAGTAGCTCTTACGAAAGGGTTGGATCCTGTTCATTTGCAGTTGAGTGGATATGGCCAGCAGAGCCTGCTGCCGCTTCCCTTAAGAACAGTACCTTTGCCTGATAACTTGTTAAGGCCCATTGTGTTTGCTTTTGGATTTGTATGCAGCAAAAGCTGAAACCAAAGGATGGAAACTTGTATGTTGTTTTCTTTATATTGCTTCTTGCATCTAGAAAGAAGGAAACTACAGCAGATCTGTATGTCACCTGCATGGCTGTGCAGCCTTCAAAAAAAATTGTTCAAATCTTTGTTGTTAGCATTGCTGTTGTGACCACTAAACCATTCTCCCCTTTGAGGGCAACAGTAAGATCCACAATTCCTGATACTGCTCTGAAGTCCAGACAAAATACTGTACAAGTATATGACCCATCCTTCATGACTGTTGTTCTCTACATAGTGATTTTCTTCTTTAATATATGAGGAATTGGTGTATTTACAGTAGGTTTATGCATGAGATGCAAGAATATTATTGTAGCATTCCCGGGACTTGAAGGTTAGAAATGGGAAGAAACAGAGTGGCTTGTGTAACCTTAATTTGTTGTATATTGTGTATATGGTCAGAGACTGTAGACAAGCCCGTGTGGTTTATTTTGTGAGATGCATAACTGATGCATGACAAAAGGTATATGAAGGAGTATTTCCTTCCAAGACAGTAAATGGATACCGTTGCTGCCTCCTTAGGTTTCCTGGATTAAATCTATTTGGGCAAGTCTGCATTCAAGCTAGCCAACCACAATTCCTTTGCACTCTACAGAAGGACATAGATCATTTATGATCTGATCTATCTCAGCTTTAAGAATATGCCCATGCTAGGTGAGAATGTCATGGAGCTGAGCTAGAGAAGTCCTTGGTGCAGATGTTGGGAACATACTTTGAGGGGCAGCAAGTGATTTCTGAGTAACCCAGCTTTAACTGGGTTCCAGTAAAGGTACGGTTTTGTCTCTTTTGAGAACCTAATATGTTTCTCTTCTGACTGTGGAGAGAATGCAGACTAATACCTCCTAATACAGACTTCTAAAATTGAGGTAAATGCTGTCCCTCAGGTGATATTGGGCAGGATTAACTGAAATGCCAGTCACTGACTTTGCCGCCTTTGTCTTGCTTTACTCTAGCTTTAGTGCAAAGTAGCTTAGACTAGTTTTATGTAGAACACGTATATTGTTAGTAGAAAAACATATTGAAGAAAGATGTGATCCCCCCCCCCTCCATCCTTTGCTGTAAATCACTAAAACTAGCCTCAGTGAGCTTTTCCATTACTATCTCCCTGCCAATGCAGGAAGTGTGTCAGGCTTTGGTTATGTGTAACACATGTTCAACAAGAGCTGGGTTTAGAGAGTGACATAACGTTTTAAACTCTAGGCACTCATTTAAGCAATGTTTTTCAGTTTTGATTTTAAGGGACTTTTCAGTCAGTGAGTGATGCTAGCTTGGAAGCACTAAATCATGACAAAACCTCTGCCTAAGCTCCTCCATGGTAGTTGAAGACTTTCTGCCCTGCCAGTCGGCTCCAGGATAATATATGGGGATAAATATTCCTGTTTTGGACTAGCCCTTGACTCTTTGCATGGGGCTGCCTGTAAGCAGCCTAGTACATAGCAAATGTGCAAAGATGTCTTCTGTGTTGGGAACTTTCCTTCCCCGTGCACTGGACTGTAACTGCTATTAAGTTACAGACTGTATTGCACAAGCCACCAGATGGTGAAGGTAATTGACCTGTTTTCACAAAACACTTGGCGAGATGTGAGCTGGTGATGCAGCAGTGAAATTGAATGAACTGTTCATCTTTTTACTGTCACTGTGTGAAGACTTGACCGTGTATTTCTCTGCATCATTGCTTCGTTACATTCTCACATGGAGGAGCACTTCACGTTTTTGTGGGTGTACGGGGGTAGAAGCTATGCAGGCAGAAGTGGCCCTTACCTGACCTGCTGCTAGCATTTCCATAGGTCCCTTTGTACACAGGCATGAAGTCCAAGGGCCAAATCCAAGAACAGGCAGTGCTTTACATTATCAAAGGTGTCAAGCTGAGGGACTTAAAGAGCAGCAGAAGAGAAGTAAGGAAGTTTTACAGGGAAATATATTTTAACTATCTTGAAATTCTTATTTTGACCAAACGAGTTGCCTGTGTGTGCTTGTGGGAAATGGGCTTCCTTTCTTTGGAGCAGTAAGCTGTTGATGAACAAAGGCACAAAGGACTGGTTCTGGAGAATGAATGATGCTCTTGTCCATAAGCATGGTCATACCAGGACAGCCCTGTCCGTCACTGGAATTTAGCCCCTGCCATTGCCATGTTTTTCGAGGACTCCAGTTTATAGTAAGTGCTGCATATTTCATAAGAACTATAATGATTTTCATTTTAAAATATCCCAAGAGATGGAAAATCTTGGTCCCCTCCTTGCACCTCTCCCCAATAAGTCCTTTTCTGCACCTCCCCCTTTCAAGGAAACAAGCCCACAGAGCAGCCAACCTCTGGGTTGAAAACTATTGATTTCATGCAAATTAGATAGGGGAAAAGCCAGATGCAGTCAGTTTTCTGTCTCCTTTATGTGGAAATAATATTCCCTAAGTGCTCATCTAGTAAGAAAAGAGCAAAGACAGCAAACATTGCTAATTTTTCTTACATAGAGGTACCTAAATGCTTGAATATGAAGTAATGCATGGTGAAAGAAATCTCTGGAAGCATTTATGATTGCCATCTATTAGGAATGGAAAACTAAGGAGAATGAGCAAATGACCTTCATATGCTCTGAAAAATATTTTCATCTCTTCCTAATCGACTGCCATATTTCTCCTAGCTACAAAATGCAAGAATTTTCTTTTTGTTGAGTAAAACCAGGTAAGAAGTGGCTTCCCTCCTGCCCCCTGTTAGTTACAGTTTTGTAAATTTAAGGGCAGATCAGGCAGGAATGAACAAGCATGGTATTTAAAGGGAGTACATGGATTTGTGATTGCATGCAGTGCCTGCCAAGATTTGATTTTCTGTAGATGTTTTTGCACGGAATGAAACATCTTTGTTCCCCTCTGTATGATTGCTTGCTCATTATAAATATAAATTACCTGTATCAAACTCAAAAGTGAAATTCTTAGTAATGGAGGCAGTATTCTGTGACTTACTTTAGTTGGTAGAATTTTTAACTGTTTTTGATCAGAGTGTTTTTCTGTCACTTAAGACTGATGATATGAACTTCACTGAACTAGTTTAATGGTTTCCTTGAAACTTTTAATCTTCTTTTCACGTATAAGTTATTTGCTAAACAAAATTCAGTAACAATAATGGATAGAGTCAAGCTAATGTGCTGTCCAAAGTTTTTGAGCAGCCCATGGAGAACAGAGGCGTTGTGGTTTGAGACGTATGTGGAACCCTTGGCACTGAAGAAGGTTCTGTATTAAAAAATGTTGGACTTGTCTGAATAGATAATATCTTCAACCTTCTGTGCCAGGGAGTGTTGCTGAGTTGAGTCAATGACGACTTTCTGTCAGAGCCTAATGAGAGAATTTTCTTGAGGCACCAAGCCATACAAACTTGAAGAGACAAGCCAGCCGTGGCTGAACGAGTGGCCCTCAACAATGTGTTCCTTTGAGCTTCTAAGCCTTGCCTTGTAGCTGTGCAGCGAGGCCCCAGGAGATTCACCAACCCAGAGAACCCAGAGAGGCTGTTCTTCGTCACTGGACATTCGAGTCTGAGTGGAGAAGAACATCATGGAAAAAACAAAGCAGAAAACCCCAGGGAAACACTGCGTGGTGGCTGCTTCCTCCTGCAGAGGAGTCCCTTTATATTACTTTGAGGACTATATTTCTTTTTTTTAAATACAATAATCTTCCGCTTCTTTTTAAAGATTTTCAAGACAGTGGTAAGTAAGCAAGTGATTTCTCAAGCCCTTTTTTGCTCTCTCAAAATATATATGGTAGGTAGAGATCACAGTTTGTGATTTATTTTTTCAGTTGTGTCAGGAAGGCATAGTTAAAAGGCAGTTGCAGTGTACTTTGTATGTTATTACTGTCTTTAGAGTAGTGTAATACGTGATCTGTTGTCAGAACATTTTTTGATAACTTAAGTACCTCTTGTGGTGTTTTTTAACCAAGCTAGGAGGCTGCCTTTGGCCAAGTGCTCTCTTAGGAGTTGAATGGGCTTGATGTGGTATTTGGATGGTATGTTTGATTCTTTGTGTACTCTTTTTAAATGATCCATGTGTCCATGGTGTTTTGTCTTTTCCCCTTTGAACTTTTAATATCCCAAAGGAATAAGACATAAAGCATTTCCCTGCAATTAATATCTTGCAGCTCTGAATGCCTCTAACATAGTTTTTTGAGCCATCTGGTCATAATCCTCAGAAAAGTCCCCGTGCCTCAGCAGGCAGAGATATTTCTGTTTGTTCCCATAGTCTTTCTGCTGTGGTATTCTTAATGATTCAAAAATAATCAACAAAGTCCATTTACTTGCCTGACTTATGTTTTATTGCATTTCCAGTAGGATTCTTTGCACATAAATCTTCTCAAAGTACACTTGAAATAGCCATAAATGGCAGCTGAAATTCTCCTCAAAGTAGTGCAGTGTTTGCAGTCAAGTAAGCATGGCTTCTGTTCCATGGTCCTGATAATTGAGCACTGAGAGGACAAAAGCACCTTAGCAGTAAAATGCTAGGAAAAATGTGCCCTTTTTCCTGTTGCAAGCAATGTTTCATTTAGAGAAGAAACCTATGCACCTGTGAAAAACTGTCCTAAAGAAGCATACTCATCTTGTTTCTGCACAGATTTGTGTCAGGCCTGCAGCTTCTGTCAATGTCAACTGGACGGAATTAGTCCTCTGTGGGGATTTTTTTTCTGGCATGAATCGAAAGAGCTTTTTTATCTGTTTTGTTTCAGGCATTTTTACACCGTCACTGGAGTAATGATAAATCTTAATGCACCTGCCATAGTGGCACTGTCCTTTGTTGATTGACTGACGGAAACAGCCATGAAAGAGGAAAGGGATGCAGTGGTAGGGCAATTCAGGGGAAGGAATAGGTGAACATGGTTTGAGACCCCCAAAAGGCATTTAAAGCAGAGAAGCATTGGTTATGTAAGTGTATAGGTTTTGCTATTAATTTACAAACAAAGTTAATGAATGAATCGAGTATGTAAAAGTAATCCTATGGCTAAGTCTTTGCAGGAAGGCTGACTTCCCTTTTGTGGTTCTTTGTGACAGCAGACAAGAGCCAGCTCTGACACAAAAGCTGTCTGTCATACCTCAGCTAAGACAACCTGTCTACAAGCTTTGGAGCCATGCCTTTTTAAATGGAATTCATGCAGTATTTGTATCTGACTTGGCTCATTCCCTGCTGCCTCTCTGCACACAGCACGTTTGTACTTCTCTGCAAAGTGTAGGATATGACTGCTCGGTTGTTAGGAGATGTCCAGCAGATTGGGTTTTGCTATGTTGACCACAAGGAAGAACCAGGGTTGGGATTTGCCCTTCTGAGTCTGCACAGACATTCCTTTATCCTAGTTCTTAGCTTTCAGTGGGAAGAAGGGTACCTATGCTAAAGGTGCTTCTCCTAGGTATCCTGCTTTCCACCAACAGGTATAGAGTGCCTAGGGCGACCAGCACAGATGTAGATCTCTAGGTTTAGGTGAAGTGGGTATTCCTGCAGCTTACTGACTATCCTGCCTGCAAAGTGGCAAAAACTATGATTAAGGAGGAAATTTAATCATTTTCCATTTCTTGAGACAAAGGCATTAAAAAAAAAGAGAGGGAAGGAAAGTTTAGATATGTTAAGTACAACCAAAATATTCCCAGGTAGTCCTTTAAATGTGAAGTATCAGAGAGGTATTTTCCTGTAGGAGATAAAACCTGTCACTTGGCTGTTGAGTTTCGATTCCATGTTTCACACTTGATTTGAAAAGATACATATTTTTTAAACTCTACTCATTCTCTATGTTTTTGTACATGTACAACATGCACATTCCTGTCCCTGCACCATATCTTTCACCTGTTGCTTCTGACCAGTGTATGCTCACAAGGTAGACAGAAACATGCCAAATCTGAGTTCAGGGACTGCAGAAGCAAAGGGACTTCGTATGTGTGTGTAATGTTTGTCTATACAGGGAAGTTTTATATGTTTATGTCAAGGGACCAGTTCAGAGACTGCCTTCCTCCTGTAGGAAACATAGAAGAGGACTGTGTGTAGCTGGAACAAAAACAGTTCCCAGCTTGGAGAGCTTGTCTTCTCAGAAGATGGAGCAGACATGGTTTTGGGGAAAGGAGTAACACAGGAGCAAGGTGTTCGTGCTGTTGGGTTGAACGTGTCATACCAGTGCTGCAGCTTTATGCATAATAACTCTGTTCAAAATGTGCAGAGTGACTTGGAGTGTGTAGGAGGTTACCAAGGAGAGATTAACTCAGAGGAAAGAAAAAAAATTACAAAAAGGGTGCATTTTAATATTGTCTAAGCCAAAAAAGATTCCTTTTGCTCATTTTTATTGTGATTCAGGATAGAAGAATCTCTGCAGACTTGAGAAAACTGTTACACAACAATTTAGTAACACAAACCTGTCTTCCCTTAAGTTGTGAGAAGCCAAACAATCTGACCTTTATGGGTTTTAGGACTCAAATATTCAGAAGAAAGTAAAAGAGAATAACTGGAAAATGGCTAGGAGAGATCTCGAGTGCTCTCCTCATGCATCTTTGTTATCAGGAGGCTTGTGCAGTGTCCAGGGATAAAGTTACTCTCTCCCTGGTTGGTCTGAGGTGCTCCCTCTCTCTTGCCCAGTTTTTATTCACCTTCACTCCTGTAGTCACACCCTAAGCTAGTCCTGGCAAAATGATGCAGGTTATGGGAAAACTTCCATTACAAAAGCCATAAAGTGGACCTGGGCATCTTGACTGAGCTAGATGCAGAAGCAGTGACAGCACTGGCAGGGTGGGTGGGAGGAGGCAGGCCTGGCTTGGCCTCAGCCAGCGCAGGATGTGGGTTGTCAGGCAGGCTGTGCAGCATCGCTGGTAGGCAAGCGCCTCACCAGGCAGCACAAGAGGAAAACACACCAGCTGTTTTGTTCATGGTCAAAAAGCAAACCCTGAATTTAGAGCTTCATGTACCCTCTCAGGTCCTTCTGGAACAGTGTTCAGCGGTGCACAGGCCTCTAAGACCCTGTGCATAGAGTTTGCTTGCAATTCAGCTCTGTACCACCCCAGGCTGGCTGCAGCTACTCAGGGTGAGCTGCATGCACGAATTGTGCAGGGACATCAGCCAGGAGAGGGATTTTTGTAGCAGCATGCTGGCTGCTGTGTTGGGAGGCAGTGTGAACATGTGGTTGTAGAGAACTGCAGTACCAGAACTGCAGTACCCTGAATTGCAGCAGTCCTACCTTTTTAGCAGGACCTAAATCCCTTTCCCTAACCCCATACAGGCAAGCAAAAGAGATGATGATTTTGTTCCTCAGATCTGGAGGTTGCCTCAACAAAACAGCAGTTTCCCTGTCTTGGGTGCAGTAGTTGGGAGGGCATGAGAGAGCTCTGCACCTCCAGCCAGGGGTGACTGTGCAAACACAAGGTGGGATCCTGGAGTAGAGAAGCGGTTGTTGAATGTAGCAGTGTGGGTTTGTTCTGCGAAGTCACTGCTTGAGCAGAGGACAAAGGTAGGTGGTGGCATGAAATCCTCACACCCTCTGAGCCAGGATTTGTGTTTAGATTCTAAGGTACTCCCATTCTCAGACTCCTGGAGAGCTGTTTCATCTAGAGGGAGAGCTGCTGACGGGTGGGATGGGTAGATGATGTTACTTGGTAAAAGAAGACAGAAATAAAGGCTGTTCTGGTATGTAATGAGACTTCATTCCTCCAGAGATTCAGTTACCAGGCATAAGATTTTTGAGGGGAAAAGATAACGAAGACCTTCTTCAACTTAGAGGCAAGGCAGAGTATTCCACTGGTTCTTGGTCATTGCATCTGTTTGTTACAGAAACCATCTTGGTGATGGTTGTGACAGAGTCACTGGGGTCCTATTCCTAAGTAATAATGATTCGCCCAGCTCTGCATGTGCTCTTCATTGCAGATCTCTAAGGACTCTTTGGTGTTATTCCCACAGAACAATTTAAAAGGCTGAGGCACACAGAGGTGGCACGTTTCAGCTGCAGGAGTATGTGGTACCTGCCTCAATAGCATTTATGGATCAGCAGCTGCCGTCTCCCCACTGCAGCCGGGCTGCCGCAGTCGCGTCCCTGGCTC
>NW_008238833.1:869281-922983 GCF_000691975.1 Corvus brachyrhynchos | reverse complement strand
GCCGGGCTGCCGCAGTCGTGTCCCTGGCTCCCTTCCCTGCTTCCTCGCCTTACTGGTGCTCTTAATTTAATTTTGAAAGGCTTGCAGAGGGCTAAATTTGGGCCCAAGAGTGTTATTTTTAGAGTCTTGAAAATAGGCTAATGTACAAAAAAAGATTTTCCTCACAGTTTAATGAACCATTTTTGGATTTTGAGGGGGAGAGGAGGATGGCAGTAAGATGGAAAGGCTTTTCATGTCACTGCCTTAGTCATATAAGGAGCAAAGAGCCCATTTATAATACTGACGTCATCTTAGAGCTTCATGTGCATTGTCCCATGCCATTCTTTCTCCTTGATCTGTTTCCAAAACTCCTCTTCTCTTATCCACCCACTTTTCTTACCTGCTGCTGGCCCCTGTCCTCCAGTGGTGCCACAGATGTCTTCTCCTGTGCCTGCTGCCTGCATTTTCAGCCCCACACAGATTGCGTTTCCCAAAATCAATTTTAAGGAGCCATTGATGGAAGTGAGTTTCAGGAAAATATCTACCATTCATTTCTTGGCTTCTGCCAGGATGGGTTTCAAGTGCCCATGTTCCAGCCAGAAGCTTATTCAAAATCTCGTGCTGAGCAGGTAGTGCATAGACTGGTACAATAGAGAAGTGTTTGTCCTAGGCTTTCTGACCATGTCTGTCTCAGCCTCTTGGGACGGATGATGGTTATCCAGGGGTTATGTGCTTGCACCGACTTTGAAATCATCGTGGACTCAGTGCTTTGTTACCTGAGATAGGTATTGTGCTGAAGTCACTTGAGGGGTGGTGAAAATGAGTTTAGTCCTCAAGACTGTAGCAAAAAAAAAAAAAAAAAGAAATAATAAGAGGGGAGGCAAGGAGGCCGACCTTGAAGTGCTGTGCTTCCAGGAAGCCAGCCGTCTGCTGCCTGGTGTTGAAGTGAGCACGGGTTTGATTGCTGACCCTTTCCTCTGGCCCTGGGGACAGAGAAGTGTGAATGAGCAGATGGATTTTATTAGACTTAGAAGAGACACTTTTTAAATTGAAAAAGTTTTCAACCTTGTCTTTACAGAACGGTGTTCACATGGAGGTTCTTCATACTGCTTGCTTATTCCCTCCTTCTCTCCCCCACTTGCAGGACAGGGTTTAAAACCCACCTGAGCACTGCCCACCTCTGCCGCCTCGGCAGATGTTTGTCATACCGAGTGCTTTCTATGTGTCTTACCTCATATTTGTTTTGGCTTAAGATACAACCCAGTCCCCCAAATGTTTACTGCTGAACGTGCTCCTGCTGACATCTGCAGGAGAGCAGCAAGTCCAGCTGTTGACCGAAGTGATCCTGGCAGCAGCTGCTGCCCGTGTGGGGTACGGACCTTCTCAAAGAAGCTGTGATCATGTTCTGAATGCAGAGTGTATTTTCACTAATGTCCTTCCAAGATAAAAGGCCAAAAAGATGACCACCACTTATGGGCTAATTAGCCAGAAGCCTCCATCTCATTTATCATAATCCAGATGTTACCCTGCTAATTTCAGGGCTGTTACTCAAGCACAATATTGGACACAGAGGAGTTGAGAGTGGGTCTACATCACAGGCTTTTGTCAGGGAGGCCCTCAGTCAGGGCTTTGATGGGGTGTGTGATCTTTGGCCAACACAGCTGTTCTGACAAGAAGTCCTCAACATCGATTTCTGCTTGTTACACCAGCAAAACCTTATTTTTATTGATATTGCTGATGTGGGGGAAGAGAAGCTTCCCAGCAAGTTGCTGCCAGTGTGAGTTCTGTCGGTGGTGACCTCTCCTTACTCATCCTGTGGACCCCAGCCCAGCTGCTCTGGAAACCTCCGTGTTAAGACCTGGTCTAAGTGGGTGCAGTTGTGAGGTTTCTGTTAGGAAGTCGGGACTGTACTTGCTTTATTATTAATTTTTTTCTAAGTCTTTTGAATGCATTTTTTCAAATGTACATCTTGTTCTCAAGAAGGCTTTGATCTTGTTAATCTTTTCATCTATGCATCAATCTGTTGTGTGAAAATGCTGGAATGTGCTCTTATTGTGGCAAGGGCTTTCTTTGGGTTTGTTTCCAATTTTTTTTGCATAGTTTAGGGAATTTTTCTTCCCCGAGGCTCTCCCTCTGGCTTGATCCTACATGAAAGTTGACCACAGACGTGTCAGGTTCTAGAATGCTACTTTAGGCTATGTCTTTGAATTTTCTTTGCAGGGATTTCCTGACTCCAAATTGAAGCAATTCTTTCTCTTTCCTTGCATTATGATAAAGAAAACATTTTGGGTGAGCCTGCACATTCAGTTGTGAGCAGCAATGAGCTCCCTCTGCCTGTCTTCACCAGGCGGGACATACACCAACCTTGAACTCAAAGTTTTGTGGTTGCTATAGCATGAGGCAGAGTCTGGACTAACTTACCTGCTCTCTGTCTGTATTAAGAGGTTGAGCAACCTGTACTGCTGTGCTTGTGGTCATTTGTCCAGTTTGAGGCGTGGACAACATGAGTAAATCCATCTGCATTTGACCACATAGCCTTAATCTTGATCACTTATATTGGCTTTTCTCTCCTAGTTCTTATAGGTTTAGACCTCAGTTTACGCTTTCCTAGTTACAGCCATGCTTTCCTAAAATGTCCATCTGCTCATGATAGCAGCTGTTCTTGTCAAAACCCTTGTGTAAATGCAACCATAGATCTGAGAAGTCATGCCCTGTGGTATAGCATGAACCCAAAGGAAAGTGAAGAAGGGGTCATTTGGCAGCCAAAAAAAAAAAAGAAAATCTGAACTGTACCTCCTATATATGCCTGTCAAAATAGGACCTTTTTAACTGAGTCCAGTCAGGGCTTTTGCAATTGTGGGACCCTCACTGAGCAGTGGAGTGACCAAGGTGACCTTTTCAACTTTCCTCAGTGTAAACTACAAATTGCTCTGCTGAATAGTTGATACCATTGTGGTAATCGCTGAGCCCTTCAACTGGGAAAGGAACTGATTCCTTTGGCTCTGTATACATAACTGTGAGAGAATTTGACTTGTGATGGTGGGCTGGGCAAGAGAAGGTTGGAGCATGAAAGGACACCTGGGAAGTGTGCTGCCAAAGCACAGAGCCTGGTGTTGACCTCTGAAGAGACCCTAGGCAGTACTTCAAGATCTTAGAATATTTGTTGTCCTTGATACTGTTGACCTGATACTGTTACCTGAAGTGTAAACTTCTTGGTTTATGAAAACATAATGAATTTCTCTTTGTACTTGCATCTTTTGCCTAGGTCCTGAGGGAAGCTAATAAATTGGCTGAAATGGAAGAGCCGCCTTTGCTACCTGGGGAAACCATTAAAGACATGGGTACGTGAAGAGGAAATTCCTTATTGTTTGCTGACAAACAGTAAAATATCCACAGAGTGAAATATCTTGGTGGTCACTGACCAACAACAGCACCTTGCAGATGTTTTGGGAACCATGATCAGGTTGTTTCATTAATCGAGCTATTGCACATTACCTGGGCCAAGGTAACTGTGTCTTCTTTTAGCACGTGGCAAGTACAAGGCAATTCAACGCTCTTACCATGAGTGATGGGGTGAGTTGTACAGCTCTGCATTTGCTGCCTCCTGAGAGGACATGGATCAACTGTTTCAGTTTGTCCTTGCCACAGGGTAACTTCTTAGGCTGACACAGCACAGTTGTGTGTCAAATCTCTGTCATGGACTCTAGGAAAGGATACAGTCCTTTTGCAGGGAACTTACTGCGATGGGGGATGGGTTTTTTCTTTTTTCATCCAGATATTGTGACATGCATCAGATTTGCTGATGCTCTCCATTCTGAAGGCTTGAGTAAGCCTCTTGATTAATTTTCTCTGAAAGATTTTGCATTCACTTTTTTAACATGTTGCCTTCCTTTTAGGATGGTATAGAGGAGTGCAGCTTCAGTCCTAAACATAAAATACCGAAAAAACAAAAACTGAAAATACTTCACAAAAAAAATGCACCCAACAACGACAACAATATAAAACCAAGCACAAAACCCTCCAAACAACCCACCTCAATGATTAATCTTTTTCTCAACCTCTTTCCTAAGGACTCTGAACTCATATTCCAACCATACACTGCAGACTGATATCTATCTCACTCCACCGACACAGCTCTGACAGTGAGGCAGTACTTTGAAGGGTTCCTAGGGAATGTTTTAAGAGATCAGAGTTACCTGTGTTTTATCTGTTGGCAAATGGTGTGATGAGCGATGTAAATCTATAAGACTGGGTGACTTTTGGAGTAGCCCAGACAGCAGCTGCCTGTTCCAGCAAGAAGCTGGAGGCAGCAAAAAGGAAATCTTTGTTATTCACCAGCAATAATTGTTTCCTGTTAAAAGTGTGAAGAAAGGCAAATGTAATTCTTGTATTTTACAGGGAAGGGAAGAAAAAATATTTTCAGCCAACCCAATAATCTAGGGTAAGATTGGCCTGTAAAAGACAGGAATTCCACAAGCAGGGGAATTAGTAAATCTGGTTTCTGGTTTCTTTCTCCCATATGTATTCTCTTATACATACCAAAGACTGAGATCATTAGGCTTTCCCGTGGTGATAGCACTACTACAACCTCTCTATTATACCTGGCATTCGTTCTCACAAACAGTGGAGCACTTTAATGCCGTGGAGATCCCTGTTTATCAAGTAGGGACTGCTGAAATCATACAGCTGTGGCAGGGTTAAGGTCAGACAAGCCATGTGTGTAGGTGCATTTGTACATGCGCAGTGTAATCAAGTAAAATTGTTTCCTTAGGAAACCAGTCTAATAAAATGCAAATGTGAAAGGTGGTGTGGCTTACAAGCTGGCAAGGCCGGTGTTTGAGATCGTGCCTGGGGTTCCTTACCTTTCCTCTTTACCCAGAAATCCCGTTCCTTTTCAGATGTAAATGCATGCTTTTCTTATTAGTGGATTTTGCTGGGGTTTTTTAAAACATTTTGAAATTACATTTTGAATAATGGGAACTCCAGTGGAAAAACTAGGCAGGCTGCCCTCACCCTTGTTATGCTTCCTGAGTCTGCTTTCAAACCTCTGTCAAACTAGTCTTTGAAAAGAAGTGATTAATAATCGGCCACTAATGAAACACTTGGTTTAATTAGAAATGGCTATAAGCATTTTGTGTTTAATTGTCCTTCAAACAAATATGTGTAAATTTATACAAATAAATAAATAGTGGAATTACTAGCATGTTTATATATATATTTTATTTCTTTTTAACCAGATATTGTATGCTACATATTTTGCTCTGAATTTGTCACTTCTGATATTTTAAGGATCTTTCTCCACATCCAAATCTCGAGAGTCAATGAAGACAATGCAGAAGCAGAACTGATGTGAGGATGTTTTAGTTATATGAGTTGCCAGTGCCCTGGAATAAGGCAGACTTCTTCTCTTTCTCCCTCTGGGCTAAATCTCATGGGATAAAGGTGGAAGAAATTTAGGTTCCCATCCTGACACCCCAGCAGCCTCATACCTCGTGTTCATGGCGGCTGTCTTCTGGGTAGGAGGCGAGCCATCCTCCTGACACAGCCCTTGCGAAATGGGTGGCCTAGAGCTTGGAGGCTTGAGGTTATTAAGATGATCCAGGGAATTCTTTCATGGATCTGGCAGCTCTGGTCAGTGGGTCTCCTCTGTGTTTTTGAGGGGTGTCATTACTTGTTGGTGATATTGTAAACCATTGCCATGACACAGCCAGCCAACTGCTTCAGTGGCAGAAGACCTGGTAGGCGGTAGAGGTGGGGAGGCAACAACTTAAATCTTGGCCTTTTTAATTGATATAAAACAGAAGGGCAGTTAGGAGAGGTGTTTGCTGTGGAAAGCCAGCAGCACCTCTTGCCTTTTGCTGGAACAAGTGAGAAACATTTGAGGCCTTTTAAGAAGGGGACTGTTTTGAGTCACCGTCACTCAGGCTCAAAAATAATTGAATTGTGTAGAGTAACTTGATCGCTGACTTCAGACCTAGAGCACCGGCAGCTGGGTGTTACATAGATTCATGGCTCCTGCAGATCACTGTAGCTCTGCTGGCTTTTAGCATGAAGGCCTTCATCCCAGGGCTGACTCCACATGCAAGGGTGTACAGAAGGACCCAGGCATCCTAAAACCTGCCTGCACAAGAACTGCCTTCTCCTGCCCCAGGTGGCACAAACCATCTTGGGCACAATCCTTAGCTTTTATGCAGATTGTTGTCAGCTTCAATTGTGTGCATCCAGGCAGGAGTGGTCTCCTGTTTTCATGTGTGTTCTCAGCTACTGGCAATAAGAGCAAACAGTGTGCACCAAACACTGGCCTGTTGACAGGGGTAGCAGTTTTGTGCAAATGGAGGATTCTGGGTGGTGGTACTATTTCTACCCAAACATTTACCTTCTCCACTGAACTGAAACTTGCATGTTAGCTCTAGGCTCTAGGCTAGAACCCCAGATTAAGCTTGTTTTAATTTCATGATCTGCAAGGTAGGGCCCCCAAATATTGCTGCTGGCATAATTTTTCTCCCATAAATTAACCGTGAAATTAACAACTTCTTATTTTCTTTCTTTTTTTTTTTTTTTTTAAGCTAAGGATGTTACTTACATCTGCCCCTTCACTGGAGCAATCAGAGGAACCCTTACTGTTACCAATTATAGACTGTATTTTAAAAGCATGGAACGGGTAAGCTTTTGAAATGATCTGCTTTCGTTACCTTTTCAGTCTTTAGACCTACGTGTTGTCTGAGAGTAATTCTGTCTGAAATGTAACTATATGTTTGGGAATATAGACATAAGGGAGCAGGAGCTGGGGATTTTTCCCCCTCCCCTTTTTAAACTCACAAATTTCAACTGTCTACAGGACCCTCCTTTTGTCCTAGATGCATCTTTAGGTGTAATCAACAGAGTGGAGAAAATTGGAGGTGCTTCCAGTCGCGGTGAGAATTCATACGGGCTGGAGATTGTATGCAAGGTAAACTTTTATCTGTGTTTTGCAATAGGGGAAGGGGAACATGTATTTTTAAAGGTTTTCTCTGTAGTACTGCAGGAAGTTCTGCAAAATGTTTCAGTCAGTATGACTTCACAGGTGTCAAAAAACATGATAAAAGTCATTTTCAGTATTCTCCAGCTCCACTCATTTGAGAAGAGGTCCAAAGCTTTTTTCGGGCTTTGTGCTGGGCAATGGCTTTTCTTCATCAAGGAAGTGTCAGCCTGCATCCTCAGTTTTCAGGGTGACCCACCAGACTTATTCTAGGTACACCCCAGCTACTGTGGAATGCCATAAGCCTGTCACTCATTTGCATTTAAAGAGCAAGAAAGGGGCACGTTTCCCCCCTAAATCATTAGCTCATGTCCACCTGTTGCTGTGCTTTGCCATGAGGGACTGGTGAGTAGCCTTCAGTCCTTGTCAGGGCTGTTCTTTCGTTTCTTTCAAGGCAGTGCATATTTCACATGTGCCTCTCAAGAGCCCTTGGAATAACTGGAAATACAAACTGCAGTAAAAACTAACAATTTGCCTCCTCATGTCTGCTTGTTATAGACCCACAAAGAAGATAAAGCCACCATCTCCCCTCCTAAATTCATATCTCTGGATGGCGTGGCCCCTCTGCTTCCCTCAGTGACCACACAGGAAGAGCTGGATTCAGAAACTTGTCGGTCTTGGGCTGCTTAGAGCTTGTCAGAGCCCCTCAAGGCTAAAAGGATGCCACTTGCTGGATGAGAGCAGATGCAGGAAAGAAAAGGAGTCCCAAACTGCTCTGGTCACTGCTGTGATTTTGAGGCACCAGGAAGCTAAGCAGACTGTCACGCTGTGGGTGTGCTGAGTCAAGACCAGTTACTGCAATTTGTACCAAATCATCCAGCTGCTCCCTTGTCCTGTGGCAGTAATAACCCACCCTGGCTAACATAGGGTGGGCTGCTTTTGCTGGCAAGCTAATTTGTTCCCTGTTTTGATCTGGATTCCTAGTCCTCAGCCATTTTGTCATAAGCACACTTGCTCAGGTTTGGAGTGAACGGTATCATTTCCCTGGGTGGGAAACTCAGGCACAAACTATAGATGGGTGTTTTGGCCTTTTGTAGCATATTTATATATGTCGGCCTGCTTCACCAGGATATGCATAGCAGTTTGGTGCAATAATGGAGAGGTACAGATACAGCTTCTGCATCCTGAAAAGTTCTCTGTCTGAGACCAGTCATGTAATCCCTGTAAGGAAGCAAAGTCTTCAGCTGTTTATCTCATTCTCTGACTTGCTCTACTGTCTTCATGTACTTGAACTTGATAGCTCATTTCCTGTTGATGGGTTTTAAACTCTTTACTGCAAGCAAAAACTTAGAGATGCTTTATTTACTCTCCAAATTTGGTTTTGTAGATGACTACGGAAAGGTCCTGAAGGACCGCTTTTTGTACTGCTGTGCAAAGTGGAGGAGCTCTTGGTTTCATGACATCCTCTTGAGTGCTCTGAGAGATGGAAAGTTTAAAGGGAGATGGCATTGGATGCTTTGCACCCAACTGGCTGTCCTTGGGCCCTCTACATGCAGTACCTCTGTGGAGGTACTTTTTTAGGCCATCCCCTCCAGTGGTCTTGTGGCACTGCTCAGCGTGAGAGCTCAGTGAGAGCCAAGGAGGTCTGTCTCACAAAGTCCTGCTGGTCAGGCATAGCATTTTCCTGAGCAGGGCTCTCCTCAAGACTTTCAGCAGGTGGAGAGCTTCATGTGAAGGCAAGATGCTGTGGTCAGGCACAGCTGTGCCCTTCCTTGGCTGCTCTGCTGTTGTTGGAGGCTGCAGACAACCCCTGAACCAAGCCCAACATTGCAATACAGCACTGTTCAAAGTAGAGTATTAAATCAGTGCTAGAAAGGGCATTGTGATGTGACCCTGTTTTGAATTCTGGATTCTGGATTTTCCTTGGATTTTGAAGTGGTTCAGAAATTTGTAACTTGATTTCCCTCTTTTTTTCCCTAGGATATTCGAAACTTGCGGTTTGCTCATAAGCCTGAAGGGAGAACTAGACGATCCATATTTGAGAACCTAATGAAATATGCTTTTCCAGTTTCAAATAATCTGGTTAGTGTTTTCTCTTCAGCTTTTGCCAAAAGACACAGAGCAGCACTAAACTGTTTTGTTCTGTCCCATCTACTTAATACAGCATTCACATGGGGTGCATTTTCTTGAAGGAGAGGAAGTGCTGGTTTTCAAATCTGTTTTAAACTTAATTCTGTAGGAGTTTAGATCTTGTAAGAAACAGGAAAAGTCTATTACCATGCACTTCTTTCATGCATGGGGAATGACTTACTGATAAAGCCTTGTAACAGAGGGAAAGTACTCAAATCACAGTGACATCCATCAGGGGTTTACAGCTAATGGTGACTGCACTGCCCCAAATCTGGAATGCAGCCCCTCTGCTCTCTAATGTCATGACACTGCAATTGTTGTTTCAAATGCTGGTTGAAAGGATCTGGTTGTTAATCTGTAAGAGTATTCTTGCCCAAGTAGTTTTATCTTCTCTCTTTAATAACAAACTCCTTTTGTCCATGAAGTACTAGGTAATAGCTAAGGAAGATCAGGGACATATTGTAAAGGATATTGTTGTACTAATTACCTGCTACAGTGAGAGCGTTAATCTTTTTTATAAAGCCCTAAAAGAAAAGTGATGCAGTGGGAAAAAGAATGGTCAGTCATGAATTACTATTTGAGATATCAAACGTCCTGTAAATGGGCTCTGAGTGGGCTCTTAATGGTAAATTTTCTTTCTTTCTTTCAGCCACTTTTTGCCTTTGAGTACAAAGAGGTTTTCCCAGAAAATGGATGGAAAGTGTATGACCCAACTTGGGAGTACAGAAGACAGGTGGGTATTGTGCCACATCCTTCCTCAGCCTCTCCTCTTCAGGAGTGAGGTCTGTGCAGTAATATAATTACAGGTCACATGGAGTGGAGAATGAGCCTGCTGACAAATGCTGTGCAGGCTGGGTTAGGATGTTGTTCTCCACGCTGCAGTGATTGATGAGAGCAGTACAGCTTTAGAGATGGTGGCATCCACTGATGGACATCAGCTCAGGCTCCAGAGAGCTAACTTCAGGCTCTGGTAGAAAAAACTAATGCTCTGGCTTGGTGATCAGGTGCTGCTGGTAGTGAGGAATGGAGGGTGTGTGTTCCAGGTACAGGCATCCCGTTGTTGAGTTTCACACCTCAGTGCTTGTTTGTATTAGCTTTAATTCTTTCCAGGTTTTCCTGTCTTAAACAGCAACCGGGGGGGGCGGAAGTTAAGTGTAGAATGCCTTCACTACCTAAGGTGTGGTTCCTCAGCATAGGGAACAACCTAGAGAGTACTGTGATTTACCATCGTTTAGAACACACAGTTGTAGTGTGTCCAGAGTAGACTGATCAAAGGTATTAACGACCATGAAGTGACAGGCTGTCAATTAGGAGTACTGTGGTAAAAATTTGAATAGTCCTCTCTGGGGTAAAAGATGGGAGAATTTTGATTTTTAAAATGAAATCACTCCTGTCATAAAATTGTCAAGTAGAAGAAAGAGGATGATTTGGTGACATGTTTGCCCTGGACACAGTAAGCTTCTGTCTCCTCCAGATCTGCCAGAATAAAACCAATTTTCCACTGTAAAATTAAGAAATTTTAAGCCACGCAATTTAAAGGTTTATTTGGGTCTTTCTCATCAAATCAAACAAAACCAGACCTCTGTCCTAGCCTAGTTGTTCGTCTCATTCCTGGAATCCAAAACCTAAGGATTTGTTTTTCTGGTTCTAGTCTTCTAGAAGCTGGGCATGCCTTCTAAATTGGTTATCTAGGCCTGTCATTAACAGATGGGAGAGAGCGCTTCGCTGTTGGGGGTGATCTGTTCTCTCCTAAAATAGCTGCCTAAGATAGATCGCTGCCTTCTAGGCTGCTAATGGGAAGTGAGATGTATCTTACTGTATCTTACTGTATGCTGCCTTCATTGCAAAAAGGTGTATTTTTTGCAATGAGATGCCACAATCTAAAATCCTGGTCAAGACAAGCTCCACAATAGTTTGTGATCCCTTTCTATCTAAGGTCAACTTGACTATAAGGCCAGATAATGCAGCAGTTATTGCTTTGTTTAGAATTTACCTCTTTCCTGGTAGTTGTTTTATGGGAAGATCTGCTGGTAGAGAAGGATTTGCAGCCCAAGCTATTTGAGCAAGGTGCTTCTTTATAGGGCCGAGAACTTTGGAGTAACGACTAAAGAATACCTGTGCTATCAAAATAATCTCCACTGGAAAGCGCAGCATTCGCTCAGCCAAGCATCAGTTAAAACAGGTGAAGTACAAAAGACATTTTTACAACACTTGGAAAGAGGAAAGGATGACTTTAGATAATTTCAGTGTAGATTATTCCACTTTCTTAATCCTGGCATGTCAGTTTTTATGACAGAAGCTTTTCTGTCCTTATTAGTTTTAATACTGTGATTTGGTGCACCTTAAATTTGTTGGGAATTTGGTTACATGGTGAAAGGATACACGTATTTGCATACATGTGATTTGCAGCTCTTCATGGCCTTTCTGTAAAGAAAATGAGTGTAAAACATGACCCAGCTGAGGCATTGCTGCAGTGTGTCCTTGTGCTGTGGCCTGCTTTTGTGTTGTTTGCGAGTGGGAAGGACAAACTTTGCCTGGCTGCTTCTGTGTCAAGAAACCAAACTAACATCCACATGCCAAAGCCCTCAGTCATTTCCTTACATTGGTAACTGCAAAAGTGAATCCAAACCAGGATTTTTTGCAGCCACAGCCTGAGTTTTACCCATGATGGGCCACAGTCACTACCATTCCAGATCACACAATCCATCTGTTCCAGTTCCTTATCTCCAAAAGTGACCAACACCAGCTGCTGAAGAAGAGGCAAACCATACTGCAGTAGATGTTTATGTTGTGATCTGGCCAGGAGGAGAATTTCATCCCTTTTGTTAGATTGATTTAGGCCCTGCAACATGATGCTTTATGTCCCCTCCAAAACTTTTAGGTATTTCAGTCTGTTTATTTAATTCCAGCAGTTGTAACTATGGATGTTCAATTTATCTGTGTGAATGTCGTAGCCTTTTTTCTTAATCCAAGCAGGTTCTGCTAAAGCAATAACAAGTACTACAGTAAATCAGGATTATGTCTTGAAATGGCAGCGGGGATTCGTTAACAGTGAAACAAAACTGGCATCATCAAATCAGATAATGGGATTACCTGTCTCTGACTGTATGAATTGTGATCAGAAACAGAAAAGCAGGACATATGCACTGTCAGCAGGACCTCCTGGAATTGGTTTAAAACCTGTTAGAGAAGAGCTGGCCTAGGGCATCAGCAGCCCAGCAGTATGGCCAGGCAAAAACTTGCTATATCTTAGGCCAGGTCTTTTCCCTGTGGGAGCAGGGACACACAGAGAGGGGAGTGGAGCAAAAGTAAACTCCAGCTACCAGGTATCCAGAAAAGACTTTTAGACCAGGATCCATGGTAAGATCTATGTTCACACTGGTAGACATGGCAAGTTTGAGTGTGGTATGATTTGTAGCAATTAGGAAGGCTATTCGGTAAACCCCTGACTTTCCTGTTAGCATTCTTGGGAAAGATGGAAATATGTAACTTATTAAGAATCTGTGATTGTGTAAAACTGTGGGGAGTAATAAACAACCTGTAGAGAACAAAAGGAACTCAGAGAGGTTTGAGATTTAGTTGGTAAATGGAATCACATGTGGCAAATGAAATTTAAAACTGAAATTGCTCCCTGATTTTTATTACACACGGGCTGGCAGAATATAAAACAGAATTGCAAAGTGAATAAGACTCACTTGAAACCAAAAGTCCTTAAGATGCCTTTGGAGTAACTTAAAGCTTTATTTTCCTTATTAAGGTGGGAAGCATTTGGAAAATATTACAAGAGGTTGTGAAGTTGTGTGATGGTTCCCTACAAGAGTCAATCTTGTCTAATATCCTGTGCTCTGGTCATATCTACCGGGGAGCCACAGTGGAGGGCTGTGGTTTCTGCTTTCAGAGAAAACATGGAGAGACTAATAACTCAGAAGAACTGCCCTGTTTTGAGGATAAAAGAAGTGCCCAGCATTAGTATACAAGTGGAATGGGAAAGGTAGAGCATGATAACATCAACCTACAGAGGACTGCTGGGTGTCACTTAGGGGAGTAGAGCGAGGATTGAACTGTTAAATGTCCCATGGTTTAACTGAGGTCCTGCTTATGCTGGGTGTGTCTCTACTGCAGAACAGATTGCAGCTCTCTGGTGCTGGGTGGACACAGCCTGGGCTCAGTAAATGGCAGAGGGACCAGCTTGGCTCTGCAGCTGTGTGCTGTGTTGGTGTAGGGCTGTGCCTTAGCCAGTGTGCTCAGCCTCTTGGTATCTTGTGGCTCAAACCAAGTTTGAGAGGGGCACTGCTGGTGTAACACAGGACCCTCCCTGCCTTGCCTGCTGCAGATCAAGGTGCACTTACATATCTAAGCTCAGAGTGGATCTGCTCAATCCTATAGAGAGATCTGACTGTGTGTAACTAAAGCAAGGGAATTATTTTTTTCCTGTCAGTGAAGGATCCTCATGTGCTTAACCTTAACCATGTGCTTTGCAAGGTGGTGGTGTCAGTGCTGTGCTGGTGTGGCTTCAACAGTTTTTCCCTGCAAATAAAGAAACTCCATCTTCTACATCATCAAGTGTAAATCAAGTGATAACCAAACCCAAGTCATTAAAGTAAGGCATGAATGACTATCTAGAGGGAAAACAAGTCTAGTTTGTATGTGGAGAGGACACAAAGGCTGTGTCTCTATGGTTAGATGATACAGTTGTGAGGAGCGTTCCCAAGCACAGGGGCAAGTTTCAGGCATAGCTACAGACCAGGCTGTTACCATCCCTCTTTTGAGTGAACATGATTGAGCATCTTTAGCCATGCACAAAGATACTGTGATGCAAGTCAAGGATCACCAGCAGGCAGTTTGGAGAAACTGTCCTGTCTGGAGGATAAGTGAGTTTAATAGTATGGATGTGAGGTGCATTGGTTCAGCTGGGCTCAGTGAGAACGGTCATGGGTACATTTAATTTATCACTATAGAGGTGGCTTTGCTGCCTTCCTCAGTTTGCCCTCTGGCAGCCACCAGAGATATGAATTCCCCTAGAACCAGGAGCTGCTAGCAGCATTAATTTACCTGAAGAAGACAGACCTGTGCAGAAGTCTCTGGTCACTAATGTGGACATGCCACGTGCCCTGGCAGCTTCAGGATGATCACAGCCTGCTGTTAGCGAGGCATGCCTGAGTTCCTCCTGCAGGTGCACAGGCAGGCAGCTCCCAGAGCGACTCCTTAGCCTGCAGAGGCTTATTGAGTTACATCTGTAACAGTTTGGTTTGATAGTAGGCTTTTGGGTGCTTACAACTTACCAGGAAGCAGTGAAATGCATCTTAGATGAGGAAATACCAGTGTGCTTTATATCACGTTTGGCTTTTTCTATTGATTCCAGCTGGAGAAGGGCAAATCTGAAGGAGCACGAATAAATGCAGAAGCTACAGTGCATGATGGCAAACTTCCAGGGAAGATGCAAATTTAGCTTCTCTTCTAGCCCGCTTGGCTTACTTCTGTTTGCTTCCAGTCCTTAGAGAAAGTCACGATCTGAATCCAAAGCGTTCTGGGTGGTGCTGTGATTCAAAGCTCCTGGGCCAGGGGAAAGCAAACATTCCCCAAGAGTCAAAGGAAATTTGAATGCTGATGCACAGCATCTTTTCTTTCTTTGGGGGCTTGTCATGGATTTTTCTGGTCTGGGCTATAGCAGAGGAAAGATTTCCTTCAAATTTGTGTGTGGCAGCTGAAAGACTCAGAGTTTTGGAGAGCTTCAGAGCTCAGTTCTGGCCCAAGTAGTGTGTGCTGAAGCCACGCTGTCCAGCACTGTGAAGAGGGTGCTTTCCAGTGCCCACTCCTTGGTCTTCTCCATGAGCATTGGTAGAGTAGTTGGATAAAATGAAAAGGGGACTTTCTTCCATGTAGTTGCTTGTTAGCTCCAATTTTTCTTGCCAAGACTGTGCTGACTGAGTAGTTTTCATTCAGATTTAGGGGAGGTGGAATTTTCAGGAATTGTTTATGGATCCATTGCACGTACTTACTAGGACAGGACTGAGAACTAATTTGCCATTAGTCCACTTCTAGGTAGTAAACAGCTTGGTCACTGGCAAGAGGTCTTGCTATTCCCTGGCTGGCAGCAAAGCTGGTGGACCCAGCAGATTCCATCCTTGCTGGGTGCAGCAGGTAGACCTCTGAGCATGTTTTACCCATCAGTAAGCTTGAACTGTGTATACCCACTGTTTCTGCCAATTCTTCAGCTTCAGACAGTGCCAAAAATAGCTTTCCTTCAGGCTTTTGGGGTACTTGTGATCCCTGTAGTAACACTGCCTTCCCAGGGAGGGCCAAAGGACAGGGGTGGTTCATAAGCAGGGTGTGTGACTGATATTAGACAGAAGGTCTGGCCTCCCCTCAGATTTCTAACCACGACCTCTTTTGACAGCGTGACTCACCACTGGGATGGGGAGCCGGCTGCAGTCTGTGTGGGTCAGCCGTAATTATCACAGCTCGTCTGACTTGTGTTAGATTTGTCATTTATTTCCTGTGGGAGCCATGACAGTGGTAATCAGTGTGCCACCACTCTCCCTTAAAATGAAGTAGTGTTTATTAGAACAGAAGTGTGTATTGTGTTAAGAGTTGATGTTGCCCTCAAACACACTCTGTGCTTCACAGCCTGGCCATGTTTGCTGCAGCAGATGTGTCTTCCCCACAGAGATGCTTTGTGTCAGAGCTCAACCCTGCTGCCACAGGGGTCTGTTTAAATCTCTCCTTGCAGGCAGCTGCACCAGCCACTCCCTGTTGGTCTGTTCTCTCCTAGCATCAGCCAAACCACGTCTGCAGGTTGTCAGGGTTGTCCCCATTGTGCTTCAGGTGTTACTTGGAGATTGTTCTCTGGGAAGCTCTTGAGTGGCTTCCCCATCGCAGCACGCTGAGCTCTATGATGTGTGTGTGGAGATTCCCTGCTCTCCCAGCCCAAGTCCTTAGTACAGCCAGAGAGCTTAGTGTGACAGAAACATGGGAGTTGCACATCACATACAGTCACACAACCAGAGACATACAGTTGTTAAGTTTTTGGTGTTTTTAGAGGTTTGCACAGTTGTGCCACAAACACTGAACAAAGCCCAGATCAGGATGATTTTTGGAGGTGTTTTACTTCCTGTTCTCCCTTCTTCCCCTTCCCCCATCCTGTCTGGGAACTCTGCTTTGTATGCCTAGTTTCCAACCACCACATTTGAACTAAGTGTCATGAGAGGACTCAGTTGGTCAGCCATTCTGTCCTGCTCCTGGCTCTCCTGTAAGCCCGTGATGAGACCAGGAGGTATTGTAAAGATGGGCTCAGGGGGACCACCTGTGTTGCTACATCTGTAGCCTCCACAGTTCCTTTG
This sequence comes from Corvus brachyrhynchos, assembly GCF_000691975.1. Taxonomy (NCBI): domain Eukaryota; kingdom Metazoa; phylum Chordata; class Aves; order Passeriformes; family Corvidae; genus Corvus; species Corvus brachyrhynchos. Next base: position 906,576 of record NW_008238833.1, on the reverse strand, counting down.
CCATGGATAACCCTGCCTGAAGCCCAGTTTCCCTGCTCTTCAGTGACTTGAGCAAAACATCCACCTCTCTGGGGAGAGACATGAAATGCAAGTTACCAAGATAATGCATTCCCAAGTACCAGCTCTAAATGTCCTTCCTTAACAAATGTTGCCTTGAATTTCAGGTCTGGGGATTTGTCTGTGCTGAGGTCTCAGAGCAACTCATTGCTAACCTGCAGTTTCCTCTTTAGGGAATTCCCAATGAAAGCTGGAGGCTGACCAAGATTAATGAGCGCTACGAGCTGTGTGACACATACCCTGCCATTCTAGCTGTGCCTGTAAACATTCCCGATGAGGAATTAAAGAGAGTGGCATCCTTCAGATCAAGAGGACGAATACCAGTGAGTGGGACAGAGGAAGCCACTTTGATGTGGTTTTGTTTCACATACCTTTCGGCAATAAGTACTACCAAGATCAGGCTGAGTGGATTCCAGGGAGCAAATAAATGGTCAGTGGATAATAAAAGTGACAACAACATGTTTGAGGACATAGAAAACAACAGCATCTACTGAAACTACTGTTGTGAAAGAGATGTAGACTAAACCAAAACTAGAAGATAAGATAATTTAGCACAACTCAAACCAAATCTCAGTTCAGTTCCTGGGAAACACAAAGCAGCTCTGTTTGGCTGTTTACAAGAGTCTGGCCTACTCTGACTTTCAGGATAGAGGAAGACGCAGTGATACTCTTGATGAGAGTGCTTATTAAATGAAATAAGATAAAACACATTGTTATGATGATTATTTCAGAGGTAACTGAAAAGGTACTGGTTTACTTCTCAAGTCTATAGAAAATTCAGTCTGTTCCTAAAGTGCTTAACTTTTACATTGTGTAACATAAAGTAAGATACAGCCCACATACTGACTCACACAACAGCCAGGAAAACAGTCTCCATCGTATTTAAAAGTCAGACTTAAACAATTTGATCACCTTTGGTTTGTTCAAACTTTGGGAATGCTACCAGAATGAGTAAGGACAGAGGAGTTCTTTCATTCAGTTGTGATTTAGTAGAATCCTTCAGTCCATTTAGCCTTCTGGAAGCAGCTAACAGGATCCTAGAGCAAACCATTACAGGTAAATCATTTCCCTGGTTTAACAAATCCCATTTTTCCTTAATTTAATTCCCATTTGTTTCCAAAGGTCTTGTCATGGATTCACCCAGAAAGTCAAGCAACGATCACTCGCTGTAGCCAGCCCATGGTGGGAGTGAGTGGCAAGCGGAGCAAGGAGGATGAAAAGTACCTTCAAGCCATCATGGATTCGAATGCCCAGTCCCATAAAATCTTCATATTTGATGCAAGGCCTAGTGTGAATGCTGTAGCCAATAAGGTCAGGTACTTTTTCCTCTGACTAAAACTGGGAATGTAATAATTTAGAGCACATTTCCCACCACCATTTCATATTATTCTTAAGGATCACAAAAGGGTTTTCCACTGCAAAGGAAATCTGCATGCAATGATCCAGTTCTCTAGACAGACTTTTGTACCTACACTGGTATCTGTAAGATGTCAGTGTGACTACTAATGATCCATTCTATTAATTTACAATGGGAAATGAGATTGGAAGGGGAAAAAAAATGAAGTAGTACTAAGATCAGACTCTAGCACTTTGGGCCTTGTGTATCACCATTTTTCAATTCACATGGGTGAAATATTGCTTCCTCTAACAGCACCAGAACTTTGTCCCTGTTAACTGTGATGGGAGCAGGAGATACTCAGCACTTCTGAAAATCAGGCATCGAGATTTTTAATTCCAAAATATAACTGGGGATTGCTAATGTCAAGGAATATTGCTGTGTTCTTTCTGCTGTTATAGAATCACAGGATGGTTTGGGTTGGAAAGGACCTTTAAAGGTCATCTAGTCCAACCCTCCTCTGCCATGAGCAGGGACATCTTCTGCTAGATCAGGTTGCTTGGAACCCATCCAACCTGACCTTGAATGTTTCCAAGAATGAGGCATCTACCACTGTTCTGGAAAACCTGTTCTAGTGTTTTACCACCCTTAGTGTGAAAAATTTCTTCTTTATATTTAGTCTGAATCTACTCTCTATTACTTTCAAACCATTACCCCTTGTCGTGTCACAACAGGGCCTACTAAAACATTTGTCCCCATCTTTCTTATAGGCCTCCTTTAAGTACTGGAAGGCTGCTATAAGGTCTCTCCAGGGCCTTCCCTTCTCAGCCTTTCTTCACGGGAGAAATGCTCCAGACCTCTGATCATCTTTGTGGATTTGATCCAACAGTACCATGTCTTTCCTCTGCTGAGGTCCCCAGAGTTGGACACAGCACTGCAGTGGGGTCTCACCAGAGCAGAGCAGAGGGGCAGAATCCCCTCCCTGGCCCTGCTGCCCACGCTGCTTTGGATGCAGCCCAGGACACGTTTGGCTCTCTGGGCTGTGAGTGCCCATGGCTGGGTCATGTCCAGCCTCTCACCCACCAGCACCCCCAAGTCCTTTTCAACAGGGCTCCTCTCAATGTGCTCATCCTGTGTTGATACCAGGAGTGTCCTGACCCAGTTGCAGCACCTGGCACCTGGTCTCGTTAAACCTCATGAGGTTCCCGTGGGTCCACTTCCCAAGCTTGTCCAAGCCCCTGTGGATGGCATTTGATCCTTCTGTTTGTGTCACTGATGAAGATATTAAATAGCCCTAGTCCCCATATGGACTCCTCAGGGACACCGCTTGCCACTGGCTGGACATTGAGCTATTGGCCACTACCCTCTGGCTGTGACTATCCAACTTCTCATCCATCAAACTGTCTGCCCATCATCTCCAGTCTAGAGAGAAGGATGTTGTGGGGGACTGTGTCAAAGGTTTTACTCAAGTACAGGTAGATCACACCCATAGCCCTTCCCCTGTCCGCTGCTGTAGTCACTCCATCATAGAAGGCCACGGGGCTGGTCAGGCAGGACTTGCCCTTGGTGAAGCCATGCTGGATTTCCTGAATCACCTCCCTGTCCTCCATGTGCCCTGGCACATCTTCTCAAAGGATCTGTTCCATGATCCTCCCAGGCACAGAGGTGAGGCTGACAGGTCAGTAGTTCCCAGGGTCCATCATTCTATCCTTCTAAAAATTGTGTTTCATGCCATCACTTTAAGCTTTGTTTTAATGGTGGAGCTGCTTTGTTGCACTAAAGATCTTTTTTTTTTTTTAAATCTGCCTTTCCCACCACTTAGGAAAGACAATTAGTGTGTGGGTTATCCTCCTCTGTAATAGTATGGTAAATTTTTAAATGATAGATTAGCGAATGTAATGAGTTAACAGCTTGAATGGGGATAAATGATAATTACAGAGGAAAAGAAGGCTTGTAATGTGATACTCTTTAGTAAAAATTGTAGGATTCATTAGCTATTGCAGAATAGAGACACAAAGTGTGTGCCTGTACATGTTTGCTCCCAACTGTAAGATAAAGCCAATGTTTTTTGCCTGCTTTAGATAGCCCAGTCACTGTCATTGTCAGCTGCTGTTTGCTCAGGACAAAGGACTGGGGTAAAGTACAAAATATGTTTTTGCTTAATGATCTGTGTGTGGATTTTGTTCTTCAGGCTAAAGGAGGGGGCTATGAAAGCGAGGATGCCTATCAGAATGCAGAATTAGTGTTCCTGGACATTCACAATATTCATGTTATGAGAGAGTCGCTGAGAAAACTGAAAGAAATTGTGTATCCCAATATCGAGGAGACTCACTGGCTGTCTAATTTAGAGTCAACTCACTGGCTAGAGCATATCAAGGTATGCATGTTTGCATCCCCTGCATGTGGATGGGCAACCACAAGTCCTTACCAGTCTGCTCACTGGGAAAGATATCCAGAGCTAATGCCAGGATTTTAAATTCCTTGTAAATTTAAAGATTTACAATTTGTTTTCCATTTATAAGCAACTAAAACCATAGTTTCTTGGAGTGAGGAATCTTAAGGAGATGAGAAGAGGGACAAGAGAAGGGGCTAAAATACTGAAAGATGGTGCTTTGAAAGTGAAGGATGTTCCTGGGTGATGTGTAACTGTGAAAGCTCTGCTTAGAGCTCAGGAGTCACAGAGTTTCCAAGCTCTTGACTCAGCTCCTTGACATCCTGGCATTATTGACTGGTCCAGACAAGGAAATGCTGGGAGTTTGTGCCCTGTCAGCCTTTCAGGAATCCGAGCAGAGTCAGAATAAGGAGGCAAAATGTTTTGGCTTCTCCAGATGTTGGTTTTCAAATTAGCTTCTTCTGCTCTAGAAATGTCCAGCTTACATTGTTGCTCTGCTGGTGCAGACGGGCAGATCTGCTCCTGGGGCAGCTGCAAGGTGATGCCCATTCCTATCAGACACAAAATGCTCCTTCATTTAAATCCTGACTTGTCCAAGGACTGAGCTTTATGCAAGGGCTCTTCTAGAGTTGTGCCTACACTACAGTTTAGATGTATCGTCATCTTGCTGGAACAGAAAATGTGTTCACCAGTTTGCTGTCCTAGTTATAAAGTAGTTGGAACTGATTTACCATTCTCCTTGAGGCAAACAGAGCCCTTGGTCTGTCCTGTGCTGTCACTAGCCATTTTTCATTTATAGTTTCTGTTCCAAAGAGATTTTGTAATTTGTTTTTTTTCCTTGCCCTAGCTCATTCTTGCTGGAGCCCTTCGGATTGCTGACAAAGTGGAATCAGGGAAGACATCTGTGGTTGTGCACTGCAGTGATGGCTGGGACCGCACAGCCCAGCTCACCTCGCTCTCCCTGCTCATGTTGGATGGCTACTACCGAACTATCAGGGGCTTTGAGGTGCTAGTGGAGAAGGAGTGGCTGAGCTTCGGCCACAGGTTTCAGCTGGTGAGTCACTAGCCCGTGGAAGGCACTGAACACAAAGTTATTGTCCCTCCTGAAGGATTTCAGGGGAGTTTAGCCTTTCCTGTGAGAAGTTTCCTGGCTGAACTCGCAGAAGAGAGGTGAATGCTGATGTTATTGTTTTCTACCTATAATTCCATTTATCTCTTAACCTCCTTGGGACTGTATTGGTTAGATACCAGGAACAGCTGGTATTAAGTCTCTCAGGTGTCTGACTGATAATGTCACGTTCCCATGCTTAGGCTTAAACTAGCAGTGTGCTTTGGGTTCAGTGCTGGCATTTCTGCTGGGAGTTGGCAGAGACCACTGGGACATTTTTTGTCTTCATTTGCAGTTCAGTCCATTTTCTCATACTGCTTGGGCACCATCATCTAAGAAATGTTTTGGTATTGAAGAGGTTGGGGAATTTGTTTATAGCCTTGAGCTCACATTTTTTTCAGGCACAGTTCATTTTTGGAGAGGCTTCTAATTATATAGGTGAAAGAGCAGCAGTTTGAGCCTGGATCAAGAGTAGCTTGTGGTTGTGTCCTTGCAGCTGGCAGAGAGGCAGCTTTGTGGGCTTGTGACACAGCAGTTTGTTATAGTTTGCACTGATGGGAATCGAGAGGGCTTTTCAGTAGAATCCTTTCAGTCTTTGTTCCTTCTGTGTTTTGCTTGTAGCTGTCCTCTCATGGTTGTTTCATTCTGCAAGGGCTAGAACAAGGTCTGTGTACAGCACCTGCAGCAATGGGTTGCACTGTCAAATGCTCTGAGGAAGGTGGGGAAACTGAGGCACTGAAACAACTGAGGTTGTGCTGCAGCAAAACTTGTTATCTGGTATTTGAACAACGAGTGTTTTAGCTTCTTCACTGTCTAGACAAGGAAAATAAGTGACAGTGATGGTGAAGGGAGAACTGTATTGGGGATCTCTGTTACTTACACGTTCTTGTCCTGTCTTTGTACCGTGCTTGGGGCTCCCGGGTAATACATAACCATTAATGCACTCTGCTAGTTCTGAGGAGTCGTGCCTCACGTGTTGGCCACACAGCACAGTCAGGGTTGGAGGCCTGCTTCAGGGAGTAGTGTCATTAGTGCCTCTCTGGAGGTGGCAGGCGATGGGCTGGGCTGGTGTTTGTACAGCTCTTGGAAGCAGCGAGGTGTTGCGTGACGGTTATCGCCGCATGCCGTGCCTGTAGGTAGTGCTTGTGTCTAGCACGCTCTACTACTGAAGTAGCCAGGACAACAGCTGCAACTGAATCAAAAAGCATTCTCATTTTTTTCCCTTCTAAACTTTAGCTATTAACTGAAATCAGTGCCAGCATAGCATCTGGAGCCTCTACTCAAACAACTCTTGTTTTAACTTAGCATGAAAATATCCCCATAAAGAATTTTCACTTCAAACACAAAGAGAGTAGCTGTCCTTTACTCCTTTACCCACTGATATGGACAAAGCAGTATCAAGACTCATTAGAAGCTTTTGAAGCTGTTGGTAAAGGTTTAGGTGACAGAGAGCAGACCCCAGCAGTTTCCCCATGAAGCCCTGGGTGACTCGTGTTCTGTGTGCTGCTGTTTCAGAGGGTTGGCCACGGGGACAAGAATCACGCGGATGCCGATCGCTCCCCCGTCTTCCTGCAGTTCATCGACTGTGTCTGGCAAATGACAAGACAGGTAAACTGCTGGGTGGCACCCGTGTCCACAGAGCCAGGGCACTGAGACATGGCACAGTGTCTGGACACAGGAATGATTTCCAAGCTGACCTGTGCAGGATCTCCTTCCTGGGCTTGTACTCTGGCTTTGATTCTGGCAGCAGGCTTTTTGGGAGCCTGTTAAGTAAAGAGCCTGAAGGCACTTGCTAATGTCAGTGCCTACCACGGGTGGGTACGACAGATCCCTGTTGCCTCTGCTCAAGCTGATGCTGTAACCTGATCCAAACTGCAGCAAGACAGGCTCCATTTTAACTTCTTCTGAAGGCCGATGTACTGCTCCCAGTTCATAATGTGATGTACAGAGCTGAGTGCCTCACTTCAGACCAGGCATGGCAGAGGTGCAGTCCAGGAGAGATCCCCTGTGTCTGGGAGGTTTTTCTCCAGGCATGTGGAACCTGGAAGGTTTTTGGTATCTTCTGTGACACAAAAGTCAGCTATGGTCAGGCAGTTCACTGGAAAAAAAGCTAGGCTCATCATGGATTAGACCAGGAGAAATGGAAGAGAAGGATGGCACTACATATGAAGCTGTACCACATCCATGCAGAGAGAAGAGGAGGCTTTACTGTCATCAGAAGTCACTTTCATTTTGGTCTCCTTGGATTGCTCCTATAGCTGGGCATCCTGACCTGCAGCTGGTGAGGTCAAGATGTCACAACTGGGGCAGCCTGGGAAGAGAAGGGTGGTTGTGAGGGAGGAGGGCCTCCTGCTCTCCTCTCCATCGCCCCTGCATATCTTTGCAGTTCACTGCATGTATTCTTACTGACCTTTTGTGGAGCTTCAGTTGTCCTTGTCTCAGATTGTTTCTGCACAGAACTCAGCAACAAACATGGCCTATGCCCATACACCTTTTCCTCCTGCTGGCCTCTGTCACAAGGTGCCTCCCTGCTGTTCCCTCTGGGCAGTGCTGTGTTAGGCACCCAGGTTATTTCCATTTGGCCCTGGGAAATCTCCACTTTTTGAACGTATTTATTTCTTGTGAGCCTTTTATTCACAGTCCAGCTGCATGGCTTGTCATGAGGAGCAGGCATAGCAGAGCGAGCTTCAATTTGAAGCAGCACTGAGTGTATATAAACACAGTGCTGTAACCCTGCTGACCTCTGGCTTTTGCTCAGAATTCCTCTCTGCACATGCAAAGTAGCTTTCCAAGAGGGAAACTCTTGCTCCTGGAAGGAGCAAATATGACCCTGAGTGTCCAGCCAGGCAGGGAACAGGGACAGTTCCTGTTCTAGAAATCAAGAGGCCAACTCCTTACCAAGACCACAGTGTGGGAGAAAGTTTATTTTCCTGTTTCAAAATCCCAGCCTAATTTTCTGTTTCTGCCTAAAGTTTCCTACAGCATTTGAGTTCAATGAGTACTTCCTGATCACCATCCTGGATCACCTGTACAGCTGTTTGTTTGGGACCTTCCTCTGCAGCAGTGAGCAGCAGAGAGTGAAGGAGGTAAGACAGCTTCTCTCCAAGGTAAACCCTGTTCCTGAGTGCTTTAGCTGGCCAGATATTGCTACAGAAGCTGGTTCCTCACTCAAAGGTAGATGTAGATGTGGGCCTGGGAAATGCCAAGCCCACCTTCTCAACAGCTGGGACTTGGGGGATTTTCCTCTTTGCACAAACTGCTATCTGTTGTAGACTTCATGTTTCAGAGCAACACTATCTCCCTTCTGGACACTCTGTCTACTTTCAGTTAGTCACTAGTGGTTGAATAGCTCTTGGTGTCTCCCAGGCAGTGGAAGCACAGTTGTGCTTTGAACTTACAGTTTACTGTAACCTTCTCCGTGGGAACTGGTGCTCTTTTGTTGTCCCTTTTCTTTGAAGTGGTCCCTTTAGGGTACTTTGAACTATCTAGTGCGTGCTGTCATTCTGCACACACAGGTTACAGCAAGTAACTGGTCTTAATGTGTGTTCTTGCTGTGCTTGCATCTTCCCGGGAGAGGACAACTCTCCTACTCTCAGTGAGGACGCGCCTCTCTGTCCTGCCACAAGCCAGCTCTGCCCTGCAGTCTGGCCGAGGTTTGTTTGCCCAGGGAGGAGCGTAGAGATGTGTACACTCAGACCCAGTGTGGAATTAGAAGGAAAACAGTGGCACTCATTCTGTCTCACCTAGCTGAAGATGAAGCATTCTGTCACCAAAGGCTGCAGCCGAACAGCACAGAGGTACACGAGGGCAGTGCTGTGCAGACCTGATGTGATTACATTTGATAGAACATCAGTTAAAAATAATCATAAAAGCTAGCTGTAAAATAAAAGTGATAGCATTTTACTATAGTGAAATCAGTGTCCCTGTTTCTCTGGGGTCCACAATGATTGAATAATTGTCATTTCCAGGGAAGAAAATCTGCATGCTGTTTGGACGTGGGTTTGGGGATTTTTTTAAAAGGCCGCAGCTTAGTGAAGTACTTAATCTAGAAAGTACTTCAGCACTGGTTTCAGTGGGAGTATTCACAGGCCTAATTATTCCACTAGATCAGGGCCTAAGTCAAATGTTTTCTCTTCTTCCTTTGCAATTAAATCCAGCAAGTCCTCCAGGAGCACTTTAGAGAAGTGAAGTTTAACTAAAGCACTCAGAGTTCACATGCCAGTCCCCCCTCTCTGTACCAGTGGTGATGCCTGGTCTGTGCTGGCAGCTGGGTGGGTCAGAGGGGTTGTTCTGTACCAGGGTGCGTGTGCCTGCCTGCATTCATGTGCTTTGAGTACAAGAACCACATCAAAAGAACAGTTTTGGGGTTTTTTTAAGCTACAAAAAAGCAACCAGTTCCATATTAATGACAGGCATATGTCTGTGCTGCTGTAGTTTGTAGATAGCTGGGATTCGTATGGCAAATAAAGCCTCCTCCACCCCCTTCCCTTACAGAGCCTTCCAAAAAAGACTGTATCACTTTGGTCTTACATCAACAGCCAACTGGAAGACTTCACTAACCCTTTGTACGTGAGCTACTCCAACCACGTCCTGTATCCCGTGGCCAGCATGCGCCACCTCGAGCTGTGGGTCGGTTACTACATCCGCTGGAACCCCAGGATGAAGCCTCAGGTACGCCTCTTCCTACTCCTGCTTCCCTCTCTGCTGCTACCAATACTCTTATTTGGAGATCAAGACCTTTAGGTAATCTACAAACTTATGCTGCCACTGCTTAAATCTGAAAACAAACACCTAAATTCAAATGCCAGCAAGAGCAAGCGCCACCTAGAGCTGCCTGGTGCACGTGCCCAGCTGGACATCACCACCTTGTGAAATCTGCAGGAACTGAGGATTCTCAGCAGTTTGGGAAATTCCTCACTTAGAATGTCGGAAAAATTATTTGAATTCTCTTTACAAAAGAGCTTAAACCCCTAAGACTTCTCTGGATATGGGGCTCTAGATAGGAATTTTGGGGCTGTATTTAAATTACTGATGACAGAAACCTGCTGCTTGCTTTGGCTGTCTGAGGTGCAAGGGTCTGACCTCAGCCAGCAGGGAAGCTGGCAGGGAAGTCTGAGCATGACCCTGAATGCTGACATCACTTTTTAATAGGAAGGGACAAAAATTCCCGATTGCCTCACTGCCCATCTGCAGGTAACAGCTCTGCAAATCTGCAGCCTTAGACACAGGAACCCAGCAAACACTTTGCAGTACTGGCTACTAAACAGTCAGAACTATGTGAAAATATTTAGAAGAATCTGGCTGGTTTTCCACCCTCCCCAAGCCCCTGAAATTATGTCCAGGCTGAGATGCCAAGGCCAGTGTCCCCCAGAAAGGTCAGAGATTAGAGTTTGGCAACAGTCATCTTTCAAAATGCGTACAGACTGTTTTGTTTAGCCACCCCTGCAATGTGCATGTTGGATCCAAACGAGCAGCCCAAAGCCAGAGCAAGCACTCAGGTACCTGTGGGCTGGAGACTGATGACTCTCAAGTACCTCCCCTCCTTCCCTCACAGCTGTGTGTAAGGTCAGCAGCAGTTTTGTGTTTCAGGCTCCCACTTCCACGCTCATCTCCCAGTGCTCAGCTACACCTTCCCTTGCAGGAACCTGTCCATAATCGCTACAAGGAGCTTCTGGCCAAGCGGGCTGAGCTGCAGAAGAAAGTGGAGGAGCTGCAGAGGGAGATCACCAACCGTTCCACCTCATCCTCGGAGCGAGCCGGCTCTCCCGCGCAGTGCGTCGCTCCCGTACAGACAGTTGTATAATATGGACTTCTTTTTGCTGAGTAACTTCCCAGGACCATGGGGGGCAGCTTTACAGAAACCCCCTGGATTTCCAGCATGGTGCTTGGGAGATGCCAACCTATTTATTTATTTCTCTCCAGGGTAACTTATTAGTACTGTAGCACTAGAGAAAGCTTAAAGCAAAAACCAACACAGACAAGGCCCCCTATGCAATTAACCTTCTCAGTGGCTAGCTTTTAATACAAGCCAATTGCACCTGCCACTTGTAAGAAGCCTGGAGCTTGCTCTTTGTTCACTGATGTGCTGGAAATCACTTGGCTTGGAAGAGTCTGCGCACGAGCATGAAGTACTGTGGAGGAAAAATGTCTGCTCAGAAGTTTGAAAGGCCAAACCTGCCTTTCTGTTGGAGCCTCAGATGCAGCTGTGACATCACACACCCTCCTGCACAGCAGAGTGAACAGGGGCATTTGCCAGCACAGCTGGAAACAAGCAACAGTAACGTCTGCAACGTGTCACTCCCTTCACCTCAACCTAGACCATAGGAAGCCATGTAAATGATGCCTTATTTAAAGAACAGGCAGCTTCTCCCCAGTAAAACACAGCAGTAGAGGAGCAACATACAGGCCTTGATTTTGTAGGACAACGTTTACTTCCATCTCTGCAACTTTGGAATCTTGCTTATGGTTTACAGTGGGTGTGCCAGGATGCAACTTAAGCACCTTTATTTCTGAGGGGGGGAGCAGAGTGTGGCTCCCCTGGGCTTTCCACAGCTCCTCTGGCCTCCAGTGCCTCATAGTCATCAGGGGAAAGGTAGTAGAATACCAAGGGGCACGTGTGAACTGCTGGGAGCAGCCATTATGTTTTGCTTGGGCAAGCATAATTAGCAATTTTAATGCTTCTGTGCAGGGTTATAGTGGTGTACTTAGGGTATTTCAGTTTTCTGCTAACTAATGGAAGCAACTGTGCATCAACCAAAGACGCCTTTCTGCCTGCATTGCAACTGCTGCTTTAGGTTTTTCTGGCAGACTGAACAGCTTAGCCATTTTCTAAACCCTACCTTTTTCCTCATAGTCTGCTTCAAGAACTGCTGTCACTCAACTAAACTCAAGTTGAAATTCAATTTTAATACAAAAATTTACTGTAGGAGATAAACCAGACACTTGGTCAAACCATGACTGCCCCCTTGCTCTTCCAAACAGGTAAGCACAGGGTTGCAGAAGAGGGGGCTTTCAGAAAGGCAGTGAAGTATGTGCAAGGTCTTCAGGCTGTTTCTCCACCTGTCTGCTAAGGAGAAGGGGCACTGCCTGGTGTGGGTTCCTGTCTTGCTCTTTTCTGACAGGATCCCAGACTGTAGTCACCTGTTTAATATGCCTGTCAGCTGCTATTCCCCTTGAGAAGGATTTTTGGAGAGAGCATAAAAGCAGACCCATTTCCACCTAAGAAACTGCCTTTCAAAAGCCAAATTCGTGCCAAGGCAGTTAACAGTCTTTCCTCCTGCAGTCTCCACTTCTGTCTGCTCTACTGCTGCAATCACCACACCGTGCTTACAGAGAAATCCACAGCCACCTCCTGACAGGATAAGTAAGAGGCTGCACAGCATCACCACGTTTGTTACAGGGTGGCCTGACGCATTATGGTTCAATAGTGCAAAGAATCCATACAAAATACTTTCTAATGACTTGGATTTGCTTTGAGGTTAAAGGGCAGGTCTGCTCTTATGTACAATCACTATGTAAGATGGTTTAAAGCATTATTCTGTATTAGCAAGTTGACTGTGTGTGTATATTTTGTTTCTTGATGAAGGCTGTTTGGTTTCCTTAACACTAATAAAAACAGATAAATGGATAAAGTTCCTGTGCTCTTATTTGCAACTGTGTGGTTTTCCAAATGACTTGCAGGACATGCAAACATTAAATAAATAGCAGTGCAAGGTCAGTGTGTGAAATCCAAATCTCTCTCCTTCAGTAAAGGGTCTTGCAAGATGCTAATGTTGAAACTCTGAAGTCTAGAATGACAGAAAACCAAGATTCATCTTTGGACAAGTTTCATTTATCCCATACAGACCAGTATTAATATAGATACAGTGCTTAGCTGCTCAGTAATATAAAAACAGAATCACAGAATGGTTTAAGTTGGAAGGGACCTTTAAAGATCATCCAATTCCAACCCCCCCGATGGGCAAAGACACCTTCCACTAGACCAGGATGCCCCATGCAACCTGGCCTTGAACACTTCCAGGGATGGGGCATCCATCATTTTCTCTGGGCAGCCTGTGCCAGTGCCTCACTGCCCTCATGGTAAAGAATTTCTTCCTGATATCTAATCTAGACCTGCTCTCTTTTAGTTTAAAGCCATTCCTCCTTGTCCTATCACTACATGCCCTCTCCAGCTCTCTTATAACCCTTTCACGTGCCAGAAGGTCTCTGCAGAGCCTCCTCCTCTCCAGGCTAAACAACCCCAACTCTCACAGAAGCTACTGTCTAATGCACTGTGAAGTGCAGAATTATTTTTTTCTAATTGTAAAAGTATTTTCACTCAAAGTATTCTGAAATACTTTCACAACTGAAAAAAACCTCCACAATTTCTGCACCTTACAGTGCATTGGCACAGTAACTTCTGTGTAAAAGAAAGATTCACATTTTTGCATGTAACCTTATGCAAAGCCTAAATTTACTGGGATGATTTGTGATCAACTCAGTGGATGCTCCCTGATGCTCTCAACCCTGGTGGGCTTAATTCTAACTTGGCACCTCATTCATTCGCTGTAGGCAGCATGGATGGAGCCTAAGATACTCCTAAGCCCTCCACCAGTAAGGAGCTGCATGAGGACAGCCTGAGGGCATGCTGAAGTTAGCCCATCTTTGAGCAAGCTGATCTCCAGAGGTCCTTCCTGAGCAAAATGACCAAGCGTAAATTTCAGCTACTGATTTTGCAGGACCTCTGGTATGAACTGCTCTGTAAGTGGTTACTCCCACTGTACCTGGGGAGCAGCATCCAACAGCAGCTAACCCCATATGTGCCTCAGATGCAAGGAGACAAGCTGGGTGCATCACCTAGAGGCAACACTCAACCCCCTTCTGCCTGTGTTGAGCCTGCAGAGCTCCCTCCCTGCTGAGCTGCAGGCGAGGGTGCACAGCTCTGCCTGTAACCTTACCTGCAGCTCTCATTCATCATCCTGACCAGGGACAAGTCACCTTGCCATGAAAAGCCCACTGGCTGTGGCACAGTGCTGCAGCAAACACCCAGCTAATTTAGAGGAAGTGCAGCCTTCCCAGAATTCATTCAAAAGGCAAGCTGGCTTTATTATTTTTCAACTGTATATACAAGTAATCTGGGTCTTCTGTACATTCCATTAATAGGAAATTCTTTAAATTATTAACATAATAAATAACATTGAATCAGCTGTGCAAGTCAGAGCACAAACTTAATTGCACTACTACAAAAGTAGATAGCTCATCAAAGCACATACTTCAAGTTAAAAGCAAGACACCAGGACCAAAAGGCATGATTGAGGCACTTGCAGTTTAAAACACCTGTGGTTTCTCTCACTCCTCTACTACCCAAAGCTGTCAGCTAGAGACAGGGTATTACCCCTATGCTACAGCTTTTTCCTAAAGCAGGGCTTCTGTAGAAAAATTTCACTTGATCATTAAGTAATGTAACTCCTAAGTTATTTTGCTCCTTTTTTGAGTACTCAAACTTCCACTGCCACTGATGCTGACTAATGCAACGTAGCAGAAGAACCAGGGAAGCCTTTTGAAGAGAGCTCCACAGAACACCTTGGGAGGGGTTTACCTGTTCTCCCTCAGACACTCCCAGAGATGGAGTCATTGCAGCTGCACCCAGAGCAGAACTGACAAAAGCCCTCAACACCCAGGGCTGCAGCATTGTTTTCACACAAGATGCATCCTGAGAAGCCTCCCAGATGAACAACAGCGTGAAATGGCACTGGCACATCACACACACACCCCAACCTATGTAAACATGCAGTGCTTGGTGTGCTGGAACAACATGGAGGGACTGCTGGACCTATAACATAAGGGAACTGGGGGAGCCCTACTGTTAAGATTCAGTGGCCATGTACCTTGAAAATGGAATGTGTTTTAAGCTAGACCATAATATATACAATCAAATGCAGGGATGGAGAACCAAGAGCCCGTAAGCCTGTATTTCAAGAGTGCGCTTGGCATACAGTAGTCTCTTCCACACCACAAGAAAGGCAGCTGCTTTAGATCCAGAACGTGAGAAAGTTTGGCCAGGATGGTTCAAGAACATCTCCTGCAGAAGAGTCAGCAGTCCCAGCTGATATCATCTTTCTGTAGTGAAGTCTGTATGGTCTGCATGTCTCTCAGCAACTGAAGATTCTTCCGGCTCTTCTCTCCAGGCTTCACTTTGATGGGACCTGCATTCTTGCCTTTTGTGCTTACTGTAGTTGTTACTTTAACCTCACTGACTGGGAACCTGCTGTCTTTTATTTGTTTAGCAGAAGTCTTTCTGGACTTGCATTCTCTCCTAAGTCTCTCTAGCTGAAAGAGAAGCCCAAAGAAAAATATTAAGAAGTGATCTTGTTTCAGTTTTATGTTCAGCGATTCTTCCAAACAGCTGAAATATCCCACCGCTTATCTCACCCAGGTAAGCAGATGGTTCCAAGTCACACTCAACAATAAATATTTTATTTTCCTTACAAAGCATTGTTATATTTGCATCTTTAGAGCTGTGTTTAGCTTACAGTCTGATCTACCACCTCTCTAAAAACTGAAGCTCATTATGGGGGAACACCGCCATTAGTAATGTAACAGAAAAAGGTGTAGATGAAAGAAGTTGATTTGCCACTGTTACCATCCAGTGATTAAAAAAGAAAACAAGTGTTTTTTACATACATACTAGTAATTTTAATAGCTAGTCGCTACCAGAGGTGTAGCTTTGAAAAGAATACCAGAGCTCTGCTGGGGTGAAGAGGTGGTATCCACACACAGCACTGTAAATCACAGCATCAAACACTCAGTTCTTCCCAGCAAAGACTGAATGGGGAACTGGACAGTCTGAGGTTCAGACACATTCATATGCCCAAACCACAACATGGGTGGCTTCTATAGCTCCCCTCTCTAGGGTGGTGGTGGTCCCTCCTCCTAGCTGACAGCATGCAGCATCATTACTGCTGGGAACTACAGCACATCTGCTTCTCTGCAGCAGTTCCTCTGAAGATCATAAGATATCTAAGTGAGTAACACTTCTAATAGCAAACATTTTGCAGATCCATTCTGGATGTCAGGTCTCAGCCTGTGTTTTGTGTATAAGCTACATCAGGTGAGGGTGAATCGTGGTTCATATGAACTGAACCAGATTAAACACATGGGTTTAAGCTCTTTGAAAGAAATTCAGTAAAATTAATGAAAACAAAAGAAAACAGGGAATCAATGTGTGTGTTTTATAGCTTTGAATGAAAAGGCTACACTATCCAAAACATTCTGAAAGTTATAGAATAAGCAAAACAGGTATTTTGAGCCTTAAAAAAATGCAAATCAAAACATAAATAGGTAGTTTCCTCCAAGTAAAGGAAAACTGTTCAACAATGTTCAAGGAACAAGAGGAGTGTAAAATGCAATGTGAGAATAGAGGCAAAAGCTCTGTCCAGGACAGGGTGAGGAGTGGGCACAGGGTGACAAAGGATGTTTCTGCAAAAATACTGGTATAGATGGAGGTATGCAGACTAACTTTGGGACATCAAAGGTAGAATTCAGAATTAGACAATGCTACTCTAGTTATTTCTGCTTTATGCAGTTGCTGCTAGATTAGGATATAGCATTAAAAAAACCCTGCTTAAGTCAGCAACTCTACATGAGTATGAACACAGGCAAAAGAAACTCACCTGCAAACGATGCCTCCGAACTTTGCTGATTTGGTCTGCCTTTGCTTCCATCTTTCCCACCAGTGCATCAAGTTCCCTCTCCAGATCTTCCCTCACTGCAATAGTTGGGGCTTCCTGGATGAGCTTTGACAGCTGCTCATGATCACTAGCACACAAGTCAGACAGAACAAAGCTTGTATCAGGCTCCATTGGCTTCTACAGCTCATACCCCAGTTCAGAAATAACACTTCTAGGAAACCATAGCATCAGCAGCCAGACATGTTCAACACACCATAACAAACCAGTAAGAACAGTTTTGCTGGTTTGCAGCACTATTCCAGTAGCTCATCCTGGAGGCAGGCTGCTGCAACATTGAGTCTCAATAATCTAAGTAGCTTCCAACTTCAAAATGCATATCCAAAATGACCAAATAACCCCTTGAGAACTTGATCTCAGCACTCATTCAGTTAATATTTTGTGTATCTGTACCTACTGCAGCTGTGCAGTACAGTAACAATTCATGTTCTGTTAACCAGGACAAGCAAAGCACCAGCAAAGCTGTCCTTTAATGGACTATTTGTCCAGACCCTGCTTTTGGCTAGGATAGAGCTTTCATTTTTAGTAGCTGTTACAGTGCTGTGTTGTGGATTTAGTACAAAAATAATGTTGGTAACACTGATGTTTTCATTGTTCCTGAGGAGTGCTTACCCTAAGCTTTTCAGTGTCTCCTGCTATGCCGGTGAGGAGGGGCACAAGAAGCTGGGGCAGAGAGATTCCTGGGATGGCTGGTTCAAACTGGCCAAAGGGATATTCCATACCATAGAACATCATGCCCAGAATATAAACTAGGGGGAGTTAGCCATGAGAGGACAATTATTGCTGAGGACTGGCATTGGTCAGCAGGTGGTGAACAAATGTACTGTGCATCACATACTTTTTTACCTTGGGTTTTATTCCTCTCCATTTTTCCGTGCTATTATCAATACATTTGACTGTATTTCAATTACTAAACTGTCCTTATTTCAGCCCATGGGTTTTTTCTTTTCCCAGTTTCCCTCCCCATCCCACCAGAGCAGAGGGGCAGGAAAGCAGCTGCATGGTGCTTAGCTGCCAGCTGGGGTTGAACCAAGACAGTACTTTTTGGCATCCAACATGGGCCATGAGGGGTTAATGACAGGTCTGACCAGAATGTGTGAAGACAGATCTTTTCTAGGCATCGTTGTACTGGTTTAACAGCGGCTGGTCGCAATGCTGGTTCATGGTGCCACGGAATCCCGGGCCATGAAATTCCTGGGGGGAATGGGTGTGCTCAGCGCACCGCCGGAGCCACCTACTGGGGAAGCGGTGTAATTACACTGCTCTCATTCCCTGCTCGGCGGGCCAGCCTACAGAAGAGACATGGTCCCACACATTCCCCTTCTTTCTCCAGGCTAATCACAACAGCCTTTGAGAACTCTCAATAGCCCCAGGGTGTTAAAACCAGCGTGGTGCCAGAGCTTGGATCCAGCAAGGTGCTGAATGGAGTTCAGATCAGGGGAAGATTTGTGTCTGCGGGCAGTGAGCGAGCCGCTGTGTGGGATTGACTTCCTGGTTAAACCCCACAGAGAGTAAGCTACCTTCTACACAAAAGACAGGATATAGAGGGTACACACCACAGGGAATCCCGAGTTTCACCTGTGGGACGACAGGGAGAAGATGAAGTGGGATGGAAAACCTATACCTCAACCCTAGAGGCACAGGTATGTGAACCGCAGGGAAAAAAAGCGAGCACAAATAGGGGTTCTTCCAGGAAAGTTGCTGCTTAAGTCTTCATAGTGGGCAGTTCTCCAGACAGAGTGGCAGGGCTGATCTTATTCCTGATCCTATAGATAGGAATCCTAATTCTTTTTTACAGGAAATGGTAGAATCCTAGGACCAGTATTAGAGGAGCCCCATCTCCAGCCAGGTGCAGGAGAGGGACAACCAGATCTACTGGACTGTGTGGATCAGATGGCGTGGCACATCAGACCCAGGGGAGTACAAGGCTTTAGCAGACCCTGGGCCACAGTGTACCCTAATGCTATCAAGCCATACAGGGGCAGAACCCATTTGTATTTCTGCAGTGACAGGGGGATGGTGTTGGAGGCTAACATCGGCCTGACAGAGTGATTGGCAAGAGGACCCCACTGTGGCTGGCCCAGAGGCTCTGTGCACCCTTGGCAGGGCCTGTCTCGGGCGAGGGCATTTAAAGGACCCACAAGGGTACTGGTGGGCTTTCAGTACAGCTGCCCTGGAGACAAAGGAAATGAAGCATCTGTCCACCCTGCCTTGTCTCTCAGAGGACCCTTCTGATGTGGGGCTGCTGAAGATCAAAGAACAAGAGGTGATAGAATGATTTGGGTTGGAAGGGACCTTAAAAATAATTTTGTTCCAAACTCCCTACCATGGGCAGGGACATTTTCTAGTAGACCAGGCTGCTCAGAACCCCATCCCACCTGACCTTGAATGTTTCCAAGAATGGGCACCCACAGCTTCTCTGGACAACCTGTTCAGTGTCTCACTATCCTCACAGTAAAGAATCTCTTCCTAATATCTCATCTAAGTCTGCCCTCTTTCAGTTTAAAGCCATTACCCCTCATATAAACACTACACACCCTTGTAAAAAATCCCTCTCCAGCTGTCTTGTAGCCTCCTTTGAGCCCTGGAAAGCCACAATGAGGTCTCTCTTGAGCCTTCCATTCTCCAGGCTAAAAATCCCAGCTCTCTCAGCCTGTCTTCAGAGGTGCTCCAGCCCTCTGATTTATGTCCTCCTCTGGACTCACTCAAGCAGGCCCACATCCTTCTTATGTTGGGGGTTACAGAGCTGGATGCAACACTCCAGATGAGGTCTCACCAGAGCAGAGCAGAGGGGCAGAATCCCCTCCCTGGCCCTGCTGCCCACGCTGCTTTGGATGCAGCCCAGGACACATTTGGCTCTCTGGGCTGTAAGTGCCCATGGCTGGGTCATGTCCAGCCTCTCATCCACCAGCACCCCCAAATGACTTCAGCCATTCAGCTACCCACCCATCACTTTTTCCTGCCCTGAAAGACTGTTATGACAGCTGAGTCCAAAGTCATGGGCTCAATTAACTCAATGGGCTAGTAAAGGGATGGTCCATAGACTACAGGAATAATATCTGTGTGTACATACATGAAAAGACTGGAAAGGTGATGGTGGTTAACTGGGACATACTGAAAAGTGTGAGGCTTGGGCAGGACATAAATGGTACAGTATAAGGGGTGGATACTGTCCATCCCAGCAGGCAGGAGGGATGGGTGTGGGGGTGTGTGAGTGGCAGCAGGGTACTGAGCTGCTGGCTGGGTCCACACCACAACAGTCTGCTGCATTGGGGCAGTGACTTCTCCCTTGCCTCTTCTGAATATACTGCTGCACATAAGCACAGGTCTGCTGTCCAGACTGTTTAGCAGAGCCTCTATCTGCAAGGAGAATTGACAGCCCCTGCAAGCAGCAAGACAAAGATTACATGCTAGAGACCTCCTAAACTAAGACCTTTCTCAGGCAAAACCTTCCAAGTTCAAAGCAAAAAGGCAAGAATATGAAACATCTACATTCATAAACTGCAATGGAGAATGTACCACACTCACAAACTCATCTGTCCAAATTCATCTTGTAAAGTCAGCAACACTTCTGAGAGCTCTTCCTGAGATGAGGACGAGTCCATTGGCAGGGATGGCCTTCTGCTTTTGCTGGCAGGATGAGCCATACTGGTGGGTTTTGCTAGTGGAGCATCGTTTACCACATGTCTGTTACACAAAGCTTTCGTGTGATGTTTCATCAGGTGCAGCACGTGTTGCACATTGGCAGCAACTGAATGACTGGGACTGGTAGACTGAAAGGAAAAGAGACTTCTTTTAAACGGCATTATCAACAACTTGATAATACTGGAGAGCATTTAAAAACAGTGGCACTTTCATTTTACTGACAAGAATGTAATTTTTGTTTCAGTTAATACGCCCTAACAAGAACACCCTGTCAAGCAGCAGAGCAGGCTCATTTTTGGAAATACCAGCTCAGCTAGTTGTCAATATCCAACAAAGACAATCTGTAAGAAAAGTGTCAAAGAAAATTACATTATCTGACCACTGGGTGTCAGGAGTGCACCGAGGCAAAGACACTTAAGGAGCTGCAGCTACTGAGCTTTGGAATTAATCAGCTCACCTTCCCAGCCACAAAGGGTACATCACCCAGGCACAGTCTGTAATGGGGCTGCACAGTGGAATGTCTCCCAAGAGAGCATTTCTGGAAAGAAAGAAGAAAGAAGTATTTAGCAAAAATTATACTACAGCAAACCTACTTTCCCTTTACTTTGTAGTAAAAGAGGCAACCTGCTCCCTAATCACATGCACACAACCTTATTTAACTCCTCAGAAATTGCCCTTCTCTTCCCCACATCTTACCTTCTCTGGCTGCTTAGCTTTTTTCCTAGGTTGTGTTGCTTTTGGAGAAAGCAGTGGTGATGCTGCTTGAATCAGTAGTCTGTTGGTTTCCAGGCCTGTCTGAAGCTACAATTGAGGGAATAAGGGGAGTTACTGAAATTAGATTAATAAATAATCAGAGACAGTAGTGCAAGCAGAGAATTGCAAACTGAGAATTTTTAAAACATAGGCTCTCTAAAAGCAAGGGCTGCAAATTTTTAGGATATTTTTGCAGTCCAAGGTCAACTTAAACATTAAATATTTCCTCTGGTAGCACTACTTGTCAGCAATCCTAATAAGTTAGAGAATTAGCCTTAGTGCATTAGTCCCATGCAGGCAAGTGCCAAAATATCAGCTGTGCTTTACACTTGACAAGGTATTGGGGAGCTCAAGCCACCCAAGCCTGATCAATTGATCCCATGACATATAGTTACTAGGGAACTACTCCTTCTGTCCTATTAAATTTGACAGTAAAAAACCTACAAACAAACAAACAGCCACAATAACAAAACTAACCACCAAACCATCTATTGAGAGAGTTAGGGTTAGAACTTCCTGTCGACAGTGAGAATCCTAACACGCTTTGCTGTTCAAGAGGAAGATATGGCATGGCTTTAGAAACCATGTCCTGAAGAAGCATTCACAGCACAATTTTTCATTATTAAATTGAGATATCCCTTTCCCCATCACACCAAACTCCTGGCAAAGGTTAATGTTAGAGCCTAACACATTACCTCCATAATTCTTCAGCATCCAATGAATGTTTAATGAACACCACACTTTTGGATTAGAAGATCAGCCAGCATCCTTAAGGGCTCATAATCAAGAGTATGTTGTCTCTTTTTTGCCTCCTTCTACAATATTTTAATTACAATTATGAACAAGGGAGCCCATTTGTTGACCTTGATATATTCAGAGGTTCCCATGCATACTCAATTATGAATTAGTCTGAATTTCTACTCCTCTTTTCCAACTAACTTCTCTTAGTAAAGAAATCAAAGCTTCAGTGCACAGGTGGTGGTAGAAAAAGGTTTCCAAAAAGCTCAGAGAACTTCAGAACATTTGGTACTTCAGGCAGGAGGAAAAACAAACAAAAAACCACAAAAAACCCCCAAACAAAACCAAAAACCCCCAAACAAAACCAAAAAACCAAAAACCAAAACAAAAAACCCCCAAACAAAACCAAAACAAAAAAAAAAATCACAAAAACAAAAAAAAAACCAAACAAAAAAACCCAAAACAAACCCACAAAAAATCCCCAAAACAAACAAACCAACCAACCAAAAAAGATACTAAAACCAGGATTTCATTATTCTGTGAGGCATATGGGGGGCACTTTCAGTAAGCTTAGCTGAAAAGTTGATAAAAAGGAAGAGCTAATTACAGCGCATACCAGTACAAAAGAAATTTCCTGTTGGTTACCTCAGCAGCTTTTTCCTGAACAAGCTTCCTTGCATGTTCTTCCTCCTGAAGCTTCTGTTCCAGCTCTTTCATTTTTTTCTAGTCAAAGTTGAATAAAAATAATAGCATTACTAATGAAACAATTCTTTTTCTTCCTGAAGCCCACAGTACTAAGAGCTTGAGCAAAACTATGAGTCCATCTTAGGATTTAAAGATAAATGAAGACTTGTGCATTGTACTGATGGCTGATGCTTCACCTGTATAGGCATAAACACAGCAGTCAAAAGCTTACGCTTAACATTTACTCTTTTTTTCTATTCTTACATTCACAACTGGTATCTGAAGTTAAGTCACAGCCAAATACACACAGAGCAATACACAAGGCTCTTTCTTTTCAATTGTAAAATCACCCTAGACAGTAGGTTGCTTTGTATACATTATCCTCCAAGATTCTGTACTACAAAAGAGCTAACAAAGACATATCATTATAAGGCAAGGGAAGACTTGCTTTATTTAGACCACTAATGGTATTTTTGCTAAAATCTGTAACTTGCACTCTTTCAAGAAAAGAATTTTGAATATGTAGCCACCTTTCTAATAAAAAAAGAGGGAGGAAAGGTTGCATGATGCCTCTGAGATACCTTTAAACAAAACTGAAGTAATTTCATCTTTTTATCACAAAAGCATATAAGAAGCCTTTTGAAACTCCTCTTCAAAGGAAAAGGTTAAGGGAAAAAGCACATATTTCTTTGTAAACCTCCAACAAGATGAAAACATTGTTTAAACAAGATACACTGAAATTCCCAATGTGAAAGTTATCAAGTAACTTTCTGGCTTTATACAGCAGTGAAAAAACAATCCAGAGCTCCAGTACCCAAAACAATTTCCCTTCTCTTCCCCCAAAGACTGATAATTCAAGAGCCACTAATCAAACTTAAGGCAGAAAAGTGTGCTAGACAGAGTGATGGCTGGATTTGAACACTTGTTTATAAACCCACTACACTGAGGTACTAAATATTTCTGCTTTACTTAAGCATTAACTACAAAAATAATGCAATGAGCTGTTATACAAAGGTGTTAAAAGGCAAAAGCCTGGATAAACATTAAGGACAAAGGCACTATATAAAGGAACCAACTTTTTCTATTGAATAAAAGAACCATTCTGATGATTTATTTTTTTCATTCAAAACAAAGGTATTCCAGGTAACTTAAAATCATCTTCTGCCCTTTACAGTTATTGGCACAACCCTTGATATCCGTGGTCAGTCTCAAAGACTTTTTTTTAATCTGTTAAGCATGAAAATATTGAGGAAAATATTCTCTTTAAACTGAAGATTGACATGAAGCTGGGCCAAGGCTTTTATTCTGAAATGAATGAGTATTTCCTCAGCTAGCTGTTCGGCTGCAGCAGGCAGCTCAAACTGCACAGCAAGAGTGTATCTTACTGTATCACCTGTGATAGACCCTGTTAGAAATTATATACCAAATTTAGATTCCCTAAATGATTTCATTGTTTATAGAAGGTATTATGCAGATTACTGGACTGTCACTAAGAGAGAGGCCACAGAGCCAAGCGAACAGACCCTGCCCAGCACTGCTGCCCATCACATAAGACAGTACTGCAAAGCAAGCAGACTGCAGGTCAGCACTGGGCTGCCTGACCATCCGACTCAATCACCAGGAGCCACTGCAAAAAATTTTAATGACAAAATAGAAATAAAATATTTCTATTTTTGGCCTGTTTTCTAACAGAAAATTATTTTCATGCAACCACCTACTCACAGAATCCCAGAATCATAGGATGGTTTAGGTTGAAAGGACCTTTAAAGGTCACTTAAGTCCATGGGCAGGGACACTTTCCACTAGACCATGTTGCTCAAAGCCTTGTCCAAACTCATCTTGAATGTTTCCAGGAACAGGGCATCTACCATCTCTGTGGACAATCTGTTCCAGTGTTTTGCCTCCCTCACTGTAAAAAATTTCTCCCTTGTATTTAGTTTACCCTCTTCTAGTTTAAAAGCACTGCCTCTTGTTCTATCACTACACTACAGGCCCTGCTAAAACATCTGTCCCCATCTTTTTAATAAGCCCCCTTTAAAAACTGAAAGGCCACAATAAGATCTCCCTGGAGCCTTCTCTTCTCCAGGCTGAACAACCCCAACTCTCTCAGCCTGTCTCCACAGGAGAGGTGTTCCAACACTGCGGTGATTTTCGTGGCCTCCTCTGGACCTGCTCCAACAGTTCCATGTCCTTCCTGTGCTGAGGACCTCAGGGTTGGACACAGAGCTGCAGGTGGGGTCTCACTAGGGCAGCGTGGAGGGGCAGAATCACCTCCCTTACTCTGCTGACCACGCTGCTTTTGATGCAGCCCAACCCACAGAATGGGTTGGGGCCCCCCACAGAATGGGGGGTTAAGTCTCACTGTTAGCATTAAGATCAATTACTATGAACCACAGTTATCCAAAAAATGTCATCCACACACACATTCAAATTCTGGCCATCTGGCTCCATGCAAGACCACAGGCCAAACTGCACTTTCAGGGAACAGCCCTGTTTCTTTACTCCATCTTCAGACACAGACATGATCAGATCTTCTCAGTCAGCTGTCCAGAGCCTGCACTGCAGGACTACAGTTGCAATAAAGATGTCTCAAAAGCATTTCCAGGGTAAGTACTCCAATTACAAGTACTTCACATAAATAGGAATCTCAGCATTTCCTTTCCACAGGCAATACTGACATCAGCAAATTACTTGAGGACAATACTTACAGGGCCAGGTAGTGGTTCTTGGGAGATAAAATGCTCTCAGTAAGACCCCCATAGAACTTGTGCTCTGGCAGTGTCTGAACTCAGAGGCAGATACATCACCACTCACTCATGAGCCATCACCTCACCACTTTCCATCCATTTCAGCACATCCTGTATGAAACTGTCTCTTATTTCTTGCTTCAAACTCGATTTGAAAATGTTCCTATGATCTTGCCACAACTACAGCAGAGATCGAAGAGGGAACAGATGCAATGCTTCTGAGTAGAGAGTGCAATCACCCTTTAAAGATTATAAGGTAACACCTATCACATGGATGCTCACATAGGAACATAGTCTATAACCACAGAGGCAGGCAGACCTGTCAACCAGAAAATGGCTCATGACAGCATAATGATCACAAGGAAAATGACTTGGCATCACAGCTAAATCCAGATTTATTTCAGTCCCAAGAACTGCTTCAAAATTGTGTGAATTTAACACCCAATTCCCCTTAAACATATTTAATTGTGACAGCTACTAATTCCTGAAGATAAAGAATCAAAGCTCTCTGGTTTGTTCCAGAAAAGAACACAAGAAGAACCATAAGGCTGAAATTATTTTCACTAGCCAGGCACAAAAAGGCAAACAACCCAGTCTCACCAAACTTCAGCTACTATCAGTCAAAAACTTGGTAAAAGCCTTTCAGAGGGAATGCCAGTTGCTGAACTTGTTATTTCAACTCTAATCCTAGAGGAAACTACTACTACTTTCAGAGTACAAGACCCAGGAGACTCTTATTTCTCTTTTCAAGTGTTTGGCCTAAATAAACAATGCAACCACTTGTACTCTACAACTGCAGCTCACCACAATGGGGTGTCAAGATCATAAAAAGCTTGTAGCAGCCGCTTTGGCTCAGGGACTTCCAAGAATAGTTGTAGCATCTAAATGTTCTGCAGCAAGCCAAACAGCTAAAGATTTACTACCAAATATCTCCTTATGTACTTCTGGAGAAACACCATCTACTTTACCACCTGAGATAAGGGCTGGTGTGCAGGGTGGCAAGCCTATGATTTGATAGAATCCAGAGCTGCCATCCTCAATACCACAATTTAATCACATACTATCTGGTCCTCTTGAGGGAGCAGGGAAAAAATTTGCATAAGGAAGCCTCTCCCTGGCTAAGCCCTCTGTAGTTTCCAGGCTTGGGAGACTTGTGGTGTCTTTACAGCAACAGAGGGAGGTACAGGGATGGGACTTCAGAGGCCAACACCACAGAGGGTACACAGAGATGGATGGGGTTTGCATGGCAAGGCACTGGTAGCAATGGGGCTACAGGGGTGGCTTCTCTGAGGAGCTGCCAGAAACTTTCCCATGTCAACAGAACCAATGCTAACAGAGCCAGTGCCAGCTGGCTCCAAAACAGACCCACCGCTGGCCAAGGCTGAGCCCAACAGCAATGGTGGTAGCACCACTGGGATTACAGATTTAAGG
Source organism: Corvus brachyrhynchos (assembly GCF_000691975.1). Taxonomy (NCBI): domain Eukaryota; kingdom Metazoa; phylum Chordata; class Aves; order Passeriformes; family Corvidae; genus Corvus; species Corvus brachyrhynchos. Next base: position 879,959 of record NW_008238833.1, on the reverse strand, counting down.
AGGGGAAAAAAACTGCTAGGGAACAGCAGCAAAAAGGGAGGAGTGAGAATATTTGAAAGCAGCAGCCTTGCAGATCCTAAGGTCAAAAAGGGAGGGGGAGAAGGTACTCCACGTGCTAGAGCAGAGATTCCCCTGCAGCCCCATGGTAAGATTGAGTTTTATTTCTCACCATAAAATTACAAAAACTATAAAAATTCAAGGGTCAACCCACAACAGAATATGACCAAACACAGTCATGTTGAGTTTGTAGAAGCTCCTGATTCAAACAGTGTCCTGAAAAGGCAGACTGACCCAAACCCATCCAGTGCTAGAGGCCTTGCAACAGCAGGCTCCAGAAGTCTGCACACAAAATAACTAATAATAATTGTGCTTCTTATTAAGGAGGGATAAAAGGAAAAGAATACATCAAATTCATACAAGTCAAGGTACATCTGGATAATAACAGAAAATAACTGCTAGCATTCAGTAGCATGCAAAGCAAGCCAAGATCTTAGGAATGGCTGCAATTTTACAATGCCTAGGCACCAACAAAGCACAAAAGAGGAACACCAACAGACTATTAAGGCTTAATAAAACTCCAACTCCAGCAGTGTACAGTGACCCAAAGTCTACCTGGACATGTAGACTTTCAGCAGTAACTTCAAGTTTTTACAACAGCTCAGTTTTAAAATGAAGTTTAGTTGCTGTCCTACTCTAAAGCACAAGGCTTTGCTCAGCTCTGCTACTGCCATAGAGCTGTGAAGTACAGATTAGAATAAGCAAGATAAATCTGATATAGTACCCAACACAAATGACAGACCTCTGCTAAGGACTGCATCGTAGTAAGTCTGCTATACTCTTTTTCCAGTATATCCAGCTTTTCCAATTTTGACTGAACATGCGATTGGTCAAGAAGCCGATCTCTCTCCAAGAAGCCCTTGAAGGGAGAAGTGAAAAGGAAAACAATTATAACAAAGGAAAACAATTATAAGCACAAGAAAACAAGACCATCTTGTGTCTGGAGCACAAAGGAGGCCCATAAACAGTCCAAAGGAACTCCTACTTCCTCTGTGCAATTTTAGATGGTGCCACAATCAGGGAGCAAATTGCACCATCAGCAGTAGGGAACCACACACTTAACCACAGCTGATAGGAAGGATTCTGCAGTCTCTCCCTCCTCCCAACCCAACACAGTAAAAAAAGAAAAAAAATCATTATGCAGAAATTAGAAATAGCTTTCTCAATTTTTTTCTTCAGTAAATATTTAACAAACTGAAATAGAATAGCCACAGAGACCAACAAACAGACAGCTCTAGGTGACCCATATTTCTATAAAACAAAATTCAAGCTCATTTTAGATATAGGCCAAATCCCAATTACTGATGGTGGGAAATAGAAATTTTACTGCTATTTCTACAGAACCAGTATTACAGCCCCAATTTAGCAAGAGAAGCGCTAGTAAAGAAAATCCCCAAAGACCTGAAGAGTGTAAACACAAAAGGGAGTTTTTTTACCAGTGGCACACAGGTATAACACTGGAGAATAACGATGAGCTACTGCAGTAAGCCAATCATGCAGAAGCAAACAATTCATATTAATACCAGAGCCTGCTACTGCCTTAGAAACGGGTGCACAAAGAAAATACCAGGGTCTTGAGAAGACTGGGAAATGTAAGTAGGGAAGATATCCATACCTAAGGATATGAAGGCCAGCTGAAATAGACATCCATGCTTAAAGGTATTAAAATTACACTAACTATGAAAAATCATGACATAATTAATGATTTTTATGATTTAACCCTGAGATAGTTTTGGGAACACACCTGTTTCTCCAAAAGATGTGACTTCTCGTTTTCTGCATGCTGGATCATTTTCCTCATGTAGTCCAGCTGTTTCTCTAGAAGGCTGCATCGAGACTCAGCAGCTGCCAGCTGAGAACACAGCTCTGAAGATAACAGAAGGCAGAAAATGGAAATAATGTATTGCTTGGTCCTGGGATTTTTTTTGTTGTTGTATTCAGGACAGTTTCAAAACAAACAAGAAAAGGACCATCTAAGAAACTTACCCATTATGCCTAATGAACTTCTGTATGCATAAAAATCCCTAAACCAAAGAATGCCTTTAAATTATTTCTTTGTAACTCCACATGCCATTGCAAATTAAAAGATGCTAAACAAAGTAAACTAAAATTAGTTTAGGCATTGATAGGAATCAAGTTTCATCCACATCAATGTTCTATAGTATCTATACAAAATTTGCAAACAACCTTGATTTTTCTTTGACACTTCAGTCTTGTCATGTTCTTTGCGTTGCATTTGCTCACTCAGTACTTTTTTATAGTCTGCTGTTTCCCTGCTGAGGTGTTTTACATTCTCCTCTGCCTGAAACCGTTCCAACTCCAGTCGATGAATTTTTTCCTGGAGATTCTTCAGGGCAGAAAATATTGCTGCAATTGAATATGTACCTTTTGTTAGATACCATTAAATCACCACTTCAAGACAACACCGAACTTGCAATGCTATTATAAAAACACGTTATGTAAGAAGGTCAGAGTGTTCCCTACCAGCATCCAAGAGTCCTTCCAGGAATTAAGACCTGTTTCCCTTTGAACCATAACTGATTCTAAAACTAGTCTTGAACAAATAGATGCCCTTAGTGCACCCCCTTCACCTGACACATCTGGGAAAGATACAACTATTTCCCAGAACAAGTCATATAAATATTGTGTCAATTAAGAACAAACAGTGCATCCTCTGACCCTTTATCAAAAGAAAATGAAAAGTCACAATTAGATAGTTAAACAGTGGCAATTATCTATATTATTATTATTCCTACCACAACAAATACATAAACACAATGTTCCCGTGAATGGCCACACAGCATAATAAAGGTTAACTATGAGAAGGGCTACAAAAGTGCTTATTTATAAGTGGACTTCTTTTTTAATTCTTCTGGTTTTTGCACTTGTGCTCCCCTCCTCCACCTAAAAACATACATCTCCTTTGGGCTGAACCATTTTTCCCTTTCTACTGCATTCCCAGCTTTAGCAGTTACTGAACAAAGCCTTTCTATATTCTTCACCACAAAAAGAAAAGCAGTTGTAATAGAACTCACAGCACCTTGCAATTAGACCAACTGCTGGTAATCTGATGTACTGCGCCTCTTAGGTGTGCTGTTTAATTCTGTAAAGGGAACCATAAGCATAAGCCCTTTCCCCAATACAGGGCTGCTAAAGTTAAACATAAGAACATCTGTACACACAGCTCATATAGCAGAATAATCTGCAAGGTCACATCAGCCCTCTCCTTTGTGCTTAAATCCACTCCAGAGAAAGAATGTACCTTTACTACAGAATGCTTGAGCACTAGAACAGTTGGAACTGCATATTGGTTTGGGCATCACATTACCAAAAAGAAAAGAAAAACAAAACAAAACCAAAAAAAAAAGAAAAGAAAAAAGGAAAAATAATTATCAGAATGAGCATCCCAGAGTAAAAATTCATCAAATCTTGAAATGAATATCAGCACATGAGAGTATCACATCAATGGAAACCTGTTAATTACATAAGTAGCAGCAACAGTAGTCACAGTTAAGAGGAAGCTATTGATAATTTGGCCCTATTTGCATATCAGAATCACCAATTGCACCCTCTTCTCTATTTACATTACTGTTCCTTGGATTCAGTTGAAATAGGCATAGCTGAGACAATAAACAGATTTGTTACTATTACTCTTAAAAGCTACATTGAAATCTCTGTATATTCACAGTAATGACTAACAAAATAGCAATGAAGCAACTCAAGCAATGAAAAGATAAAGGTGAAACGCAACAGGATGTCAAGTACCATTCAGTCATTCCTGTTAGAGCATTAAAGCCAACTGTGCATGCTGACACACATATACAACACAGACATTAAAATCACAATAAACAGAACTTACTATACTCAATTTCAGGATTTTTCAATAAGAATTATTTAATACAGGGAACAGGAGTAGCAATAAGGACCCTCAAGAACAATCAAATCAATTTTGCCATTTGAAATTACTAAAATATACGCTCCAGAATGTTTCTGCATTTTTAAAAGCTATGCAAAAAGAGAAACATACTGGATCATCCATGTGTTGGATTCAATTTTCAGTACATATTCACATTTACTTGCACTTTATTTAAACATTTTTTGAAAACAAAAACATTTGCTGATTTTAAAAAAGGGATATAATTTATCCGATTGTCTTCCACCACCTATCCTTATCTCAGAGTTGGCAGAGTCACCATTTGAAAAAAAACTGCCAAGTGAAAACTTGGAAGTCAAAAGTTTATTGCTAATGCAACATGGAGCACACTCGACAAAAATACACCTGCATCAGTAATTCATAAGGAAGCTTTTTCCTGCGCATCCCATTTTTCATTTGTAAAGATTGTTTTAATTTTGTGTCAACGGCATTCTCAAAAGTGATGGCCTTGAAAGTATATACTGCATTTTAAATAGAACTGCAAGAACTGAGATTTCATCTTCTAGGTCATTAACACAGGAGTCCCTAGTAACTCAGACATGAATTGTGTTATTGGAACAGGGACTTGAGGCTATCATCCTGATTTTTTACTTAGTTTGGGTAATACTAGGATTCATCCTAAATATTCCTCACTTTTGTCCATATAAGGAAAAAGTATCAAGCAGTTCACACACTTAAGCCTCCATGCCACTCCAGTCTTAAAGGGAGCATTTCTGCAATGACCCTGACCAAACGGCTCATCAAAGGATAGGTCCTGCTCTACTCTCCCAAATCCTCATGATATACCCTGTATGTACCCCAAGGCAGCACTGGAGTAAGTCTCACTGGATGACAAGCTTATTCACTAAAACAACAGAAAACTAACCAAGAATAGGTTTTTTGTTCATGTCCAGTCAGTCAAGACAAATCTGTTTACATGGAGATGAACACCAGGACCAGAGTGGGAGAGGGAGACGGAACAGCCTAGAAACAAGAATAAATGGGAATAAAATTGCCTCCCTTTTTGGTTTTATGAGCTCTCAGTTCAGCACTTTGCTGAACCCTTCTCTGTATCCTTTAAGTCTTCAGTGATACAATAAATACTCACAATACACCCTTCATTCATGACAAGCATTTCAATTTTAACAGGACCAAACCTCTTCCTTTGCTCCAAACCATTCTGGGGACTAAAGTCTCCTTATCTCTCACTCAGCTATGAATTCAGGAGAAGAAAGGTTGAAGGAGACGAAGACTGAAGAAGGGACAAAGAAAACATGTCAATACAATTGCACAAAGTACTCAGACAATTTTACAATTCTCTACTTCCGAAGAAGAGCATCTTTCTCCATCTGTAAGATGACCTTTATCATCAGGTGTTCTTTGGAAAAAGAAGTGCAAAGGACCTACAAAACAGGCAACCTGGACATCACTGGGAATTGATAAAAGGATAAAAAGACTTCAATCTTCACAGATGTGGAAGACATACAGTATTTTACCATGATTTGGAAACAGGTAAGAAACCAACTTTGCTGAACTAATACCTCTGCTGTTGCTTTCAGGATATGGAATTACTGGTTTCCATGGGGAGCGCTCCAAATCCGAATTAATAAATGGCTTGTGCTTCGGGTATTCTATAAACGAAGTTGAAGAGAGTCCATCTGTGGCTGATGTAGAGTTACGAGTTATGTGCAGATCATCCTGAAAACAAAATAAAGCTGTTATTCAGCACATTTGTTGCTTTGTCATAACAACAGAAATAAAGAAAAGTAGGATTCCATCAGATGATATGTAGAGGTACGGCTAGAGGAGACTCATATCTCAAAAGCTGTACTTCCTTCTTTTTAGCCTTAGGACGTGTCATTTTTACATTTGACTCCCCTTCACTAAAAACAATATCAAACAGATTAATCTCTTTCCCATACTAGTTTCTGATTTACACTTTTGTTTCCCATTTACTTATACTGTCTGCTGCTCATTGGGAGAAGGCAATCCACAAGCAGTTGGAAAACAACCACATTCCTAATTACTGGTTACATTTACAGCACATGAGATACTGCACTAAGGTGGCCAAACCTGATAAGGCACACCCAGGACCATGGTTCTACATCACCTCATCTAACACAAGAGCTCACTGACTACACATGGGACACAGGACACACTTTGCAGCTGGGAAGGTGAGGTGAGAGTCCCAGTCCCTCTAACTCCACTTACTTCAATTCATCTTCCTTATCTTTCCATTAGTAGATGGAACTTCACAAGACACATCCAGATGGCTTTATGCTACACCTGATTAGTGGTATCAGCACAGGAAACAGCAGATCACAGCCAGGAAAGTACTCCTACCTCTAAGCAGGAACGTACTCTTAAATCAGCTTCAGACTGTTCTGACAAACGTGGCCATAGAGACCATGGATTTCCCAGCAGTCTGCATCAATTTTGCAAACACCTGCTGTGCTTTGGATGTTGCAATGACCTGAAAGGACCACCTAGCTGGGAAGATGCTCTTCTAAATAAAGGAGACATGGCAGAATACAGTGCTGATGGTTTCGACTCAAAAACTCTCTACCTGGCCTAAGCTTTCAATTTGTATATACAAATTAAATGAAATGCTTACTTTTAACTTCTCTCAACTGCACCCATCACTGAACATTTCAGTGACAGAATCTGAAAGCAACCTAAGAGAGGTGGGCTGCAGACAGATGCAAAGCTCCTACAGCTTCCCCCTTCATCAGTAAGACAAATGAGCAACTGCTGATCTTGGCAGGGTGCTTTTAAGCTTTTGCAAATATCAATCATTGGGAGAATATCTCAACCTAAATTAAAATACAGAAAGTATTAAGTACCTCATGGTAAATTGCACAACAGCCCAAAATGCATTATGAGCAGCCAAATGTGGGGGAAAAATTTAAGAAAATTTTAAAGCTATTTAAAGCCCATACACAGCTGATTTCCTCTTACAAATAAAGTGATCCATTGTGGGCAAGAAAATTAGAATCCTAACTACTCTGAGTATGTCAATTGGTGTTTCTAAGCATAGTTTTATGACTGCTTTGCAGTTTGTGTTTATAACATTTTCCTACACAACATAATGGCTTTTCTCAAAATAACGGAATTTGCACACACATTTGGTACCTCAGAAAGTGAATTAAAACACTAATCCCTAATTGAGAATATTTTAATAAAACCATTTCAAGCAGGTGTTTTATGCATATACACACTGCTTTACACTCGGCAGCCTCACAAGTCTAACCAGAACACACGAATCCATCTGATCGAAAGCCTGTTAAGTGCAAACATCAAAAATGCCACCAGCATTACAGGATATGGCATTGATGAGCACAGAATACTACAACCAAATGATGGAGTAAAAACAAACCAAGAAAAACACAGCACTTCTGTAGCAGACAATACAGGAACAGCAGCAACATAAGCCTCAGCAACCATCGATTCAAATATCAATATCCTGTCTGCTATTGATTCAAACCAAAGGTATCCCATGAAACAGTCAAGAGAAAAAGGGGAATCAGTTTGAAACCAAAGTAGGGCTGACAGCATCACAATCCTTCTAAATGTCACCATCATCTTTCATGTCTTTACAGGTAATGTCTCTTCTGAGAATTAAATATAACTATATAAAAATACCAAAGTAAAGGAATTCTTTTGTTTGTTTTTACTGACATTAGTAACATTTTTCTAGCCAACAGCAGACTAAGTGAAAGAAAAATCTGGTGTACTCAAAAGCCCGGAGCACCAAAGTCACACAAAGTAAAGTAAATTGAGGCTTTTGACTAGTTACACATCTTCTAAATTCCACCCGGATGCAGGGAACAGGCACTAATTTGAATAGTCAGAAACAGTAATTTGCAATAGTAATTTGAACAGCGTAATAGTCAGTTCAGATATCTGCTTCAAATAGCTACTGAAAAAATTTATGCTGGAACACCATATGTTATATAGGCAATCGTTCTTTGTTTCAGTATAAATAATAATTTGCTACCAAGTATATTTTTCTTCCATATTTTTAAGCAAGAGAGTGGCTTATATTCAGTTTCATAAATAGTGACTTTAAATAATTTGACAGAATACTTTGTGAGAGTTTACAAAACAGCCTCAAGGAATTTCCCATCACAAAGCTCAAACATCACAGCAATTCTCTGCTCTTTTCCCCACTCCCTCAAGTCATTAAAAATCACTTAAATTTGCTCCTGCTGTTGGAAAGTCTCACAGGGAGTATCATGCTCCAATGCTCAGGAAAATTGTGAAAAATAAAAAAAAATCAGGGAACTCTATATATTTGTTCTGAATCTCAGCTAGGCCACATTTGCTAACTACAGCTCCTCTCTTTCACTGTACTCCCTACAGTCTTTCCTTTCTTAAGCCACATTAAAGGCTCAGAGTAGTAAATGAAGAAGCTTAACAGTCCCACAAGGAGCCAAGTGTACCCTATTACATAACAGCAAGCTGAGCACGTTTTATCTCCACAGGTCTGACAACACTGCCTTCCAAAATTCATGGCTTCCACCACTGCATATCAGCTGCCTACCCAAGCAGAAAGAAGGGAATATTAAAAACACAGACCAGCAATATCTTAACACATCACCAGCACACAGGGACCTCCTGAAGCTCACAAAAGCTGAACACAGCAGGGAAAAAAAAGACACAAGCTCATATGGAAAGTTTTCTGCTAAGAATCAGCAACTTGGGGCTGAGGGACACTTTTCAAACAAACTTCTGTAGACATTAAAAATGACCCATCATAACGTTGTTACTTCCCTGACACAGAAACAAGTACAGCACACCATGAAAAACTATCCAGAGAGCTTTTAAACTCAGTGGTGTACCAGTCATTCCAGTAAGGAAAAGGCAAAAAACCATTTTTCTTGTTATCTTACCCAAATTACTAGATCTGTGGACAGTAAAAATAACAATGATTTATAAACAAACTGTAATGCTAAGTGACAGCAGGACACAACATCTTTCAGGCAGTGACTGCATGAAGAAAGCATAAAGGCACAAAGTCAGCACCTTTGGTACTTGCACTCTGGCACGGGAAAAAGGGATTAAATTAGAATGGGTGCTATTGCAAGTTCTCATCTGGTACCACAACCAAAAAAGGAAAAGAGAAAAAAAGATTGATACCTGGCAATGCTTTAAGTGACATACAGTAGTCTTTGCACGTGGTAAAAAAAAAAAAAAAAAAAAAAAAAAAAAAGGCAAACCCTGGAAAATTATGCAGGGAATGAGCAAAAAAAACCCCAAAATAAGGAGATACTGAATGTACTGATTATAAAACATCCAAGTATCCAGTTATTCAAACTTTCATAGTCATTGTGGAGGGACAATCTCAATTAGCAGCCTACCCTCCCTCATTACTGCAGTACTAGGAGAGTGGGGAAGGAAGGACAGTCCCTAGCCCCTATCACCCACATGCCAAGTTAAGTGCTGGCTGCACCTCCCTGATATAGACTGAGTCAGGAGCACTCTACATTTCAGTAACATCTCTAGTTAAAAGCACACACAAAAAAAGTTAACTTAGTTAAGCCATTACATCAAATGGGGAGGAAAAAATGTTGGCACAATACAGTAATTTTTGTCAACTATCTGCCGTAGAGTGCCAGATGTATTAAAAGCAACTACTTTCAATGTTCAGAAAAATATAAAGTTACGGTTTTGTTCTTTTTTTGAGCACATACAGAAAGTCTACAGTGGGCAACTTTTTTCCCCAAAAGTTTTGTTTTGCTAACTAAATTGATTAACAGCCTCCATTTACCTACTGAAGACTAAAACGAGTCTTCTGACATCCTTTTCTAGACATGCTAGAAACAATTCCATTCAGGAAGGAGATAGGAGTCCTCAAATTCCTCTTGCTGGTCGAGGTGTAAGTATGGGAGCACACTGCAGGGCAGGAGACACACAGCAGAGAACCCCACAACGGGTGCTCACCACCCAGCCAGTGAGATCCCAAAACACGAATCCCCTAAGAGTGATCTCGCACACCATCGTGCTGCAGCCTTTTCAGCATCTCTGCTCCTCCAAAGCGCAAATAAGACACAGCTTCTCACAAAAAAAAAAAAACAAAAACCAAAACCAAACCCAAAACAAAACACAAAAAGACCAAAAAACAAGGAAAAGCGACCACTTAAATTTAGAAAGCGATAAACATCAAGCCAAAACTGCGGACGCGGAAATTCTGGTCCCCAGCGTGCAGGTGGTTACCTGTCCCAATCTGCCAGGTGCTCCCACACGCGCCTAAGGGCACGGGTATCTACCAAAGCCAAACCCCAGCTTAAGGCAACGTTTCCACCTTACAAAGAGAAACAAGCAGACGTGCAATCCACCAGCAGCTCGGCACTGGGAGCTCTGGGCTTGCCGTGCTCGCCCCACTGACCCAGCACTGCACAGAGGGGGCTTGGCTGAGCCCCGCCTGCCCGTGGAACAGGTGCTTTCAAAGTCACGACACCGAGCTATTCGTGAGAACAAACCAAATTCAGCGCTTTGTTCCCATTCGCTTACAAACAGGATCTCCAGGCACTGGCATGGGGACAGCAACAGGGCTGGTATAAACAGCCCAGTATCTGTCTCTTTTTCTGTCGCTTTAGAAAACATGTGTGCATACATCATGGCTTTATACATACATACATACAGATATATATACATATACGTATACGCACATTTACACACATATACACACACAAACACCTATAAACA